>NC_089223.1:87482485-87785515 GCF_963924675.1 Phocoena phocoena | reverse complement strand
TGAGGAGGTGGCACGGTTGCAAAGGTCATTCTGAGTAGCGGGGACAGAAGGCCAAAAGCTTTGGGACAGGGAAGGGCTTCATGTGTCCAGGAGCAGAAGGGAAGTCAGGTGACCAGCACAGAGGGATCAAAGCGGGAACGGGCTGGCTTGAAGGCAGAGGAGTCAGTAGGGGCCTCGCAGCCTACGGTAGGAAGCTTGGGTTCATTTTAAGTGCAATGGGCACTCACTGGAAGGCAGGGAGCGCCCAGATCTAGCATGTAAAGAAGAGACTGGACATAGCAAGTGAGAGAGGGAGCAGGCTGTAGAAGGGTCCCTGCAAGATGTGATGGGGGCTTGGACGAGTCGTGGTACCAGGAGGTTTGAGGTCTCGAATCTCTATTTTGTTTTTTTGAAACTTTAGATTTTTAATTTTTATTTTATTTATTTTTTTGTTGAAGTATAGTTGATTTACAATATTATGTTAGTTTCAGTGGTACAGAAAAGTGATGCCATTATACATATGTATATATATTCTTTTTCAGATTCTTTTCCCGTATAGGTTATTACAGAATATTGAGTAGATTTCCCTGTGCTATACAGTAGGTCCTTGCTGGTTATCTATTTTATATATAGTAGCGTGTATATATAGTAGTGTGTATACGCTCCAAACTCCTAATTTATCCCTCCCCCTCTTTTTCCTTTGGTAACCATAAGTTTGTTTTCTATGTCTGTGGGTCTATTTCTGTTTTGTACATAAGTTCCTCTCTATTTTAAATAGTTACCAAGACATTCAGTCTCATCACTTTATATTCACACGTTGTTCAACCAATCTGGGAGGCACGTGCAGTATAGATAAGCAGATATGACACACAGACATTAAATATTCAATAATGGAGGAGGCAGTGCATACCGACTCAAAGCATGGCAGAGACAGTGACATATAAACATGTATTGAGCGCTTCCTATGGGGAAATCGTGAGCTAAGCACTGGATATCATCTCATATGAACTTCAGCTCAACCCTCTGGAGTGCGTACAGCTGGCCCTCTGTATCTGTGTGCTCTGCATCCACGGGTTCTGCACCCACAGTTTCAACCAACTGCAGATAGAAATTTTTTTTTTTTTAATTCCAGAAAGTTCCAAAAAGTGAAACTTGAATTTGCCATGCACTGGCAAAGATTTACCTAGCATTTACATTGTGTTAGGTATTATAAGTAATCAAGAGGTGATTCAAAGTATATGGGAGGATGTGCATAGGTTATATGCAAATACTATGCCATTTTATATAAGAGACTTGAGCACCCTGGGATTTTGGTATTCTCAGGAAGTTCTGGAACCAACTCCCCGGCAGATGTACTAATATACATCTGGGGCAAGTGCAGCTAATGAGGTCTAGCTGGTAAGTAACTGACCCAGGATGTGAACCCAGACCTATCTGACCCTCAGCTACAGTCCAGCTGGTCAGCTGATTCCTCTTTCACATGAAGATGCCTTCCACATTTCCTTTCGGGTCTAGGCTTCATGAGTCAGTGGTGTCCAAGTTATCAGAGTGGGCAGAGATTCCTGGCGCTAAGAAGAGGCCACGGAACATCCCTAAGAGAAGAAACTGTCTTCTTCACCTGTAACTCCCACCAGCCAGCATAGTACTTGGCTTTGCGTAAGTCTTCAGTGGTCTGTTCAATGGGGCAAAGAATGAATGAATGAACAAACTCAAGCCATTCACTCTTTTCTCAACCAGAAGCAGGCTTGACTCTTTTTTAACACATTGCTCAGGCATAAGATTAGCATATAGCTTGCCTGGAGGTGTGCAGTGTCTGGGTGGACAATTTTCATTCATTTATTCATATATGAATGTGATAAATATTTAACAAATGCATACCATGTATAAATTACTGTTGAGCTGAGCCATTCTCCCCTTTCCAAATAACAGAAAGCTAAGGTGGGGGGAAAAAATTAAAGACCTGAATATATCCCTTAAAAAGTTTGACTCAGGAGTTCCAGTTTGGATGCTTAACTATCTGGATGACCTTGATCTACCAAGACTCAACTGCTTCAGCTGTGAAATGTGGTTAATCATACTCCTTCTATTAGGTCGTGAGAGCTAAATTAAATGAGTATGCAGGGCTTCCCTGGTGCTGCGGTGGTTAGGAATCCACCTGCCAATGCACGGGACACGGGTTCGATCCCTGGGCCGGGAGGATCTCACATGCCACGGATCGGCTAGGCCCGTGAGCCACAACTGCTGAGCTTGTGCTCCAGAGCCTGCGAGCCACAGCTGCTGAAGCCCACGTGCCTAGAGCCTGTACTCCACAGCAAGAGAGGCCACCCGAATGAGAGGATCTCGCACCGCAGCGAAGAGTAGCCCCCGCTCGCCGCAACTGGAGAAAGCCCGTGGGCAGCAATGAAGACCCAACGCAGCCAAAGATAAAGAAATAAATAAATTGATTTTTTTAAAAAAAGAACCTCTAAATTAAATAAATAAATAAAGGGTATGCAAAATCACTCCTTCATAGATCCTATATAGTTAAATTGAATTATTATTGCTATTGCTACATCATTATTAGTCTGTCACTTGGTCTGAAAAGAATCTTGCTCCTTATTATTCCCTTTTTCTTTCTCTGTTTCCCCCTAGAATGGAGAAAGAAGAAAGGAAATAATGTTGGTGGCATGGGCTCTGCCATTAATTAGGTTGTAAAAACTCTTGGAAATGCATGAGCTATTATTTTAGAAAATATCCTTTCCCACTTAATTTATCTGGATCAAGCCTGCTTAATTTAATGAAGACACTAAAGTGATAGCAGAAGACATTTTATAGCTTTAATAAATATCACCAAGCAATGCTAATCAACCACCAAAGTAAAGGGGTTATGCCCAAGTGTTGAAAAAGGGCACTTGTCAGAATGCAATGTAAGTACCTGTTGAGTACAGGTCTTGAATTAAATACCACCCTATAGATGTAAATCCAACTCTGACACAAAATAATTGTAACATCATTTACTAGAAAACCTATGGTTTGTAATCCTTTGGATTGCATGAAATCACTGCAATTATTCTCTTGGCCTTTTGACTTTACACTGAACTTGCCTGGTGAAGAGGTACATTGAGAAGTGAGTGGAAAAAGTAAGGTGTGACAGCTGGAGAGATAATAACGTTGTATGTTTTCATCTTACTATTTGAAGCAGAAGGTTAAAAAGCTTAATTTTTCTTTGCTTCGGTAAGAAATGACCATAACTCAGTGGCTTAAGAGAGCATAAATTTAGTATCTTACAGTTCTGGAGTTCAGAAGCCTATAGTCAGTCTCGCGGGCTAAGATGAGGTGTTGGCAGGGCTCCATTCCTTTCTGGAGGACCTCGAGGAGAATCCTTTCCCTTGCCTCCTCCAGCTTCTAGAGGCTGCCTGCATCCCGCAGCTGGTGGCCTCTGCCTCCATCTTCAAAGCACATCGCTCCAACCTCTGCTTCCATCATCACATCTCCTTTTTAGGCTCTGACCCTCCTTTCTTCCTCGTGTAAGGTCCCTTGTGATGACATTGGGCCAGCCCGGGTAATCCAGCATGATCTCCCCATCTCCAAATCCTCATCTTAATCACACCTAGATCACATCTTAATCACATCATTTGTCAAAAGAGGTAACATATTGACAGGTTCCAGGGATTAGGATGTGCACGTCTTTGGGAGACTGTTATCCTGTCTGCCACAGAGAGGAAAAGAAAAAAAGAAAAGAGAGAGGAGTGACTCCAAATCTTCTAGGAAATAAGTAGAATGCCATTCCACCCTCTAGAGCATTTTCCTTGACGTGTATCTCCATAACAGGCTCTAGGTTCTGGGCAGATTTGTCTTCAGTCTGTGCCTTGGCCTTCCCCTGCTCTGTCACCTAGAGGCAGTTTCTGGGCTTCTGTGCCAGTGAACTGCTGACTGAGTTCAGCCCGTGAGAGGGGCTGAGCGGGATGGGAGGGGGAGGAAGGGAGAAGCGGGGGTATTTCTTCCCTCCCTCTCCACCTCACATCGTGTCCCCTGCAGCCCAAGCTCCTCCCACATAACCCCACCACGGTTCCAGCTTCTTCTAGGTAATCCTGACCCCCTCCCTGCAGGCGATCATAGCTCCCTGCTGCTGCTGCCGCCGATCTCGGGGTTACCGCCCTGTCTCCTTTTGACTTCTCTCTCGGTGGTATAACAAATTCCTGCATTCAGTTCCCTCTCTACAAATACCCAAAGTGATTTCTCTTTCCCTAGTTAGGCCCTGATTGATAGAGATGGGGAGGAATTATCTTAAGTAGACAATGGGGGGGAAAGAGACACATTTCAACGATACTGTCACTGCTCTAATTAGCTCGGAAATTCCTTGCTCTTTGGGGATTGTCTTAAAACCAAGTCTTCAAGCCCCAAAAGTAAAACCAGAGTATGAATTTTCTAGAGCTGCTGCAACAAATAACCACAAACATGGTGGCTTACAAGAAAATTAATTTATTTTCTTAGTTCTGTGGACCAGAAATCTGAAACCAAGGTGGCAACAGGGCAGTGCTGCATCTGAAGGAACTAAGAGAGAATTCTTTGTTAGCTCCAGCTTCTACGGGCCCCAGGCAGTCCCTGGCACGTGGCTGCATCACCCCAATCTCTGCCTCTGTTTTCACAATGTCTCCTCCTCTTTGCTGTCTCCTATCTCCCTCTGCCTCTATCTCATAAGACACTTATCATTGGATTCAAAGCCTACCCAAATATTCAAGGATGCGCTCATCTCGAGAACCTTAATTACCTCTGCAAAGACTTTTTTTTCTAAATAAGATCACATTCACAGTTTCCTCAAATTACCAGAGGAATTATGTATTTCCCTCAAATACATACTTTTTCTGGGAGGGGCACCATTTAACCCACCACGACTAGTTTCATTGCTTTATAGCCAATTAGGAAAATCTCTTACACACACACACATTCATTACCCTGTTTGATCATCAACTTCCTTCACTCAACTTAGCTCTCCGTGTTCTTTGCTGTTGCCAAAAATTAAATCAACTCTGAAAGATAAGCGATGTGCTCCACGGCAGCATCAATAGAGGGGGAAAGTGATTTGCCACGTGGCCACGTGGATTTCCCACGTGGATTTGTTGGCCACGTGGATTTGCCAACATCCACGAAAGTTGGTCAATGGAAAAGTTGTGCTTTGAACAATCTTTCACAATGGCTGACTCTTCCAATCAACAGAAGAGGGATTTGGGTCTCTGTACTTGAAAAATCTGCTCAGTCTACTTCACACTCTTCTCTGCCCTCACTCAGCAGTTGTTTTTTTCTGTTTTTAATCCAAATATATGTTTTCTGTTTATTCTTCGTACATATTCATCTGCCAAGTTAAATATGGTCAAGACAGCTATTTATTGGGCCTCCGACTCTTTTTAAGGGTAAAGGGAGGTCCCTCCTAAAGGCATAATTTTTCACAGAATCATCTGAAGGCTTAATTTATACCATTGTGTCCTGGCTCAAGTTGGTGAATGACAAATAGTGACGTAAATGAAGATTTTTAGAGGATCTTGCTGAGATTATACTCCAGTTACTGGCTTGAAGCAAATAGAATCCTTTAAGAAAATATATGCTGTACTGACTAACGCTCACCAACAATAAACTAGGAAGAGCATTTGCTGTAGAAATAGAACGAGTAATTGCTCTGAGTCAAACAAAAAAAAAATGTGCTTCATCGATGAGTCAACTTTCAGATATTTTTTAATGTGAGGGAGAAACAAGGTCCTATGGAGAATATTTGTAGGATCTTTAGAAAGTGGAAGAGAGGAACAAACTGAGCTTTACGAGCACACCCTAGTGACTGGTTAAACAGCGCCTCTCTCTCCACGGCTGGAGCCGGTGAAGCCTTACTAGAAGTAGAATACTAATAGTATACTAGAAAGAGTTTTTGTACAGCATTAATTAAAATGTAAAGAAGAAAGAGCTTCTAAAATCTTCTCTCTTGTTTCCTTTTTAAGCTTCTGAGTAGCCAAATATGTGACTGATCATGCAAGGATATGGGTTATTCTAGCAAAACACTAACCTGACACGTATTTTATGAAACTCCTAATAGACTTCCTGTTGATGAATTAAAGCTACCAGCCACTGTGCTGAGGCCGTGATATACATCTCCAATATTTACTACAGCCCTGCCCTCTTACAGATAAGCAAATTAGGACTCAGAAGAACAAAGACTTTACCCAAGGCCACAAATAGAATTACCTCAGTTCCAAAATGCCATTGACATGGGACTCACCATTGATTTCATAACTGCTTTACAGAGACCAACAAAAAACACACTTCGTTGAACGTACAGCGCTGTTTTAAGATCAATTGTGCTTTCAAAAACATTAAAATTTGAAAGGAAAAAAGGACATCTGAAATATACAGAAATATATATATATATATATATATATATATATACAGAACATCAGCCCTGAGGAAGGGCTTCATTTCAAGGTCTTTCTGGTCCCAAGACCAAGCTCTCACTATGACAGCCCATTAGCTCACTGCTCTGTGTATCAAGACCAACAACTGCAGCTTACACTAAGAACTAGAATCAGTACCTTGACTGTACAACAAAACCGCATGGTTAGTCCTCTCCGTCTCTGGTTAGCTTTTCTATAATCTGCATCATAAGGACCTTTTTTACAACCTGGTATCAGGTATCATTGATTCATCAACATCTTCCTCATCCATCTCCTTCTGCAAATATTACGAGCCAGACCCCATGCTGGGTCCTGAAGGGACAGCAGAGAGCAGAATTCTGTCCTCATGGAGTTCATCCATGGGTTGGAGGAGGTGGGAAGAAGGGAGGCAGGGGCATTATCTAGTAATCACCCATACCAACAAGAGGTAGAAGCGGGTATGTGCTGTGCAGAGAAGTTCACAATGCCCTGAAAACCCATCTAGGGGGATTGGATCTACTGGGGGAGATCTTGGATGGCCTTCCTGAAACATGGCCTGGGAAGAGTTGCTTCCTCTAAGAGAGAAAAGAACAGGATGCTCAGCAGAGCAATGTGTGTGCAAAGGCCCTGTGGTGAGTGAGAGCAGGAGGGGTACAAGGGAGTGGAAGCAGGCCCGTGCCACTGAAGGGCAGGGAGTGAGGAGGCTAGTGAGATGGCAAGAGCATCATGGAGGGTTTCAAAATTCACTAGACCATTGTCCAGAACAGTGGCCTAGTAAGAGTCCAGATTCTGGAGCCTATTTTCTTGGGTTCAAGTCTCCACTCCATCACTTTTTTTTTTTTTTTTTACTATTTACTTATTTATCTTGGCTGCTCCCACTCTCAGTTGTGGCATGCGGGATCTTTAGCTGTGGCATGTGGACTTCTTAGTTGTGGCATGTGAACTCATGTTGAACTCAGTTGCAGCATGCATGTGGGATCTAGTTCCCCAACCAGGGCTCGAACCCAGGCCCCCTGCATTGGGTGCATAGAGTATTACTCACAGGGAAGTCCCTCCATTCTATCACTTATTAGCTGTGTTACTTTATCTCTCTTTTTTCTCATGTGAAATATGACAATATTAATGGCAGGATTAAATTAATTAATATGGTGTGTGTAAAACTTGAGAACAGTGCTTGGCACACGTTTGATGCCACACATATTTGTCATCATTCTAAGAACAACAGGGAGACAGGACAGCTCAGTGGCAAGTGAGTGACATCATCAGGTCTGAATTTCAAAAAGATTACTCTAGTTTCTGTGTAGAAAATGGATTGTAGAGAGGCAAAAATTCTAATTGGGCTGACCAGTTAGAATTGTTGCAGTAGTCCAGGTGAAATTTGGAAAAGGATGGTGGAGGGGTGGTGAAGAGAGAGGGACAAAATGAAGAGATAGGTGACAAAATCAATAGGACCTGGAGAGACAGCGAGAGTCCTTCCCCCTTGACAACTAAAAAACCCACCCAAAAGGAAGACTCAGAGACAAAAGCAAGACGTCAATTTGCAAAAAAATTGAGAGGAAGCCAGAAAATAAAAACACAACAGATATTTAAAAGAAAAAAAAAACCCTGCAAAACTATCAAGGTTACCAACTTTCCATGATGGAATAGAAGCCATTTTCAGACACGATTATCATCTCCAATCTGCAGAAATCAGCATCGCACGAGTCAGGGATAAAGGCATTTTACTAGGTAATCAGTGACTGTCAGGAAATACTCAAGGCTTCATTTATTTGGGGTACTAGAACTAGACAGGGTGATCGTGTTCTTTCGTTTGGTCGTTTTCTTTCGTTGTTATTTTATGGCAGGATGCAAAGTGTTTTATAATGTACTCTCTTTGGAGTGTACTCATTCCTAGTGGAGGTGTGCAAAGCATCATTTTTGCTTCTACACCCTCTGTCCTCCACTCCCTTCTGCCACCTTCAGTGCTGAGGGGCTTTCTTCTCTACACAGCATTCCCCTGTCTTTTCTGAGTCCTCCTGCCGTATGGGAGGTCCTCAAGAAACTCCCTGAGCTCTTCTCTGGTGCTGGGTTTCCTACATGCAAGGGCCTTTGGGCAGAGGAAACTTAGGGTCATGGGGAGAAGGTGGTTGGAAAGCTTCTGGCCATGATTCAGAGTCCTAATAAGGCATTGTAGTGGATCAAATAGTGTCCCCCAAATTCATGTCCACCTGGAACCTCAGAATGTGAACTTATCTGGAAAAAGGGTCTCTGCAGGTGTAATTCGTCAAGGATCTTGAGATGAAATCATCCTGGATTGGGGGTGGGCCCTAAATCCAATGACTGGCATCTTTGTAAGACAAGAAGAAACAGAGAAACCCAGAGAAGATGACGTGAAGATGCAAGCAGAGTCTGGAGTGTTGAGTCTGCAAGCCAAGGAAGGCCAAGAGCTGGGCTAGAAGTGAGAAGAAGCAAGGAATTGTGCTCCACTAGGACTCTGGAACTGTGAGAGAATAAATTTCTGTTGTTTAAACCATCAAGTTTGTGGTAATTTGCTACAAGAGCCTAAGAAACTAACACAGATGGAGCATTGGTGCAGGGAATGGAGAGGGACAGAAGAATGGCAGAGGGATGGGTGGTATCGAGGAGAGAAAGACAAGGTCTGAATTAGGAACTCCCATCCCTCCCATCCCAACAGATTGACTTTCAGGACAACCCTAGACCAGAGTGCGATTTCAGAATCAGAGCTAAGACTCTGTTGAACAATTAAATGACTCTTATATGGTATGGCAAAAATTGCTGCCTACTAATACCTTTTCTCCCCTTCTTCCTTTTAGTGATAGAACTGCCCCTGCCAAATATTAGCTGGGCACATGGCCACCCAGCTAGAAACTACATTTCCTGCTCTCCTTGCAGCCTCAGGGCTTGGGCCCAGCTTGTTCCCTGTCACCACAGACCATGAACCTATAATGTAAGGTCAAAACTTCATCTGGGGGCTTAGCACCTAATTCTGAGAAACCAGTTGATGATAGGGGTCATGGAAGTTAATCGCCAACTTTTACTCAACGCTCACTCTCTTGGCATTTTAAACCCCTTTGTCACCAGGCTATGGCTTGTTTAAAGCCCTCAGTAAGAATGACAGTGCTGTTTGGAAATTGACTCCAAAATGTGCAATCAGCTCTCTTTCCCAGGTTTAACAAGTGCTGAATATCTGACCTCCCCAGAGGACCATGACAGTGCCCCCAAATGGGACATGTCCAAACACATAAGCTGGGTGGTCCTTCCTTCGCCCTGTCTCCGAGGCCCTGGGCTCTCCTTTTCACTCCTCTGCCGGCCGGAAGAGTGTCCCCTTACAGCACTTTGGCAATGCAGTTATTCACTTGCATTCCCTGCGTGACAGCAGTGCCTGGGGAATTAATTCTCCTCTCCCTGACATGCCTGAGAAGGCAGCCTCTTCAGCTGATGGAAGAATTAACCTTATAAACCAAGGGCCTTATTACCAGACACAGCTTGCAGCCCTACAAGCCAACACCCAACCCTCTCCTCTTTTCTTATTATATAAAGAATGTCACAGTAATATATGGAATTGTTTTAATGGTCACCCATTCAAGGAAGGCAAAAATGTATGCAGGGTGGGTAGGGTAGGGTGTCTGTAAGAACAAACAATTTCCAGCATCCCAGGTTATTCATCCATTTAGGGGAGGGACTGCTGTAGATATTACAAAAAAACCCGTATCTTGAGTTTGGCCACCAACTGTGCTCTCTTAACAAATTCTAAGGCAGTAGTTGATGAACTTTCATTTCTCCCACTTTCACTATGGGGCGAAGCTGAGAGAGAAAAGGCTAGAAAGAGGTAGATACTAGAAACTGACATGGACATCTGCCTGCCCACCTCAGGGTCTTGGGAGTGGACCGGGCTTCCTGGACTCTTTCTGGGTTGGGGGGTGGGGGACCAGAGGTTTTATTTTCATCAGATAAGTCTGACACCAGGTGTGAAGGTATTCTTCTGGAGGAAATAACTTCCCAAATTCCTATTTTTACTGCTTTCCTCCTTGGCCCCCCTCGAATTCTTGAGTGCAGGTATCAACTCTATTCTAATGATTTATCCCATTTGTCTCAAAATAGCACAAATCCAGGTATTGCGCCTTTGTTTATCCTCACCTTGGCAGCCTTGCTCCTTCAAACCTCTCTAATCCTTCCCCCACCTTTACCTTGGGTCAACCCTTGGCAAGTCCTGGCTGGCCTCTCTCCAGAGCCTCCTAACTGTCCCTCTGCCTCCCCAATGATTCATGAACTTCCTGAAACAGAACGAATCCTTCTACAATTCTGCTTGCAAACCCAAACTGACTGTCCATGGTCTAATCTCTGGATGGCACCAAAACCTTCTGACCCCAGCTGACTTCTCCCCTTTTCATCTTCCCTCTCTCCCCCAACAAACTCTTTACTGTTCCTTAAATGTACCCTTAGGCCTCAATACATTTACATATCTTCTTTCTGCCTGGACTCCTCTCTGCTCTACCTGGTAAACTCCTACTCATCCTTTAGGACCCAATTTAAATATCATCTTCTCTTTAGGACTTCCCTGATACCTCCAGGCAGAGTGGTCTCTTTCTTGTCTGGTGTCTTGCTTTGCTTTACACTTAGCTTTGTTATAAAGGGCATTTATCACTTTGTATCGTATTTGTTGCATGATATGCGATGCTATGATTGTTTGTTACACAACAAAGCTGCCTAAGACAGATTATTTTCATTTTTTCATTATATGTAATACTAAGATGGTTGTATCTCTGCTTATTTACTTTGGATAGATTCCCAAAAGTGATATTATGGATGTGAACAAAAGTCATAAACATTTTTAAGGCCCTGGATACATGTCACAAAATTATTTCCCAGAAATGTAATAACTCACACTTCTACCAGCAGTGATGAGAGATCCCTATTTATACCACACTCAACGGTATTGAGTTTTATTTAGAAAATAAAACACAGTTTGCCAATGTGATTAGCGGGAGAAAAAACCTTATTATTTTAATTTACTATCTTTAATTACTAGTAGGTTAAAAATTTCCCATATACCTGTATGTTGTATAAGTTGCACGTTTATGTCATTAGCTCATATTCTCCATATTTGTTTGTAAAATCTACATATATATATTAAGAATACAAATCCTCTGTCTTGTCGTATTTCTTTTTGCAAACTTTTAATCCTGGTTTCTTTCAGCTTAATTTTGATATTGCATGGGGATTTAATTCATTCAAAACTTCTTTTTTCTTTTCATCATACATTCCATGCCTTAGAAAGTCCATCTCCATCCCGACATCCAATAAACTTTAACTTATAGAGTCTTCTAGATTTTAAGGTTTCCTGAGGGTGAGGAGAGAGCTTAACTCTTCAGTCAGTAAATTTAGTAAAAAATATAAGGTAAAATCTATTTTCCCTTAAATAGTTAAAAAGTTGTCCCAATATCATGTATTTAGCCATGTTTTCTTTCCTTTTTTGTTATGCTTATCCAAAAAATTATCTTATTGAAGAGTCTATTTCTGGGCTAACTCTTCTGCTGAATGGATTTCAGAGGCTGGGTTTTTATGGTCATGTTATATTTTCTAGAAACTAGATTTCGCAAACTTCATAATCACCCATCTACTGACTTGTATTATGGGGCTGGCAATCTTTATTCCACATTTTCCTGTTTGAATGCAGCTTCCTTGGGAAACTTCTCTTAACCCCCAATCTAATGAAGTGCCCCTCCCCAGGCCTCAAGTAATAATACCCTTTATTACAATTCACTGTGCAGAATACCTTAGCTCTTATGCTGCTAGACAGTCAACTCCGTGAGGGCAGGTTTTTTTATTTCATTATTTTGTACCCCAATTACCTAGTAAGTACAATGCCTTTCTCAAAGTAGGTGCTCAATGAACATTTGTTGATTTGAATTGAGTTAAATTGAGCTGGGTTGAATTGAACAAAATCATATTGGATTGGATTGCTAATAGGTTATAGATTGAGATGTCTTTTCTTAGCAAATGGGTTCCTTTTCTGTATCATTCAGGCTTTAGCCAGGTAAATAGAAACCAATCTAAGTATTTAAAACAGAAGGAATTTAATACAAAGGATTGTTTGCCCAGTTGATGGAAGAACTGAGAAGCCAAACAGGCGATGATGAGTGAGATATTGTGATTTATAAGAAATATATTTATGGTCAGTCATTTGGATGACCAAAATATATTTCTCAGATAGATGTGGTCTTCATCCACAGTTCCTCGCTCCCAAAACCCTTGGAATTTTCTGCAGTCACAATTAGGTTTATGTTAAGGAAGGTGCCTTTTGGATCTCACCGCAGGGTAGGGGCTGGTTGCCAGGAGAACCAATCATGTGATTCAAGGGTTGGAACTTTCAGTCCCAGCCCCTAATTTCTGGGGAGGGGAGAGGGGCTTGATGTTGAATCAGTGGCCATTGACCAATGAGTTCGTCAATCATGACTGTGTCATGAAGGCTCCATAAAACCCCCAAAGGACAGCTTTTTGGCCCTTTTTGGAGAGCTTTTACGTGAGGAAACAGAATGCTTCCGTGTGCTGCCATGTGGGGGTCCCAAGCTCTGCCAGGACGGAAGCTCATTTGTTCAGGACCTCACCCTGTGTCTCTTCATCTGGCTGTTGATTCATATCGTTTAATGTCCTTTTATAATAAATTGGTAATCTAGTGAGTAAACAGATTTCCTGAGTTTAGTGAGCCGTTCCAGCAAATTAACCCAAACCAAGGTGGGAGTCACCAGAACCTCCAGTTTGCAGCCTGTCACTCAGAAGCACAGGTAACAACTTGGGCTTGCAACTGGCGTCTGAAGTGGAGGGTGGTCTTGTAGGCCTGAGCCCTGTACCTGTGGAATCTGATTCCATCTCTGGGTAAAGTGTCAGAATCGAACTCAATTCTTGGACACCCTGCTGGTGTCTGAGAATTGCTTATTGGTATGGGGAAGTCTTCACACACACACGTTGAAACTGGGTCCAGTCATCCTTTCAGTGAGTCAACTGCTAGACTGTAGAAATAAAGGGAGGAGGTGGTATTACCGAAGCCCAGGGCCAATGTCCCCCCACAGGACCACGGTGGATCCTGGAGGATGCTGTCACGGAGAAGATGCAGCCACTGCAGGGAGCACTGGGGGCAGAGATGGGTAAGAAATAAACTGACTCCTATCTTCTTTCCACTCTCAGGGCTCCCACCGGTGCCTCCCACTGACCAAACCCAGCCAGGATCAACTGCACTGGAGCCTGGGAAGCACAGCCTCTGATACGGAGCAGACCAAGAAAGGGAGTGAATTCTAGAACAACAAAAGCAACACACTTTTATTTTCCGTTTTCAGCTAGACAATATTATTTATTTCTAAATAGAGTAACTAGGGGAATGAGATAGGAAAGCCAACAAGTGAAAAATCAACCCACAGTGGAAGGCAAATTAACAGACTCCAGCGACTCCTTCTCATAGGCTCCCATCTCCAGCAGCCTGGCAATCGACAGGGTTGGCTAAGTGCTTGGGGAGCCAGGGGTGGGAAGGGGGCGCGGCCGTGACAATTCAAGCGTGGCTGCAATTTCATGAAAGACCCGGGGGTGACATCAGCCATCGATTTTGTTTTTCCCAGAACTTTGCTCTGGTTCAGTGCTTTGTGAAGATAGATGGCTGGAATACTGGGCAGTGAGAGGGCAGAAAGGAAGTCCAGGGACCCCTGATACACACCTAAGCTGCTGGGTCTCAGACTGGGCCAGATTTCCACATTAAAGAGAAGACCGCAAGTATATAGAAAGATGACTAAGGAATGCTTAGTGAAGTTCTTGGCCTCATCACTCCAAATTAAGATTCAGAGGAAGTATGGAAGGGGCTTCAAGAGCTTTGCTTTGGGATTTGGGGATTGGAAAAGCCAAGTTCGGTTCTAAGCTCAGATACTAACAGGCTGTGCACAGTTGGACAAGTTACCCAACCTCTCTATGACTCAGTTTCCTCATTTGGAGAACGGGAAAGTGAGTAACACCTGTCTCCAAGGACTATTGGAAGGGTTAAATGAGATAATACATGTAAAGTGCTTTACCTTACAGTAAGCATTTAGGAAATGTTGGCTGCTACTACTTGGGGTGTTGTTTTATTATTATTGAGTGTGTCTTATAGAGCATGTGCTGCATGTGCCTGCAGTGTCTTTCTCCTTTGTCTCTTCCCCCTTGTTAACACTCATTCATCCTCCAGACACAAGTCAAATGTTACCTCCTCCAGGAAGCCTTCCCTGACCCCCTCAGGGGGAGTCGGCTGACCCTTCTCTGTGTTCCCATGGCACCCTGTTCTTACACTTAGCATAGCACTTGCCACATTGTATTGTTTTTAACACTTTGCTTAGTGGGCTATGAAAAACTGCAAGACTGGAACTGAGTCTTTTCATTCTACCTCTCCAGCCCCTAGTACAAGACGTAACAAGTGCCCAAAAGATGCCTGGTGAATAAAAGAACTCCATAGTATAATTACAAGAGTCCCTGGAAAATTTCCCCTGCTCCCAGAAGTGCCTCTTCCAGTTCCTTAAATCTACCATGAGAGCTTTTCCTTCTAGCCGAAGAGTTTGATCCCATTTAAATCCTATATATGCCTCCCCACAACCACCTGCCACCTGAATGTATGTGATCGGTTCTCAATAAGTATTTGAAGAATTGCATTGATTTAGAACTCGGGTTCTCTGGGGAAAATATTCAGACATCAGCAAATCAGAGAAGAAGGGATGGTGGGGAGAAAATAGAGGGAACTTCTCAGTGAGGACCTCCTACTAAAACCCAGCTCCTCCCACACAAGGCAAAGTGCAAGGAAAGGGAAGCTTTCTTCTGAGTCCTGTTTCTGCCTAGGGTACATCCTCTGGCCCTTCCAGCCCTCCTACTTCATCTCTTCAGCAAGACTCCGGTGCCTTGGGCTGCTCCATGCTTTCATGAGGACAGACTTGACTGAGGAGCAATACTTAACCCACAGGAATGGTGATTTGAATGAGGGAAGAGCACCTACTGTGTGCCAGGCACTTCACACGCAATTCACTAACACCTCCAGTAATACTGAAAGTAGGTGTTATTTATCTCCATTCACAGGTGAGGAAAGTGAGGGTCAGAGAGATTAACGCCTTGCCCCAAATCACACAGAAAGTAAGTTATGGAGCATACATACCACAGCACCGAACATCACCGAGGCCCTCGATGAATGCATGTATTTTATTTGCTGTATCGGGCCACCCTACTCTATTTCAACGCTTGGGTAAAAGTACTTACCTCACTGTCCTATTAGGTTCATAATGTGGAAAGTTTTCTGGCCTTTTTCTTCCTAGTACCATTGCTGCTGTGTATCTAACTTTGTTTTTCTGTTTCCAAGTTCCCAGATTTATGTGCTGTCTCTTGGCCCATCCTCTACACCTTCCTCTTCAAAGCTTTAAAAAGGTTATCAAGCACTGAGGCTGCTCTAGGTGTGGTGACGTGTGCTGCATTGATACAGAATAGAGAAAAAACACTCTGTCGAAACATTTTCTTTAAATGAACGTACACTCACTCAGTAAGAGATAGTGGTGGGTGAAACTGCTAAGAAGAGATGACATTATATTTAGACCAAAGAATGGGAAACACAACCTCGCTGGGTGACAGCCCGTCAAGACAGCCGTACCTAGTGGATAGCACGAGCATTGTTTGGGGACATTTACTGCAGACTACCGTGGGGTAAAGGCACCAAAGGTGAACAAAATATCATCCTTCATAGGCAGAAACACAGGCAGTGACGGAAAACAAATTGCTGGTGAAGCATCTCTTAAAGAAGAGTAGGTTTAAATACCTGCCTGACTTGAGTACCAGAGGCTGCTCGAATTTTTATCAGTGGAAGGGATGGAGCCCAACCAAAGAAATTTGTATTCATTTTCTTTTGGGAGGTGGCATGTTGTAGAGAAATATTAAAACGTAAGACCATATATTTAACCACAAATAAATAGTTTGGCAGCAATACAGGATATTGTATATCGTAACGTGATAGTAATAGAGTATAATACTGAAGACCACAAAATTTGGTACCAGTATGAGCTAGGGTTGAATCCTGACTCCAGTGACTATTAGCTAGGAGAGCTTGGTAAGCTACTTAACCCCTCTACATTAGTCAGGATAGGATAGGCTCTGATGCGGCAACAAATATGCCCAATAGCTCAGTCTGACTTCTTGTTCACATGCCAGCTTGGGCACCAATTCTTGGTGGTTCTGCTCCAAACAGGGACTCAAGGATTCGGGCTCCTCTCATCTTTTGACACATAGCCTCTGAGGTTGCCGTGAAGGGGAAGAGTGTGGTAGACAGTGCAGGGGGTTTTAGGGCCAGGCCTGGAAGTGATATCATCACTTCTGTCCATTTTCCACTGGCCAGGCCCAATAGGATGGCCCCAACTAACTGCCACAGAGGCTAGCAAAGACAGTCTTTCAGTACAAGCACATAGGACGGCCTCTGCTCTGTTATCTGAGCATCTGTACAATGGGGGGAATGCAACCTACTGACATGGCTGCTGTGTAATTCCCTGCTCGTGCAAAGGTACTTACTGCTATTTGTATGCAAGCTGATGTAAGTATAAATGACCTCTCATAAAATTAGGTCTGGGTTGCAGTCAAATTCATAGAGAAAGAAAGATGGTGGTTACCAGGGGCTGGGAGGAGGAGGAAGTGGAACTCGTTTAATGTGCACAGAGTTTCAGTTTTACAAGATGAGAAAAGTTCTGCAGATGGATGGTGGTGATGTTTGTACAGCAATGTGAATGTACTTAATGCCACCAACCTGACACTTAAAAGTGGTTAAAATGGGCTTCCCTGGTGGCGCAGTGGTTGAGAGTCCGCCTGCCGATGCAGGGGACGTGGGTTCGTGCCCCGGTCCGGGAGGATCCCACCTGCCGCGGAGCGGCTGGGCCCGTGAGCCATGGCCGCTGAGCCTGCGTGTCCAGAGGCTGTGCTCCGCAACGGGAGAGGCCGCAACAGTGAGAGGCCCGCGTACCGCAAAAAAAAAAAAAAAAAAAAAAAAAGTGGTTAAAATGATAAATTTCATATCATGTATATTTGACCACAGTTTTTTAAGTAAATAATTTTTAAATTAGGTTTGGGTGACTCCAAGGTCTGAGTTAACCTGGTGCCAGGGCACAGCGAGAGCTGGTCAGCGGTATCCGTGTTGGATGGCAGTTAGCTTGATTCCGGGTCTAAACTCAGGAAACTAAGGAAACTTTAGATGATTCACTCTTTTTTCTTAAACATGGTATTTAAAGTTCTTAAAGTCTATCATGAAGGCAAAGTCGCTTATTACTAAAAAGAGGGAAGAATAAAGAAGCAATAATCCCAGTCATCCCTTTCCCAGGCTCCCCCAACACGCTGGCTGGCTTTGCTTTTTCTCTGTGTCTTCCCTCCATCTAGATCACGTCAGGACTTAAGCCCAGCTCCAGCCCATCCAGCCGGAGTTCCCAGACCCAGCTGCACATCAGATTCACCTGGGGAGCTTTAAAAACATACCGATGCCCAGGCTGCAGCTCAATTCAAAATTAAGTCAGACTCTCTGGGGTGGAGCCTGGGCACCAGTGCTGTTATAAAATCTCCCCAGATGATATTAATGTGCATCCCAGCTGAGAACCACTGGCTACAGTCTGGTCTGGCTTCTTCCCAGCTGCCTTTCTGCAGAGCTCCTAAAAGCAGGTGCTTCGGACATGCTCAGGCTTCAGTCTCATCTCAGCCCCTCCTGTGTGGTCTTGGGCACATCTTATAACCTCTCTGGTCTTTAGTCTTCTCATCTGTTCAATGGGGGCAGTGAGAGTCATGAGATAATGTATGGGAAACAGGGCAGTGCCTGGCATGCATGAAGCGCAGTTTGAGGGCTTAGTACAGGGGTCCCCAGCCCCTGGGCCAATGACCGGTACCTGTCCACGGTCTTTAGAAACTGGGCTGCATAGCAGGAGGTGAGTGGCGGGCGAGCAAAGGAAGCTTCATCTGCCTCTCCCCATCGCTCGCATGGCTGACCATCCCCTCCCCCAACCCCATGGAAAAATTGTCTTCCACAAAACCGGCCCCTGGTGCCAAAAATGTTGGGGACCGCTGGCTTACTGCATGATGGTATGTGTTATTATGAAATTTTCTTGTTACTTAGTTCCCGGGGTAAGGATGGGCTTACTGTTTTCCCACAGGAATTCTTTCACTTGCAGTTTGTTGCCTCCTCCACCAAGATCCCTCAGAGTCTATCAAAGGTGAGGAAGGGGCTGTCTTTTTGTCTCTTAATGGATCCCCTCCCTCTGTCAGTCACCTGCTGCTGCCTTCAAACACAGTTCTCCCTCAGAACATTCTAAATCCTATTAGGCAAACACAAACACGAATATAAACAATCACATACAGATTTCTTCCTAGCGTGCACCTGCCTTGAAGTGTGACAGGAATGTTTTTATGGGGGTGGCCCTTTAACAGCGGCTTACAGGAATTTGTTCAGGCTGGGTTGAAGCTTAGGGGCACAGAGCAGTAACGAGTTGGGACTGATCTGAGTTAAGCCAGGTTTGGTTCTTAATCTCCCTAAATAAACCCAATTCAAGCAGGCTGAGACATGAGGCAGGCTGGGGCCAAGACCCTGGAACTGGTGGGAAAATCAAGGCAACTGGGACCCAGAGGGGTGGAGGCTGGGAACGTGCCCCATGAGGTATCCTAGAGATAGAGTGACCTGGAACTTGGTCACAGCAGCAGGAGAAGCCCAGAAGCCAAACCCTCAGCCTGCTCGCAGACATTGTAGGAGGTTGAGGTTTATTCTTGCTTTATTTATTAAACGTACAATTAAATACAGGTCAAGCCCCTACCTACCAGAGTCCTTTTCTTATGAAAGACCCTTTAGAGGGATAGGTGGAGGGAAGCATGAGTTCCTAAGCCATCCAGAGCATCTCTGGAGGGCCCTGTGGTGCCCAGTTCTCACTGGATATTGTTGACCAGCCCATCATCTAAGACACCCGGCACCTCCAGGTGTTCCAGGTGGGAGCTTCCCAGAAAGCCATGCTCGGCACACCGCCTTGGAGGTGCTATCCAGGCCAAAGGAACTGAGGTGAGGCCCCCTCCTGCCACTCTCCCAAACCCAAACCCTCCAGTCTTCGTTAGCTTCCCTGCTGGTCCTGCCCTTCCGAGGTCACCCACTTAGCCATGGTAGCCACCGTGTCTTCCTCACGGCATCAGGTGGTAGTAAAGAAGAAATAAGTTAACGTAAAGCCCTAGCACAGAGCCTAGCACCAAGCACATGCTGCATATGTAGTAGCTTTGGTGATGCTGCTGACCCTTAGAATGCCCCCTGACCCTAAAGAACACCCCCCAACCCCAGTCTTCCCATCCTCCATGCAGCCCTTGACCTCCTAACCTCAGGGCCTCTTCCTTCTGCCCCAAGGGTAACAAAATACTTTCAAGATTGCACGTTTCCAAGCTCTGCTTCCCACGAAAAAAAAGAAACCTTTTATTTTTCCCAACTCATCTACAATTGCAAGGACAAACAAAAACTGGTACCTTAGTATCTTTGCCAACAGCTGGGAGCCCAAGGAAGAGGAGAATCCAGTTCCCCAAGAAGGAAGGCAGGCCATTTATTCACTTGTTCGTTTTGTATTAAGCTAAGTGCGTACTGTATACCAGTAAGACATTCCCCCTGCCCTCAAAGAGATGGCAGCCTGGGACAGTGTTCTCAACCCTGGCTGCAACTTACGATCACCTGGGGAGCTTTAGAAAGTGCCAGGGCCTCCAGATCCAGTAAATCAGAATCTCACGGTGTGGGACACAGGCAGCGGTATTTTTTAAATTTCCCCAAAGGAGTCCAATGTGTAGCCAAGCAGGGAGCCAGTGATCTGCTAGGACCAGCAGGTGAAAGATGATTTCCAATCCAGTGTTGCTAGAACAGGCAAGTGATATACAGTATATGAATTATATCGCAATAAAGATGTTAAAACAATCAACAAGCAAGTGTTGGGGTTATGAGAGCCCAGGGAGTGCTACCTGATTCCAACTAGGGGAGGGCATCGGACTTAGCGAAGGCTCCCGAGGGGGAAATTATCCTCTCTGCTCAGATATCAGCAGTAGTCAGACATGTTAAGATAATGAAGGGAAAAGTGTGCATTTAATTCTCATTTCTAAAGCAACAGCCCCTTATATTATTGACAGTATAGGACACACTGAATAATTGTCTGTTAATGAGTATTAATAAAATTGGCACTTTTTTTTCATTTAGATTAACACTTCTAAAGCCTCAGGAATATCTTTTGGTGGTTTAGTTGGAGCCTATCAGGAACTCAGAGGCAGCTCTGACTCATCTCTTCCTCATCCCTGGGTCTGAGCAGTCAGCAGTGCACTTAGGTCTCCGTGGTGAATAGACACCAGATATGGCCCCAGTAATTCCTCCCCTTCTGTGCTGGCATGCCACTCCTCACATCAAGAGGTGGGATCTATTTTCCCTCCCCTGGGATCTGGACTGGGCTGTGATTTGTTTTAACCAGTAGAAGGTTGTGAAAGTAACTTTCTGAACTTCCAAGTGCAGGCCTGAGGAGGACTGACAGGTGCTACTTTCTCTCTCTGGAGCCCAGACGCCATGCTGGAAGGAAGTGGAGGCTAGCTGACTGCATGATAGAGGTTATGCATGGAGAAAGGCCTTGGTGCATGCTATGGACTGAATTGCATTCCCCTAAATTTCATGTTGAGTCCACAATGTGACTATATTTGGAGATAAGGCCTTTCCAGAAATAACTAAGATTAAAAGAAATCATAAAGGTGGGGCCCTGGTCTGATAGTATTAGTGTCCTTATAACAAGAAGAGAGACCAGAGCTCTCTCTCCATGTGAATACACCAAGGAAAGACCATATGAATGCACATCAAGAAGGTGGCTGTATACAAGCCAGGAAGAGAACCCTCACGAGAAACCAAACTCTGCCAGAAACTCCTTGGACTTTCCAGCCTCCAGAACTGTGAACATTTTTGTTCAGGTACTCAGTCTATGGTATTTCATTATGGCAGCCTGAGCAGACTAAGACATAGGATGAGACGACAACTTGGAAGTTCCAGGTCTAGCCAAGCTCCCAAGTGAATGGGGACACATGAAAAACCCCAACTGAGACTAGCAGAAAATCATCCAGTGGAACCCTGGCCAAATACGTAACCTACAGAATCATGAGGAAATTAATAAATTGCTGTTCTAAGCCATTAAGTTTTGAAGTCTTTTGTTATATAGCAATAGTAACTGAAAAAAACCCTCCTGTGACACCTTTTCTTTCCACTGTATAGCATCACAGTCTGACCTAACTAAGCCCGTTTGGTCACACCCAATTATTAGTTGGGCAGCTCTTAGCAGCCTCCCAATAAGGGTTTTTAACCTGAGGCTCCTGGAATTCAAGAAGGTCCATGAACTGGACAGAGAGATGGAGAGATGATAGATAGATAGATAAATAGATAGATAGATAGATAGATAGATAGATAGATAGATAGATAGATATGACATCTTTATTTTCATTAACCTTTAACTGAAATTTCACATTGTCTTTAATTATGAACGAGGTAATAAACCACAGTAGTACAAGGGTATTTGTGACTTTGTCACTAATAGAAATCACAGATTTTTTTCATATCACATCACAATTGTTAGCAAATATCCTAAAAGACCTTTCATGCTTATCATCACCCATTGCTAGACCTTGCTATTTAAGGTGTTAATGAAGAATATTATTATAATATTAATATTATAATAAATGTATTAATATTTTTATAACTGTACTTCTGTATAATTCTTCTTTTCTGTAACACTAGTATTTTGTTTTATGCATTTAGAACCATTTTTCTGCAATGGCATCCATAGGCTTCACCAGACTGCCAAAGGGGTCCATGGCCCTAAAAAGGAATAAGAACCCCTGAACTGGAGGTATGCATGGGCCAAAGTCCTCTGCTCCACAAACTTCCCACCAGGTTTCATTGAAAGCAACTTTCAGACTGAGTCCTGCCACCTACACAGACATTTATGAGCAAGCTTGCCCTAAAGCAATACCTACAACTGATTCTGGAAGTGAGATCAAGTTCTGTCTCCCTCTGCCTTTTCAGGATTTCCTACAGCAACTCATCTGAAAAGTTCATTCAAGGCAAATATTCTAGTTGTAGGTTTCAGCCAACTAGCAGCTAGGAGCTTTTCCAAAAATCAAAATAAAAATAGTTTGAATAAGTATAATAGAATAATGGCTAACAATGAATCGAGAACTTGCTACTTCCTACACTGTTCTAAGTGGTCAACATGAATTAACTCATTAAATCCCTACAACCACCAGGTAAGGTAGGCACATTATTATACCCATGTTCCAGGTGAGGAAACTGAGCCTCACAGAGGTTAGTAACTTGTTCAAGTTCACACAGCTCATAAGTGACAGAGCTAAATGTGCAGAACACCAATTCTGTCAATCTCTGCAGGCAGAACCCAGGTATTGGTATTTTTTAAAGTTTTCAGCCAGGGGATTACAGCGTACAGCCAAGTTTGAGAACTCATGTACCGTTGGGCTCCCTGGATTCTTTAACTCTGTTCATGTAAAAGCAGGAGTTCCTCCATAATATTTCAAGCTCATCTGCACATTGAATACTATTGGTGTCATGATTTTTTTTTGACATTTATTTATTTAGTTGCAGCAGGTGGGTTCCTTAGCTGTGGCTCACCAGCCCCTTAGTTGTGGCATGCAACCTCTTAGTTATGGCATGCATGTGGGCTCTAGTTCCCTGACCAGGGATTAAACCCAGGCCCCCCGCATTGGGAGCGCGGAGTCTTATCCACTGCGCCACCAGGGAAGCCCTGGTGTCATGATTGAAAAATAATTTCTAGTATCCATTATATTAACTAACAGAGCCTCTGATCTGAGATAAAGACTGCTAAAAACTTGCAGAAGCTGCCTCAAGATCTTGGACTTCAGATTTCAAGTGCTAACCAACCACCCTGGAGTGTTCTGATCAAAACACTAGGAATGTTAATTATCATTGGAGTATAGATTAAAACTGACCCACATACACTTACATATTATACTATCTCTATCAAAATATTTTAGATTAACTTATAAAAAACATAATACATTGCCATTACCTTCTCTCCTTTCTTATGTCAAAGAACATAATTCTCCCCACCTTCCCTATAGTCACCAGATGAAGTTTCCTAAATCACCTAATTAATAATGTTAACAGCCCTTTTTTTTTTTTACTGCCAAATCATCTATATGTAACTTCAAGGTCAGGTGGTATTTCCCTGTCCCTTGAGATCAAAATAAGATCACCTCCAGCCAACCTATCACCTCCTTCCTACTTTATCACCACCGTTTTGTCAGGGGCTAAGGTTTTACTCTACTTGCAAGCTAATAAGTTAGCCTGCCACAGTTTCATGGGTGCTGGCAGAAGACACGAGACTCCTGGGTCAGAGACAAAGGGTTTATTACTCATAGCAAAGCCTGTTGCCATTGGTTCCCACATCTCCCAAGTCCCACATGGATGCTACACACACAGTGGATTTCCATCACAGCAGAAGACCATTGCACTTGGGGAATTATCGCTTTTACAGTGAGAAGTAAGCAAACCTGCTCTTTGTTTGATGGGAGACAAGATTGCTCACTGCAAATACAACCCTGAGAAATGGCTGAGATAAAGGGGCATCAGGGTCTTGCATTCTTGGCATACCCAGCAGTGATGAGCAGTGCCCACAGTGGATTGCCTCTTCCAACACCCATTGCTTTGTTTTATTTTCATCTCAGCATCCACCTTTCTGATATTTTCTCATTAGTTTTTGTTCTTACCTATCTTTTCTAGTGCAGTGGCAGCTCCCGGAGGCCAGGGTTCTCACTGTCTGTCATTTATCGCTACTTCCCCAGCACCAAGGATAACACCTGGCCTGACCCATCGAGGTACTCAGTAAATGCTCATTGAATGAATCAGTAGGACTGGCCTCAACTTCCAACATGGGCTGCAAATTCTTCACTCCATTCAAACAGAATTCTTAGCTGCTCACAAGCATGCCTGGCCTCGGGGCTTCTGCTTAAAGAAAGGCTTACCTCCCCGCTCCCACTACTGCCTCACCCACCCCCAAAGCCCGACTCAGTCCCCCCCTTTCAAAGTCCTTCCGTCTTAAGCCTTCCTCTTTTGTCCCAAAAGCCCTCCTCTTTGGCCTCATGTATTATCATTATTGCTACCATCATTCTCTTCTTCTCTATCATTATTATTTAGTTGCTAAGGCTTAAGAGTCTATTTTTTTTAATTAATTATTTTATTTATATTTGGCTGCGTTGGGTCTTTGTTGCTGCGCATGGGCTTTCTCTAGTCGTGGCAAGCGGGGGCTACTCTTTGTTGCGGTGCACTGGCTTCTCATTGCTGTGGCTTCTTATTGCAGAGCACGGGCTCTAGGCATGTGGGCTTCAGTAGTTGCAGCATGCAGGCTCAGTAGTTGTGGCTCGCAGGCTCTAGAGCTCAGGCTCAGTAGTTGTGGCACGTGGGCTTAGTTGCTCCATGGCATGTGGGATCTTCCCAGACTAGGGATCGAATCCCCGTCCCCTGCATTGGCAGGCGGATTCCCAACCACTGTGCCACCAGGGAAGTCCATTAAGAGTCTCTTTAAAATGTAAATATCCCTCAGTGGGAAGAAGAAAGAGAGATGAGACCACAAAGGTAGTAAAGACTAGTGGTAACAAGCTCTGGACATTCTACATTGCTACTTAGTAGCTGTATGAGCTTAAGCAAGCAGTCTAACCTCTCTGTGCCTTAGTTTTACCATCTGCAAAATGGGAATAATGACCACACCTGCCTCTTAAGGTTATTCTCAGGATTAAATTAACTGCTTTATGGAGAGCAGGTAGAAGAAGGCTTTCGGTTATTTGTGGCACACCGACTACCTGCCCTGTTGGATGCTTTACATGCATTCTCTGGAGGCCCCTTGGGGAATGCCCCACCCCATTCAAGTGTTAGTCTCTTGAAAGGACAGAAGCATAGACTTCCAGTTCTCCTGCATCCCTTGCAGTTCCTCACTCTGCCCCAGAGCACATGACTGCTGGGGGAGGGGGCATGAAGCGCATGTTCCCAGATGAAGTCGAGTCTTTCACGGAAATGGAGCGGGGTGGGCGGGGGGCATGTTCACTGAATGCAGACCCAAACGAGAAAGGACTGTTCCATGACTTTGATTATGGTCAGAAAGAAGAGCCTGTTGAGCCATATAGGGAGTGGTTACCCCATATTCCAGGTCTGGCAATAGAAACAAGAGGTACAGTGGGTAATCTTAATGTTGGGTTTTCTGGGCAGAGAGAGTCAAGTATTTCTGACCAGGTCTGGACTGGCCCGAAGCAGTCTTTCTCCTTCAGTACCATTTTATTAAATAACAAGAAATCAGATGTTCACAGAACTTCACAAAGCGTCTGAACACATATCATCTTCTTTAACCTTTACGATTCTAAGAGGTGGGTATTTCCACCAGCCTCATCATCCTCCCACTTTACCAAGGAAGAAACTGAGGCAGAGAAGCTACAAATAGCAGAGCTGGGAGTCAAGCCTTGCCTCACTCCTATAGTAAACAGAATAATGGGTTCCCTAAACCCAAGAACCTATTAATATGTTTCCTTGCATGACAAAAGGGATTTTGTAGGTATGATTCAGAATCTTCTGATGAGACGATTACCCTGGATTATTTGGCTGGACCCAATCACAAGGGTCTAATAAAGAGGAGGTTTGAGTCACAGATTGGACGATGCTTCTGGCTTTGAAGGGGACAGGCACAAGTCAAGAAATGCAGGCAGCCCCTAGAAGCTGGAGAACGCAAAGAAATCGATTCTCCCCTGGAGTCTCCAGAAGGAGCATAGCTCTGCCAACACCTCGACTTTGGCCTAGATAGACTCACTTAGGACTTAAGACCTCCAAAACTGTAAAATAATAAACCTGTGTTATTTTAAGCCACTAAGTTTGTGGCAATTTGTTACAGAAGCCACAGAAAACGGATATAGTCCCCAGCATACACCCGCCATGATGTTTTCAAGAAGTGTGTTATTTTAAAGTAAACTCACACTTGATAGAAACAGCACAGAAAGCATGTAGGATCCGGAAAGGCTCACCAGCCACCCAGTCCCATCAGCTCCTAGAATTCCCCACTAGGAAACCAGTAGAGGCAGGACAGTGTGGTGATTAGGAACGCCCCTTCTGGAGCTGGTGGCATCCGAGACTATAAACAGATTATTTAGCCACCTTGTGCCTCAGTTTCCTCATCTGTGGATGGGAATGAAAATAGTATGGACATTAAGGGCCAGGAGAATTGACCAGTGCTTGGAACAGTGCTTGGCACATGGCTTTCACCTATTTCTAGAAAAGGACTTTTAGTCCTTTAGAAGCTTGTTACAATTTAAACATAGTGGAAGGGATGGTGAGTGGGGAAGGAGAAAGGGAGAAGCGGGGAGTCACTTATGAGCCCCTCCTGGGTGCCAGGCACTGTCTTGGGATTTCCAGACACATCTGATCTACTTCTCCTGACAAACAAGAGGCGGGGCTCAGAGGATTAAGTGCCCAAAGTCACACGGCAGAAAAGAAGAGGCAGAATTCAAAGGCAGATCTATCAGATTCCAAAGCCCTGTCCAGGACCGCCTCTCACACCTCAGCAAGAGCTGAGGGAAACTGAAGGGAAACTTGGCAAGTCAGTTTATTTTCTGAGCCTCGGTTTTCTCATCTATATAATGGAGTTGAATTGAAGGATGATGAAGTGAAGTCTCCCAGGACTTTTGGAAGAATCAGAAGAGATAATATGCATGAGCTTGCTTTGCAAACCAAAAAGCGCCATTCAGATGAAAGGCAGGGGGCGCTCAGTGGTGCTGGCAAATTGCGGACAGGGCAGCTGGGACGGGGAGCTAAGACGAGCCCTCAGCACTTCACCCAAGCAGCATGCGTTTGGGAGGGTGCCTCTGGACTGGGCACCGTGCAAGGCGCTGGACACAGACTGGCCCCGTCTCCGCTAGGGTGGCAGATTCTTCTTTCTTAGAGAAAGAAGGAAATGCATGAGCATCTTTAATTCATTTCCAGCACCACAACTAAAATGCTGAGTGGAGGATGTTCCGACTCAGAGAGTATCAGCTGATGGATTTTCCAGCAAGGAGTGGTCAGGCCCCTGGGGTCAGTGAGCAGCCTAATCTAAGAGCAGATGCTCTGGGGGTAGAAGAGCGTTCTCTGCGCCCCACGGGCCCAGGTAGGGTGATCGATTCTCCTGGTTTGCCCAGGACTGAGGGGTTTCCCGGGACACAGGACTTTCAGTGCTAAAACCGAGGAAGCCCTAGACAGAGCAGGACAAGTTGGTCACCTTATTCCCAGGACTCTCTCTGCACCTCCCCTCACCAAAGCCCCATTCAGAACTCTCCCCAACTTGCCCTGGAATAGCACAGATTTCAAGCCCTCAAGCTTGGATTTCTTGCCTAAAGCAAAGATTGGCAGTGTTTCCAAACCAATTGCAAATACTGTCCATTGGTTGAGGGCTTTACAGTATGCAGAGCACTTTCACATACCTCAGCATGTTCTGTCTTTAGAGTAATCTCAAGGTCAGAGAAGAGACAGCTGTATTAGGAATGCTTTATGTTGGAAGAGACAGAAAGCATGACTTGAGTGGCTTAAGCAAATAAGTTGTATTTTTTTTCCCAAAACAAGAAGTCCAGAGGTAGGCAGCTGCTGGGTTTGACTTAGTAGCACAGCGAAGTGAAGGTAATTGCCTACAACTCTCCTGGTCTTCCCTCATGGTTGTAAGATGGCTGCCAGAGCTCCGGGCATCTAGTTGCATTCTAGGCAGGAAGAAGGGTGAAGAAACAACACCAGCAGAATTCTGCTTACGTTTTTTGGCCAGAACAGTGTCACATGGCCCCTCCCAACTGCATGGCCATCACGTATTTAGCTTTCTGACCTCTATAGTAGAGCAGGGGAAGGGATGAAAGGCTTAAGAATGGTTTTGAATGAGTTACCTACAGTACCTGCCACGATAGGAAGAGAAGACCATCGACTAGAGGCTAGAAGAGTCTAGAATGACTTAGGATGTCATGGAGCCCAGTGGTCTCAACACTTGGCTACACATTCGAATCACCTCAAGATTTTTATAACTAATGATGCCCAAGCCAAACCCCAGACCACTTAAATCAGAATCTCTGAGAACACACCCTGGCATTGTTATTTTTAAAGCCGCCCTAGTTGACTAAAATGCGCAGCCCATCCTCTAGAGCTGCTCTGTCCAATATGGTAGCCATGTGGCTATTGACAGTGACATTAATTAAAATTAAATAAAATTTAAAATTTAGTTTCTTAGTCATACTGTCTATATTTCAAATAGTCAGTAGCCACATGGGGCTAGTGGCTACCATATTGGAGAGCACAGATATAACACTTTCCATCATCGTAGATGATGCTGTAATTGGATGGCTCTGTTCCAGAAGAACCTGAGGGTAAGAGAGCCTGTTAGGAATCTCAAGGCCCCTTAAATCTGGTCTGGCTAAATGAGGCAAGCCAGAGGGGCCTGACCTGGAGGCAGTAAAAAAGGGTGGTCAAGGGCATGAACTGTGAGGCCAGACAGCTTAGGCCTCAATCCCAGATCCCCCACCTACTGGATGGGTGACCTTGGACAAGTTACTTATCCTCTCTTTCTCCATCTGTAAAATGGGAGTGATAACAGGAAAGCATCTCCTGGGGTTGCAGTGAGAACTCTGAACTGATTCATGTACCGTGCTCAGAATGCTGCCCTGACACATGCCACCTGCTATAAGTGCCAGCCATCACTGTTATCCAGGAGGCCTGACAGGCGGTCAAATCCCCCAGAGGGGCCCTCGCTGGACAGACCTGCTGTGTTGCCCCTCAATCCTACTCAGGACGGCACCAAGGCTTCCTGACTGGGGCCCCGATGCTGGCGTTTCCATGCCACCCCTAACTCTGAGTCTGATCTTCTGGTGCTCAGCTGGTTGGCCCACTGCAGTCTCTGGCGTGTAGGGTGAGTGAGAAAATGAATGAACACATCCCTGTATTCGTTAACTGAGTATAAGCAGGCCCTTTGACTTGTAACTCGGTCCTGGGTGCAGCGGCTGCCTGCCGAGGTATAGCGGAAGGAGGGGCGGGCTGTGTTGTCCCGGCAGGTCACTGGGCCTCCTGAGCATGTAGCACAGGGTCTATAGAATTAAAGGTTCGAGCCAATACAGAGTACAGCCCCTGAGAGGCATAAAATCTCTGAAACACAGGGTTTTCCCTCCTGGGGGAAAATGAAACTTCCTAACCAGGGTGGCTGTGCGCGCATCCTCTTCCCAGGTTTCTGATCTCCCCGAGGTGAAATGAGACTCCTATCTCAGCGCCCAGAGCTGCCCTACACTCCAGCCTTGCCTGTCCCCTCCATCTCTCCAGGCTGTGTTAACCGTGTCTAGGAATGGGGTCCTGGAAGGAAGATGTCATTTACTGCACCAGAAATGATACAAGATACCCCCTCTGAGCCAAATGAGGGTTCCCAGAGAGTGGGGGGTGAAGCCCCCCAAACAACCCGCTTCCCAGGGAAGGAAGGACATTTTCAAACGCAGCAACCTTGAGCCTGAACACATCTGCTCCCCGAGTGCGCATTCCACAGCCTGGCAGACACGCCGCGATGGGTCTCAGTCATTAACTGGCTGTCAGGTTCCTCAGATGATGGAGCTAAAAATAGCGCGCTATAGATAGAACCTTCTCCCACGCAGGCAGGCACAGGCTGCCAGTGGAAGTGGGGAGAAGGGGCTGTGCGGATCTCTCCCCTAAAGGGAGGTTCATGCCCATCTCCAGCCCCGCGCCGCGCTCGTGGGCAATGTCCTGCTTCCTTCGGCAGCATCCCTCCCTCACGACCCGCAGATGGGCCCAAATGTTCCAAATGTGCACTGCCGGGCGGGGCGCACCACGGTGGGGTTCATTTGTATGCCGCAGCCTGGATAACAGTGATACGGCCCCAAACACTCCAAAGAGACGGCGCAGATGAAACCGGCGCTGCTCGCTCGGCAGGCGAGCTATTTATAGAATCCAAATATCAGCATTTTCCACCCATTTACACAAAGCAATTTCAGCCTTTTCAGATAAGAAAAGTGCAGCCCGGATCGTCATTCATTCCAGTGCTGGAATCACATTTGGGGCCAGGAAGCCCTGATTTTACAGGAAACCTCGAGGCAGGCTCAGATTAAAGATCAATGGCAACATAAAATGTAGGCTGTCATATTTTCGCTGTGAACATGTCCTGGTAATAAAAAAATGTTGTTTTAGTAAATAAACTCGGGGAGATGCATTGCCGACTGTTCTTTATCCCCGCCGACCTCACCCTGAGCGCTTGGAGCAAAGGACTGAGAGGGAGAGACACACACACAGGCATATAGTGCGAGTCCACAGCAGAGCTGCCAGCCGCCCGCCAAGCCTCTAACACGCTCTTCACCTTCAGAGCCAACGCCGCGTGCTGGGTACTTCACTGCTGAGATGCTCACTTTGCTGATTCTCTCGAAAAGTGTGAAATGCGTTTCTTAATAATGATGAGGCTGGCAGTCAAACTGGCTGGCTAGCAGTGCAGATCCTGGGGACAGATGGACTTGGGGTCATGTCCGGGTTCTGCCACAGCCTAGCTATGTGATCTGGGAAGTTACCTAATCCTGCTAAAACTGTTTCCTCACCCGTTAAATAGCACTGTGGTCCTCTCTCTCATTGGACAAAGGTCCTTGTACTTTCAGACCTATGCCCTCCAAACCCATGTGGCATTTCTGACACCACCCCCTGATGTGACAAACCAAAGGCAGAGGGGAGCTGCCATTGAGTTGTCTATTTTCCAGGTGCCATCTCCTCATTCTTTGCTTCCCTGCCAACTCACCTCTCTCCTCACTGTCCAAACCAGTGGTTCTCAAACCATAGGGTACCATCAAAATCATCAGGACAGCTCGCTAAAGCCCAGAGGGCTGAGTCCCACCCCCAGTTTCTGATTCCATAGGACTAGGGTGGGGCTGAGAATTTCCATTCTTAACAAGTTCCCAGGTAATGTCAAATGATGTTGATCTGATCCAGGGACCACACTTTGAGAACCAACAGTCTAGAGAAACCGGTATGGAGGGCGAGGAACTAGGAAGTTCTGCTCCAATTCATCAGGTTTTATAGAATCTCAATGCATATAAGGTCTTTAGGGTTTGCTGAGCCCGGACCTTTGAAACACAAAAATAAAGATATATTTAGAAACTGTGATGAGTGCTATATAGGAAAACTCAGCATATCTTGAGAGAGTACAGGAGCCCTGGTTCAGGATGAAGGAGTTTCTGAGGACGTGACAATGGATTCTGAGAATGAAGGTGCATAGAATTAGCTAGAAGAGGAGCCAGCAATGAGCCTTGCAGGAAGGGGTCCCAGTAGATGCCTTGGGAGAGAAGTGAGAGTGAAGGAGAGACTGCAGTAAGGATGAATTTCCAACCCAAAGAAACTAACCACCAGCTGTGGTCTCATTGAGACTCACTGACAAGAGGTCAGAAAAGAGACTCAGACCCTTTTTTTTCACCATTTGCCCCTCCACTGGGCCCCCTCCCACCTGCCCCAGCACCATCAAGTCCTGCGGCTGGGTGCCCTACCTTTCTTGACTGTTCTCTTCATAATACCTTGTTCCACTTGTTGACTGCTACATAATAACCCTCAACATTTAATTCTTACAATTCGATTGGTTGGTTGGTTGGCTGGTTGGCTGGTTCTTCTGCTGGACTCACCTGGGCTCACCTATGCAGCCTACTCGGCTGGCAGGCAAACTGGGGCAGTTGGGCTACCCCACACCCCTGCCTCTCCACCATCGCCCCATGGCCACGTCGTGTGTGTGTGTGTGTGTGTGTGTGTGTGAGTGTGTGTGAGTGTGTGTACACACTGAGGGTTGGGGATCCCCAGGGCCATGACCTCTCCTGAGGGCAGCCTTTCCTGAGCCATGACCACCCAGTCCAAAAGGTCCGAACTCCATGTTTCCTAGCATATTCATGCTTATCCGGATATTTCTAAAGCTCCCTTCTCCACCAGCAGCCATCAGGGAACAGAAAAGCAAAGACCTGGGTATGTGAACTTTTCATTCTCCCTCTGGTGCCATTTTCCTCCATGACCCCTTGGGGTCAGAGAGGTGGGAGAGGGATTTCCCTCTCCCTTATATCTCCTCTCAACTCCAGCTAAGCCTTCGTGATCCATGCTGGTCGCTGCTCTGTTCCCAGGGCCCAGCACAGTGCCTTGCACACAGTGGGTGCTCACCAAGTGCGCTCTGGATGAGTGAATGCCTTTGCTCCCTTCCCTGACTCTGATCCAGGGGTGCCAGGCCCATTACCCGCCTCCCCAGCTCTCCTTGGCAAATCCTATTTATCCTTCAGACTCCAGCACACACCCACGTTTTCCAGGAAGGCCTCCCGTCCCCTCCAGCAGTCGGAGTAACTTGGGGAGGTCCTCTTTCTTCCTCGGGTCTCTCCCCTATCCCCTGACTCTCTGTTTAGAAAGGATTTTGTTCAGCTCTGTGCTAGAGCGAGTTGCCTGTGCATCCTACTCCCATTCTAGGTGTTTGTTACATGTTGATGGGAATGGGAGACATTTTATTTTGCTTTATATTTATTCCCCTTACCTCTGACCCCCATCTCCAGTGGCCAGCACCATGCGTGGCACGTGGTAGGTGCTTAATGAGTATTTGTTGAACTAATAATAATTATTATTATATTACATATATGCATATATACATTATATATACTATATATAAAGTATATATGTAATATTATATTTTATTTAATATATATATAGTATTTTATGTATATATATACATTATGGATGTGTTATATAGATTATATATACAGTAAGTCCCCTACATACGAACCTTCAAGTCGTGAACTTTCAAAGATGCAAACGTGCATCTGGTTCTAGCAAGGAACCAGAACCTGTGCCGTCAACGTCAGGCGTGAGTGAAACTGCAGCTTGCCCTCCGTCTCCTGTTGCTGACGATCCTTCAGCTCTACCATCTCCCACCTCCTCTCCCTCCTCCAGTCAGTAACTCTTCTTGCCTGTTCACTCGATGCCAGACCCTGTACGCCAGCTGTTGTCCTGTACTACTGTACTTTTCAAGGTACTGTACTGTGAGATTAAAACTGTTTTCTTTATTTTTTGCGTTTGCTAGTTTTTTATGTATTATTTGTGTGAAAAGTATGAAAAGTATATTTGTGTGAAAAACGAAAAGTATTATAAACCTGTACCTATTACAGTACAGTACGATATAGCCGATTGTGTTGGTTAGTTGGGTACCTTGGCTAACTTCATTGGACTTACGAAGAAATTGGACTTATGAATGTGCTCTTGGAACAGAAGGTGTTTGTATGTAGGGAACTTACTATATATGCGCTATATATATCATAGATTCCAGTTACAATGAATGCACCTCCATTCCAAGGACGGTTCTACATTCTTTGCATGTTAACTCATTCCATCCTCCCAGCCGCCTTGAGGGTTGCCCCAGGCCATGCATTTAGTACCAGAAAGATCTGGGACTCTAGCACTGGAGACTGCCTGGTTTTAAGAGTGCATGCCAAGGAAAGCGTATTGGCTATTTGGGCTCAGTAAATCCAGGAAGGCTTCTTGAAGGTGGAGGTAGATTCCCTGGTTATCTAAAGGAGAGGAAGAAGTTTTCTTGGTGGTAATGGACAGAGAAATAAAAGGTAGAGTAGGAAGTCCATGGGCAAAACCATTTGCTTTTTTTCTGTTCCTCACTCATCAGGCCTTAAGTCAGCAAGCTTGAAAGAGGAACTGCTTTATTTGGTTCCAGGGAAAGATGGTTCCACCGAACATTATCTTGATATGCTGACTGTACAAAGTATCATCACTGCTGGAAAAGGCGCCCCCGTCTCGGCATATCAGACCTTTAGTAAGAGTTCACAGTCAGTTATCAAGGTGAATTACTTTCGCGTAGGCATTCAGTGAATGGCAGAAACACCATCCACTGTAGCTAAAGGGTTCCTTCTCCATCTGCATGATTCCCCATGCTGTCAGTCGGCGTGACATATGTGCGCCAGGCCTCTCACCACCATCTGGCAGCCTCTTTGACATCGCAGCTCCCCCCGCACCCCCGACCCTGCCCTCCATCAGCAGCGGGTCCCAAGCCAAGACTGTCAGTAAAGCAAGATCAGGATGTATGGACGCCTCAGCGATGACAGCCGTGATTTAGCTGCGCCAATTGCTTTCTGACGTTTCCATAGCTCTTCCCGGCTTTACCTTCGTGGCTGGCCAGTTGAGAGCTCCAGGAGGCAACAAGCAGAAATTGAATTTTCCACAGTGCACTTATTTGGGAGGTTCATTCTTCAGTTCTATAGGCAGCTGCCTGGGAAGTTTCCAGCAGCTGCCGCTGCCCTCCATGCTCTGCCCTGGCCAGCCGCCCTGGGGGGAGCTGACCCCATCCAGGAAGGGCAACTTGACTCTGGGGACAGATGGAGAGTAAGAGTGTGCTCTTCTCTGAGGCTACTGGAGGGGGTGTCTGGAGGCCCTCTCCTGAGTTTCCTGAGAAAGCCCGGGAGAATTTCCCATTTTGTTGACAATTTGACCACACAAAGGCTTCCAAGGGTGTCACGGTGAGTGTTGTTGTGGGAGAGACACCTCCGCACCCATACTTAGCCAACATCAGCGTGCACGCCGGCCAGTTCTCTAAGTCCCTCAGACAAAAGAATATTTGCCCACGGTGAGGTTACACAAGAATCAGCAAGGAGACATTCCCTTTGTCGACCTGACATCGACAGAACAATAGGCTGATGTGCGGAGACACAGGGGAAGTTAGGGTGCCAGACAGACTGGTTATTTGCTTTTCTGTCACCCTAAATCCTCTTCCTCTGTTTCACTCTAACACCTTTGACATGTGTAACATGACCTGAGAGATGGCTCCCGAGTTTTGGTGTGTAAAGGAATTTCCTGATGGCCTTGTCAAGACCTGTCTAATCTCCAGCGGTTCTAAGTTGCTTTGAGGTGAGCCCAGAAAAATGAGTTTTGAACAAGTACCATGCGGGGCTCTCTTGTAGGTGGTTCTCAGCTGTCGTGCAAGAAATATGGTCGCTACACACAGTCCCTTCCTCCTGTATCGAATCTGTCCTTGAGGGCGACGACAGGAATGCCAATTATGGGTTGTTCCTTGCTTCCCCCTTTCCACCCCTTAGACATCGTGTCTGCTCCCAGGACACATTCCTGTGGTCTCCCTCCTACAGCATGGCTTGCTTCTCTCCCAAAGTGGGTGCCCCCCTCACCAGGTCACGTGCTGGGTCTCCATGTGAGCAGCGGTAGAAACAATGCTCTATTCCTCTTCATGTCCGAGGTTGCCTAGCATGGTGATGGGCTTACTAAATATCCTCGAGCAACGACATTACCTGTGTATTAAGTACTCACCTTGCTTCAGGCCCTGGGCTAGCTGCTAATGAGAAGAAAGAAGGTAGACAACAATTTTAACCCAAATTGATAACAGGGACTAATAGTATAAAGCATCAAACCTACTAGATCTGCAAAGACTGAAAAAGGGAAAAACCCCGGTTTGCAGAGATGAGGCGAAAACCTGACAATATATGTAGGATTGTAAGTTGGCAGGACCATTCTGGAGGGCAATCCGACCCTGTGTGACTAACATCAAAATCTCTATTCCTTTCGTCCTAAAATTCTAGTTCTAAGAACTTTTCCCAAGGAGACAATAGAACGAGGACACAAAACTGTTCATTTAGGTTAGTCCCCAAACATCTATTGAGAGCATACCGTACACAGGGCATGAGCTAGGGAGCAGGCAGAGTGTAAATCTAACAGGCAGGGCAATGTCAGTGAGAATGGGTCCACGGAGAGTCGCCTCAGCAGGGTTTATCAAAGCAAAAGGCCGGCAGCAACCCAAGTCCATCCAAGGAGGGCTGAGAGTACATTGTGCTACAGCCAGATAACTGAATTCTAAGCAGCCCTTTAAAATGTTGCTGTGTGTCTATAGTCATCGGGGGAAGCTCTCGGTTACATCGAGTGGAAAAAAAGCAAATTGGGAAACGGAGAAAGTCTCACTGTGTTGAGTGACACATAAATGCCTACACAAGTACATACATAGAAAAAAAGTGTCAAAAACTTCCCTGCCAAACGTCAGAGTGTTCAGAGGATTTGTTTCTGGTTGATGGAGTGTTTTGCGTTCTTTCGACCCTTCTGTATTTACATTTTCTACAAGAGCATGTACACAGAATGCAAATGTTACCTTTGTAAACAGAATGAGTGAATGAATGAATGAGGAAAAAGCAACATAACATCAGAGTTCAACGAGAAACTAACTTCTGGGGAAAGCAAAATAGCCTTCCCAGAAGGCCTGGTGCCCGCTTATACTCTCCCGGTGAGGATCTGAGCTCCTGGAGGGTAGGGACTGGGGCTGGCACAGGGCAGGTGTCCAGCAACCGTCTGTGTAGCTGTGTGGCTGCTACCCTCCTGCTGTGTCCCAAGGTGAAACGCTCTCCCCCAGGAAAGCTTCACGGGTCTCCTCTCATTTGACAACTGCTGGACTCTCTGACCTTCCTAGGCCTCTTCCAACTCAGAAGCTGAAGCGGCTGTCAGCCCACAAGTGAAATCAATCCTGGCCCGACGTCGGGCTGGGAGCTGGCCCGCTGGCCCTGGCCCTGGGCTGTTGTTTCTTATCCGCGGAGGCTCCGTCGAACTGGCCAACTGACGGGGCACAGCTGAGGCTGTTAAATCTTCCCCAGCAATGCGTGTGCTGTCAGTATTATCCACAGTAGCTTGCGTCCCGTGCCCAAGACCCTTTTCCCCAAAGATACCCTTCCAAGCCTGAATCATGGCTAATAAACCCATACCCAAATTGATCTCACAGCTGTTCTTCAGATGCCGTGGCCAGCCCCTCATCAGAGCCAAGCTGTTTGGACCTGCAATAAATAGGGGTGATTTTTCATCTGGGGCTTGTCATTGGTTTCAGAAACTGTTCTCATTCGGCAAAGGCCTTATTAACACAATTTTTTAGAGCAGTTTTAGGTTTACAATAAAATTGAGAGGAAGGTGCAGAGATTTCCCATACACCCCCTGCCCCCCACCCACACATAGCCTCCCCCATGATCAACATCATTTATCAGAATGGTCCACTTTGTACCAAGGATGAACCTACGTTGACATTATAACCACCCAAAGTCCGAAGAGTACTCAAGTGTTCACTCTTGCTGTTGTACATTCTGTGGGTTTGGACAAGTGTATAATGACATGTATCCATCACTATAGTATCATATAGAGTATTTTCATTGCCCTAAACATCCTTGGTACTCTGCCTATTCATCTCCCCCCAGCCCACCACCACCCCTGACAACCACTGATCACTGTGTCTCCACAGTTTCAGCAAAGGCTTTTCAGTGGAGCCAGTAACACATCTTGGCAACATCATATCATGAATTTGGAAAACTGGCTTTCTCCTACCAACAGATATACTGGCCAAAAAGGGCCCCTCAGTCTAACATAGTTTGGTTATTCCACGGCTGTATGATTCGCTCATGAGAAGGAAAAGAGGACAGTGAATGGCCCCTCCCCATAGCTTCCTTCCACCGATTGAGGCACAACTTCAAACAACATGGCGCCGATGTGAGAGGGACCTGGAAATCAAACACCGCTAATCAACTCAGTACTAGGCAGTTGGAGAGAGAGAGGAGGGGTGATTATTTGGAATGAGGTATCTGGTGGTCCATGAGGACAAGAGCTGCAGACCACTTAAGGACAGCAGTGATACAAGTCCTAGAAGCGGTAGCCACAGTGGTGAGAGAAATAACAATTATGATAACAAATATTTGTGTAGAGCTTTGCCCTTTACAAAGCATGTTTCCATATATAATCCTATTAGCTTCAGTTGAAAAGACAGTTTTTCTTTTAGATGCAAAGCACCCAATGGCCATTGATCCATTCATTCGTTCATTCATTCATTCACTTACCGACAAACACTTACTGAGCTCTCTCCTAGGTAATCATATTAGCCAGGGCACTCCAAAGAAGTGGAACTTATAGGATATTCATATATAAATGCAGATACTTATATTAAGGAATCTACACATGATTATGGAGGCTGGCTAGTACAAAATCTGCATGGTGTACCAGCAGGCTGGAGACCCAGAAGAGCTAATGCTGTAGTTCAAGTCCAAAGACCACCTGCTCGCAGAATCTCCTTTTGCTCAGGGGAGGTGAGTCTTTTGTTCTATCCAGGCCTTCAACTGATTGTATGAAGCTCAGCCACATTATGGAAGACAATCCACTTTAATCACTGTCGGCCGATTTAGTTAATCTCATCAAAAAAACACCTCACAGAAAGATCCAAACTTCTGTTTGATCAAATGTCTGGGCACTGGCCCAGGCAAGTTGACACAGAAAGTTGACTCAAAATTAAGTATCATGGTAATGGAGGCACTGAGCTGAAGAAGCCCAGCCCTCAAGAAGATCAAAGACTAGTAGGGAAGCATGTAGTAGTATGTGCTAGAATAGTAGTACAAAATAGAAAGCAATACATGCTATAAAAGAGACACAGATAACAGTGCTAGAAATGGAAATATAATTCCTTTGACCATGGGAAGGAGGTAAAGGAGCAAAGAGTTCACAGAAGCCTTTCTGGAGGAGGAGAATTAGAAGTGGGATCTTGAAGGATCTTGAAGAATTTGGATGGGTGTATATGGAGGAAGGATCCTGACACTAAGTAGGTGGGAGAGCATGAGCAAAGAGAGATATTAGAATCTGTTCAGGAAGCAGCCAGGAATTGAGTGTAGCTGTGGAAAGAGTTAACAAGTGATATGACAATCAACCGAATAGATGAAGGCCATTGCACTCTGTTTGAAAGTGTTCTCTCTTGTCCCATTCCACCTTCCTGTTCACTGTGGTCTGACTTATTTCTCAGCACAGTCATGGTTGGCCATGAGCGTGGCGGGCTGTGGAAGGCAGGCATCTCCCGTGTTTGCCCCAGCAACCAATAAACCCTACCCGTGGCTACTCTCGGGGGAACCGCTCACTCCCTTGTGGATCTCCAGCCCATACTCTTCAGTTTGAACTCTACCACTAGCTTTGAGATGAACCATGGGACCCAGTCCTGAGCCAATCAGAGCCTTACACTCTCAGGGCTAGAGTGACTGGTTAGGAATGAACACATGACACCACGGGGGCCAGTGGTGTGAACTGGATTTTCACTCTCTTACTCTCACCATGAATATGAGGTGATAGAAGTAGAACTAACATCCCCATGGAGTCTGAGACCGGAGCCCACAAATTGGTGGGCAGAGCACAGAAGGGAGAGAAGATGGGTCCTTGTACCTTCAAATACAGCCCACAGAACATGGAGGAGGCTACTGCGAGACAGAGTGTGAGCCCAGGGTCCATAAGCATCTGGTGATGATTAAAATCCCTGATAAGAATATTAACAACCACTTACTGAGTACTTACCATGAGTCAAATACTAACATATTTTGTCTTATTTATCCTCTCAACCCTGAAAGGTAGTTACTATTATTCCCCATTTTATAGCTGAGAAAACAGCCTCAAAGAGTTTCAGAAACTTCCTCAAGGACACCCCTCTAAAGGTAGCAGAAAAATCGAGTTTCAAATGCAGGTCTCCCTGATGTTGAACCCCAAGCTCTTGGCACCTTTGTGGTTCAGAAATGCCTGGGAAGATTTTAAGAAATTCCAGAAACCTAAGCCAGTCCCTAAAGATTTGCATCACTTGGTCTGGACTGGGCCCCGGGCATTGATATCTTTTCAAAGCTCCCGTGGTACTTACTCCTAATGGGAAGCTGGGAGAAAGAACTATTGCATGAGATCACGGAGACGCAGTTCCTATTTCTGTAAAGTACTTTCAGCCACTTGCACAAAAGCATGTAACCTCCCAAATTCCCAGCAACTCAGGGCAACCCTCAGCTTGACTAAACATCGCCATTTGGCTTACACGATCCAGTCACCCCCGAGTGATAGAACCGTCATGTGACCTAAAGGCTGCAAATGAGGGGTGGAGGGGATGAGCGAGGCTGGAGAAGAGAATGCTCCTTTCCTTTTTTAATGTGCCCTGTCCTTTTTAGAGAACACGCTTTACAGGACTATGAAGTATAAAAAGTAGCCACAACGAGAAGAACTCAGGGATATTCGCTCCCGGCTTGTCCCAGCCATGATTCATGTTCTGTTCCACTCCTCTTATAAGCACAAATGTCCCTGTGATGTGCAAGGAACAGTATACACAGCTGAGCCCAGCACACACACATACCACAATGAGGGCCAGGAAAGGGACTGGCTAAGGCAGGGCACAAGCCTGTGCTCCATGTCTAGGGGCTGTTTGGTTTTTGAGTTGTTGGGCGGGGCGGGGCAAGGGGGAGGTAGGGGCTTGTTTGCTTCTTTTCCAGGGTTGGCCAAATGTAATCATTTAGGACTTCCTTTCTGAACATTCTTCTTGCTTTAAAAAAAAAGATGCCTGGACTGCAATTTTGCCTTTATGGCCTCTCCCATGAGATCAGCTTTTATTTCAAAAGTAAAACCCCAGCACAAAGGGTAAGGAAGCTTGCAAACCTTTTGAGGATGGCTGTATAGCACGGGCTTGCATTAAAATGCTTCTGCAACTCCTATAGTATGAGGAAAATGCCTTTTGCACTTGCTCTAAAAACTCTCCAGTTTCCTTCTGATTTTATGATCCTGTGATTCTCTCATTTCTAGCACAGTGCCTAGCACATAGTTGGTATCAAGCAAAAAAAAAAAAAAATTATTTTGAAGGAACAAAAGCAGAAAAGAATGCTAACTGACCAACTAGATTCATTCCTTCTTCAACAGCAAGACACCGCAGGGACTTTGGTATTACATGAAATGGTTATCGAACTTTTGAATCTGGATGAGACATTTCATTATGGGGGGGATAATTTAAGAAAAAAATGCAAATACAAAACTATCCCAAGTTTGTTGTTAGTCTCATAATGTGCTTCTACAAACAAACAAAAAACCTTAAAACTATATTCAGAGGGAAAAAATCAGAATAATAGGAATAGTGCTGGGGAGAATGGTATCTATTTCTAAAAGACAACAGAAGGATGTTCGGGCCCAGGACTCAGCTTTTAAGACTTTCCTCTCAAACTGGTTATTATTCAGCATTCTTTGGCTTTAACCAAAGATGAATCAACCTGTTTGGGCTATATAGCCAGAACACATTTCACCTTCTTGTCCAAAAAGCTATCATGGATGCCTTTGATAAATATTGCACAAGATCAAGGTCCACCAGGGATTTAGCATTTCCCAAATCCATATTAACCCATCCTTAAAAGATGTGAAGTGGTTTAGCATAGGGAACCCATAATAGTACTCAGTGATCACTCTTTTCTTCTATAAGCATGCTCAAACTGTCTAATAATTTTATAAGTTCTGGTTGTCACACTAGTCTGGAGTTGCTACAATTCACCCTTTTTTCCTTAAAAAAGAACTAGAAAAACTCTCCTCATCCCTGGCTCTCTCCCCTATCAGTTTTATGGCCACGTCAGCAAGTTGTTTAGTGTCATGGGGTGCAATTTAATTGAGCCTTGGGAATGGCACTAATTTAAAGTAGTTCAATATACTCTCTCTGTCCTCCTGCTTGTAAGGATCCTTTCACTCCTTTCCTGAACAGTTGTTTAAAGGTGAGCCTTTCCGAAGAAGCTAGAAGTAAACTAAGTGTGGTCATGGTCTGTTCAGGGCTCCCACATATACTAACATTCTATATAATAACAGCTACATTTACTGAAGAACATACTGTGTGTTCAACATTGTTCCAAGGGCTTTACTCACAGACTCACAGTGATTCCTGGAACAACTCAATGAAGTAGCTATTAACCACCTTGTGCGGATGAGAAAACAGAAGCCCAGAAAGGGTGAGTAATTTCTCCAAGGTCACACAGCTAAGTGGCAGAGCTGGCATTCAAACCCATGTCCTGAACCACAGTGCTACACTGATCTGTCCATTCTTTGTCACTTTTTCTGAACTTAACTTTAAAGACCCTTTGTAACATTATGGAATATGGGAGATTATTTTCAGTTTTCTATTAATATCTTTTGCATCAGATGAGTAGTTGTTTTTAAAGCCCATTTAGGTCACTCTAGCACCACTGTTTGGTCCTGACTTTATGGAAACTTAGCCTTCCTCCCACCAGCCCCCTAGTTTCCCTGCCTCTTTTGAGGTCCTCCTGGCCAAAGCCCCATCCCTGCTTTGCCCATCTCAGCTCATCACAAACAAGGCTGCTGCCCTCCTCCATCCTTCACCAGGAAAGCCAGTCAGGCTCCTTTCCTGCCTCCTGATTCATTCCCCATCAGTCTTTTCAGGAGTCATAAGCCCAGACTAAGACGATGGTAGAGACGGAAATCTCTTCCCTGGAAGCATCATCCACAAGGAAAGACTTGGTGTTATGGGTTGAATTGTATCCGTTCATATGTTGAAGTCCTAACCTCCAGTATCTCAGAATGTGACTTTATCTGGAAACAGGGTCATTTCAGATGTAACTAGTTAAGATGAAGTCACACTGGAGTAGTGTGGGCCCTAATAGATTGTGACTGGCGTGCTTATCCGAAGAGACAATTTGGACACAGACACACAGGAAGAATGCTGTAAGGAGGCATGATGATGAATGCAGCGATCAGGGTGATGCAACAGAAGCCAAGGGATGCAGAACGCTGCCAGCAGACCACCAGAGGCTGGGGGAGGGGCATGGAACAGTCTTCCTCAAAGCCCTCAGAAGGAACCAACCCAGCTGACACTTTGATCTGGGACTTCCAGCTTCCAGAATTGCAAGACAATAAATTTCTGTTGTTTAAGCCACCCAGTGTGTGGTACTTTGTTACAGTAGCCCTAGGCAGTGAATACACTGGATATCAAATAATAGAGAGGAAACGTGGCCATCCCAGCTAATGAAAGCCTCCGACTCCCCACTTAGGTGTCCCTCTCTCAAGAAGCCTTCACGGATCCCCTGACGGTGGTCTACAGAAGAGAGGATGGCCAGGGGATGGGGTTGAGAGACTATTGTGCTATAAGTACCTTTACTTGTGGTGCTTTTGGGTGGAAGGATTGTGAAGCTGGGAGGGAATAAAGCGGTTTACCAGGCTCCAACCTGCCCCCACCCCAGTCCGGGTAAGTTGTTCCTTATCCTTCCCCCGTCCTCACTTCCGGACTGAAGCAGGACCCCGCCCATGTGGTATCTGTACCATTGTATCTGTACCATCAACTGCGGGCTTGGCCCACAATGCATTTCTGTCAGGTGGATGGATGGGCACCTGTGTGCACAGAGAGCCAAACAGCTAAGAAGACACAAAGGTAAGAAGGCAAAGAAAAGAAGAAACAGAGTACCCTTAAAAGCAGGATTTTTTTAAGCGGGGAGAGAGGAGGGAGGAGGACAGAGATAGGAGAGAAGGATGAGAAGGGTGTTCTCATTTTTCTCAGGCGGCTCCACAGTTTCTTACCTGAAACTCCTGCAACCAGAGGTTTTCCATATTTGGGATTCTGGGGGGTCTTAAGAAAGGTACGATGGGGCATAGTCGTATTGGGGCAGCATCCTGTACAAAAACACACTGACATTTCTGCAGCAAAAATAGATGATTAGTCACACAAAGTGGGATAAAGGAAGATTAAGAAGAGCCCCACATAGTTCAAGTCAGATTTTTTTCAGCTTTAGGTTTTCCAAGGTTTTGGGGTTGAGGGTAATGTTAACGGAGTGTGGCTCTGTGACGGAGCAAAGCCAAGCTGAGACGCAAATCTCTGCTCACCAGTCTCATTTCTAGGAAGGGAAGTGTTCAGACAGAGAGCCTTTCCCCAGCCGTTGTGTTCTAAGGTCACAGCCAGGGTGAGTTTGGGGCGTGGGTTCCCAAGAACTGTTGGGGACAAACCATTTGTTCAACATATGAAAAGATGTTGCTTTGTTCTCAGTCAAAGCCAGTTGGAGAATGAGAGGCAGGGAGAGAAGTCTTCTCGTTGAAACTCAAATCCTACCTTTAGTTCCAGACTCCTTTCCACCTTTTCCCCACTAATAAGCCACATTTTCGTTTGTTCTCCTTTTCTGGAAATAGTTCTACAGGCATCTCCCCAGCTGCCCAGAGCCCTGCTGTCCCAAGCTGCAGATGGTCTGGGCAGTGTCTGGGTGGAACCAGATCCGTGGGGCCTCCAGGGCAACACCTGGGACCTGCTGAGCAAGGAGAATTCTCCCCTCCTGTAGGACGTGTCCTTGACCAGGCCAAGCTTACTCTTGAATAACTCAAGCCAGCTGCAGAGCTATATCCACTGTCACTTAAAGATCTCAAGCTCGTCCAAGCCTAATTTTCCCTCTGTCTCATCAACGTGTGAGGGTTAGAATAAGGCAGAGGAAGAAAAATAAGACTCAAAACCGGGCAGGTTTGACTTTCCGTCCTGTCCTTGCTGCTTGCTTCGTGACCTTAGGCATGTGACTTACTTCTTTCTGAGTATCAGTAACCCCCTCTGGAGAAGGGGGATAATGATGGTCTCTTGCAGGGTTGCAGTGAAGATTAAGCCAGATAACATATGATAATATATTTTTATAATATATGATAATATATATAATACATATATAATGTGTAATATATGATATAATATATGGTAATATATATTCATTCCTATGTTTGCTATTCCGTGAACCATCTAGTGACACTTCTTGGGGCCAGTGGCTCACTGTCTCCGAGGTGATATGAGGGGGTGGAGGTGATGGGGTGGGAGGACTTGGAAGAGTTTTGGAGCAGGATCTCAAGCTTCTCCTGCCCTGGTCCATATTCCCCAAGCCTCAGGCAATTCCACAGCTTTGGGGACTCTCCAGGGACTTATCTTGGAAGGTTGTCCTGGATTTGAGGCTGATTCCCGCAAAGACAGTTTGATTTCAAAACCATCACTTCCAAGATGTCAATGATTCAAAACAGTCCATTGATGCTCCCACCAGCTCATCTATAAATGGTCTTGCTTATCTGGCCCTGCCCTGGTACAGACACTCCCCTGCACCTGGGCACATCTAAATTGGACACAGCCCCTGTTATTCCCAAGTCAGGTGGTGCAATGGTTGGCAGTTCACAGGGCCCTCAGGAGAATGAGGGGAATTCAGCCAGCACTGATCACTGGAATTGATGCCTGGGGCAGCACAGAGGCCTCCTCAGCATCCCAGATTCCAGAACCTAACCATGTTAGGTTAGGTCTGGAAAGACTGACTGCACACTGTCCCAATTGTCTGTGCTGTGCTCTTGGCTCCTGGTGTCCCTCTGTGGAGTCTTCATGGCCCAAGATGGTTGCTTGAGTTCCAGTCATCACATCTGTGCTCTCCTTTCTCCCCAGGGGCCTCCCCAACCAGAGTGGCCATTACTGAGTGCATGCCTTACTGATACATGTGGTGGTTTTAAACATGTCCACAGATTCTATGACACTCCTATATAGAAAGGTAGAGGTCTAAATTTGGGCCAGTATTTGTGACTCACCTGTAACCAATAATATGCAATGGAAGAGAGACAGCGTGACTCAGGTCAGAAAGGTCACGCAGCTTCCAGATGGTACTCTAAGGATGCTGGCTCTTAAGAAGTCTCACACCCCAGGACCACCATGCTGAAAACAGTATTGATATAAAGACCGTTGGATGGGAATAAGAGGGCCCAATGCCAGCTGAGTGGCTTTCTCTCTTTAGCCTCTCAGGGGGGCAGCAGGACCCACTGTGAAATAGTGTCGCCTCTGGAGGCTAAGTGCTGGGGTTCACATGCTGCTTCATCCACTCACTGGCTGTGTGTCCTTACACAGGCCACTGTACAATGGGAATATTAAGAGCCCCTACCTCATAGAATTGGCATGAAAATTAATTTGGCTAATACATGTGACAGGCTTAGAATCATGTTTCACTCAATATTGCCTTGTTTTCTGTACTTCACAGCACTGATTATTTCCTGGAATTACTGTGTTTCATCATTTGTGGTTCTCTCTCCACTAGAACGGGAGTATACAGGGCAGGTTACCACGTGTACCATCCTCACTGCTGTGTCACCATCACCTGAAAGAGTATCTGGCACACAGCAGGGTCTTGTATCAGTTTAGCTGCATGTAACAAACGAACTCATGATAATAAGAGTTTTAAAAGGTAGAAGTTTATCTACCTCTCATGAAAAATGTCTGCAGGTGTGCAATGTAGGGAAAGTTTTGTGGCACCGTCATCATCAGAGGCTCAAACTCCTTCTACCTAGCTACTCCACTAGGCTTGGTGTGTCTACTCCATGGTCAAAGACGGTTGCTTGAGCTCCAGCTATCACGTCTGAATTCTGCATTCAGAACAAGAAAGCACAGACATGTGTGTTATTCCTCCCTTAAGGAAACTTTCCAGCAGTCCCACACAATAACTCAGCTTACATTTCATTGGCCTGACCTTACTAGGTGGCTACACTGAACTCCAAGGCAAGCTGGGAAATTTAATCCATTGGAAAGGTGCCGTTATTCCCAGTTAAAGTCAGGGTTCTAGAGGAGAGGTGGGAATACTGAGAAGAAACTAGCAGGGCTCAGTAAATCTCAGGCAGATAAACGGTCCAGAAAGGGCCTCTGCCCTTTCTGACTGTGCCATAGGGAGTCCCACTGAACTGAAACGCCAGTTGACCTGTAATTTTTGCCAGCCCTGCCTATATAAGACTGACTGAGTGGGAGTGGGAAGGTGGGAGGCTGGCTCTGGAGAGATGGATGGGCCCGGCAAAAGCAGCTCCTCTTCAGTCTGCAGCACCACCCGCCTTCCCCTAGGCAGGCCCCAAATCACTGCCAGTGCAGCCCCTGGGCTAGAAGGTATGACTGGCCGGCAATGAAGATGTCTGAAGGGACAGCCAAGGACAGGGCTGACCTTCCTCATTTGTACCTCCCAGGACTTCATCTGCTTGGTTACCAATGGTCCTCACCATCCACCACGGCAGGATGCAGAAGGTCACCTTGCAGCATGGTCAGTGCAAATGTCAGGAGTCCTCTGGGTGCAGGCCGAGATTCCCACTGACGAGCAGGGAACCTCAGGCCCAGGAGGACAGACACCCTACTCGGCCTCTTGGGTCTCGAGAGCCCTGCTCTGGCCTCCAGACCTATCCTTCCTGCCTCAAGGGTGTAGCATCATCTGAGAAGGTCTGTCTATGGAGGCTTCCAGAAGCAGGTGCCAAGTCACAAGCTTCTGCTTCTGAAGAGGGAGAGCAGAGAGCCAGATCTGGGCAAATCTAGGCCAGGCTGGCACATGCTGAGCGGACAGACTCGGCATTTTTTCCTGGATTCAGCTCCTCAGCTGCTTTCTGTGCTCACAGACGTCTTCTTCCTGCTGTCCTCCCAGCCTCCCGTGGTGATGCCGGGGCCCCGCAGAACCATGACCCTAGTCCTGGGGCTGAATCCTCTAGGTGCCTGGAGCAAAGGGTTGCCAAAGATCTCAGTTTCCTTAATGCTCAGGAATAAAAGGTGCATATTCAGCTAATAGGCAATTCCCTCCCCACCTCACCACCACCATCAGCATCCACATCGGTCTCTTCAGAACTTGAGCTTGGAGGGGGGCGCCAGTGAGACACAGAACATGAAGTCCACCTGCCCTGGAAGAGTGCTGACCCCGGGCTAAGCACCGCGCTATGCCCTTGACACCTATTATCCTACTTCATCTTCTCCTCCATCCTATGAGGTAGAGACCATGGTTATTATCCCTATTTCACAGATGAAGAAACTAAGGCCGGAAAGCAGAAGCTCCTTATCCTGATTTTGTCAGCAGGCCAAACATGCAGCCTGTTTTCATTTCATTTGGGCCTTTCTTGTCACCACGAGTTATTATTTTTTAAAAGTTTATCTTTGGCTTAAAAAAAAAAAGTATTTCTGTCCTGTGGACATATCTGGATTTCCCTTTAATACACAAATTTTCATTAGGACCAGGTGTGGAAAAGGCTGAGGTTGTTTGAGAGAGAGTAGAATCCCCTATCAGTATATTTTGGGAGGACAAATGGTTCCCTAGAATGTAGCATCATCAAATTATGACACCTCCCATCCACTGAGGGCTAACTGTATAAGTGATTTGCCAAACACTTTACAATTATTGCATTTCATCCTCTAGTCCCTGCAGGTGGAAATCATTATGACTTTTCCAATCTTGTCATTGAGAGCTCTAAGGCTTACCTAGGTAATCTGCCTGAAATTACATGCTTAATAAATGGCAGAACCAGCTCTAAAAGAGGGTCAGCCCACCATGGCCCATGAGCAAAACCGAACCTGCCTCCTATTTTTGTGTGGCCCATGAGCTAAGAATAGTTTTCACACTTTTAATGATTGAAAAAAAAATCAAAAGGGGAATATTTCACAACTCTTAAAATTATATGAAATTCAAATTTCAGTGTCCATAAATAAAGTGTTAATGGAACACAGCCATGCCCATTCATTTACATATTGTCTGCGGCAGATTTTGAGTAGTTGCAACAGAGGCCGTGTGGCTCACGAAGCCTAAAATATTTACTACCTGGCTCTTCACAGGACAAGTTTGCCTATCCCTCCTCCAAAGCACAGGATCTTAATCCTTGTTCCAAAGCTTCCAAGAAAGCTCCAAGGCCAGCATCAGAGCCCTGAGTGCCAGGGTTTCTAGACCCTCCTACTCCTTGGAATGAGGCCAGACAAGCCATCTAAATCACCAAACCTCTCTGGGGCTTAAATGCAAAACACACATCACCATTACGCCCTGCCCAGCTCCAGAGACTGACAGCACATGAAAACAAAATAGTGTACGTGAAAGCATTTTGTAATCCGGAAAGCACTCTATAGAAATGGGAAGGATTACTAAATTATTTGATGGCAAGAAAGGAGGTTGGCATGAGGAAAATAAGCCAGTTTGGGGGAGGGGGAGTTCTGCTTTGCTTTTGCATGATTCGTTAATGAAACAGACCAAACCTGCTAGAAATGGCCTTTGGTGTAAACCCTGTGCCCCTCGCTCATCTAGCAGTTTCTTTGGCCCTGCAGAGAGGAATCATCCCTCAAGCATTCGTATTCCTATTTGGCCAGTGTCTCTGCCCCAGAGAAGTGGCTTACCTAGCCTCCCCAAGTTTGACCCACTTTCCAAGGAGTGGGCTTCCTCCCCGGGGAATCTCAAGGTGCTAGGAAGACTGCCCTATCCCCACATCCGCCCTGTTCTTTCTGCTCACTGATTTGCAAAAGATCACAGAGATTCATTTCTATCTTTATTCCGAACTCTTTAAAACACTTGTTTAAATATTTCTGGAATAGGCTGCCATTAAACCCTACTGGTTTTTTCTGTAGTGTGAACAAGTCAGTTGATCACTGGACCAACAGATATTTACTAAGGTCCTCCAACGTGCCGAGGGAGGAAAATATAGTACGGAGATCGATGACCCCCCAGGAAGGAGGCAATTTGAGGGACCAGCAGGGGAAGCTAGGAGGGTGAAATTAAAGCTGGTGCCATCACCACATTACTGAACCAACTCCATTTTTCAAAGTGTCTAAGAAAGTGAAAGGTGGAGAGGAAGATACAGCGAGAGTTCCTGAGGTGTAGAACAGTTTTGTCTAATACAGAAGATTAAAGGTGTGAGGCACGTCTCGAGTAGGAAGGGATATTTGGAGCTGCCGCCTGGTAGTTCAGGGGTGGGGTCCACTGCTGCAATGAACCCCCTCAGCCACTTATAGGAAACCTGCTGTCCTCGGGGCTCTCAACACAAAAGCCAATCTGGAACCCGACTGCAGCCCTGCTCGCCTATACCCCGACTCGCCCAAGAGTCCCTGCTGGCACCGAGGATGCCTGATGCTCAGCCGATCTTTTCAAAGTAAGAGGCAAACAAAACTGTGTGCAGAACTGGATGTTTATTTCCACCATCTGTGTGGCAATACAAGTTCAAGTTATAATGGCATCCGCTCTCCATCGTATTAGGGAACCATTTAAACATCCACAGCCATTTACTGATTATAAACACACACTAAAAAAAAAAGCGGCAAGTGGCATGTGGCCCCGCACCTGCTGCCTTCGTGTGTCAGTCAATTTCATGCCTAGGAAGCACTGGGCTCCATGGGAATGGCTATACAAGCAGTTTGTTTGGTTGTGGATTTTCTTTTTGTTTCCTGGGGAACAGCATAAACCAAGTTGGCCCCAAAATGCACTTGCTGCAAATAGATGGGAATAAATGGAAAATAGACAATGATCATAAATGCAAACAAAAATGCTGAATTTCCTAAGGTTAAAATGTCCATTTGCTTATAATTAGTAGATTAAAACTAATGAGTATTTTTACTGGCTTTCAAGAAAACTTAGCAGGGGTCACTGTGCAAAAGGCTCCTATCTCCCACCTGCCACCACCTCCACCCCAGAAGGTTTGAGTCACCAGGTGATGACAAATAGGGCATAAATTGAACATGGTGAGAGCAGGCATGGAAAATGGAAGGCGCAAAGAGAAACTGATGCATTTCACAAGGGAAAAAAAAGAAAGTTTACCCAAAAGCTGTCACAATGTTTTCTGGATCAACTTTTTATCTTGCAAAGGGTTTCTTCACCTCCTTCAGACCTGCCCCTGCCCTGTCATAGGCCGGTAGGTGGCTCCTGCCTCAGTTCTGACCTTAATTAGCTGTGTGACTTTGGGTAGTCAGCCGTTCTCAGAACGTGTGTTCTTACTGGGGAAAGCTTAAAAGGGGGAATTTCATTTCCAGGTTAACTTCTTCAAGGAGAGGTTTTGCTTTTGTTTTTTGTTCTGTTCGCTTTTTGTTTTTGTTTTTTGACAGCTTTCTAGCTAAAAGTACTTTCTGCCTTTATGGTGTAAAGGACCAATTTACTGCCTATGAACACATTTTTTTGGAGGGGGGAATGTGGAAAAAACACTCTCTCAGCTTTCTATCTGGTCAAAAGCCCCAAGTACTTCCTAAAAGTTCCTGTCTCTCTAATGTGGTCCATGAGATACATCAGACATTCTTCTCATTGAGCACCACACTCAGCTCCTCTGATCCATCCCAGAGGGGGAGCCCTGTCTGCCTCCCTTCTCCTCTGAAAACTGGTTTTGAGATGGTACTCAACCTTCCACTGCTCATTAAACCTGGCTGGCTGGAGCCCAACACAATGACTCAACTAGCCTTCTACACATTTATTTAGAATAAGGGTTCCCTCTATATATCTAGAATGATTACCCCCACTGCCTTATAGGCTTAATCTAATTTGGGGTTCTAATTCGCAGCCTTATGTAAAGGAAGTTAGCATTGAAATTGAATTGTTATACACAACTATGGACTGAAGTCCATTTCTTATGATAACCAGTGAAACCTGGAGCAGGTCAAATGGGAATTTCTCCAGCATCCTGGAAGATCTTTAGGAGCCCATTTGGAGTACATCCTTCATAAATCCAGTATTATTAATCCATGGGAAAGTCGTTAGAAAAACACCATCTCAAACCTTCTTCTTTCTGCACTTGTCTAATTTTCTCTGGTTCCTCAAGCCATCTGTTTCTCACCTCTTCTCGCTTTTCCACTAAAATCTACCCTTAGGGGATCTTATTTGGATCATGACTCAAATGTAAAAAAAAAAACGGTAATTAGAGAAATGAACAATGATAGCATATTTGATGATATCAAGATATTATGTTAATTGGGGGGGTGATAATAGTATTGTGGCTTTTTAAAAAATGAGTCCTTTACTTAGGAGATCCATATTGAAATGTGAGCTACACCTTGAAACGCCTGAGATTTGCTTTCAAATAAGAGGGTGGTAGAGGGGACACGAAATTGGACTTGACAAGTGCCAAAGATGAGTGATGAATACTGGGCTTCATTATATGGTTTGCTCTACTTTTGTATATGTTTGAAATTTTCTATAATAAGTTTTAATAACCCACTCTTATGGAAACATCTGATAAACTCATACAAACTAAGATGTCACTAACTGATAAGGATAAATAGCACTTATCTATTTCCTGATGTATCTACATTTTAACAGGAGAAAGAAAGACTTAAGACAAAGAAATGAATCCAACAGTGGCAAATAAGACGGGAGCAAAGGGGAGAGGAGGGAGGGAAGGGGCCACAAGGAAAACAGCCACTCAAACCAAGAACTCTGAATACAGTTCCAGTCTCAATTTTCTTTTTTCCATCTGACCTAACAGGATTTAATCGAGATCAGGCCAATAAACACAGCGACAGTTTTTTAAATTGAAGTATAGTTGATTTACAATGTTGTGTTACTTTCAGGTATACAACAAAGTGATTCAGTTTTATATAATATATTCTTTTTCAGATTCTTCTTCAGTTTACAAAGATGTAAACTTGGGAGCCACGATCAGTCATTCTACTATAAAGTCATTTAAGAATAGGACTAAATATAATAAACTGCTGTGCTTGCAGGTCTGCTGACTATACCAAAAGCTTTGGTCAGATAATACAATTGATGTGGAAGTCACAATGAATGAACTTTCCCTGTACATTTTTGCTGGGTTGTGATCTGAAGTTTCAGGTACATAAAATAGTTAATGCACTTTAAATATGTTTCTTAAAAAGAATACTCAGGGGGCTTACCTGGTGGCGCAGTGGTTGAGAGTCCACCTGCTGATGCAGGAGACACGGGTTCATGCCCCAGTCCAGGAAGATCCCACTTGCCGCGGAGCAACTGGGCCCGTGAGCCATGGCCGCTGAGCCTGTGCGTACGGAGCCTGTGCTCCGCAACGGGAGAGGCCACAACAGTGAGAGGCCTGCGTATCGCGAAAAAAAACCCCTCAGGTGTAAACAAAAAGAAACTCATAAAAATGAAAGTAGAATAATTCTGGAAAAAGAAAAAAAAAGATCGTCATCCAAAATCAGGTACATACTTTTTAATTTCCACTGGAGATGAGCAAAATTCAATGATGACTCCCTCTCAAAAAACATCCTACTAATAAACTAATGAAGAAATTTTAATTTTTGAAATTTAATTTAAATCTAGTACAAATTGGTACCTTATAGCTTTATGCAGACCACCATAGCAGTTATTAATGGCAAGTGCTATGTTTTAGGCACTGAGTTAATCACTTTACTTGTTATCTCATTTAACTCTCAATCCTATACGATTGTACCCATTTCACATATGGTGAGACTGAGGTTCAGAGAGGTTAAATATGTGAACTCACATGGTCAGTAAGTACCAGTGCAGAGATCTAATTCCAAATCAAATGAGAACTACATGTAAAATTCAGATAGTACAATTTAAAAATGAAATTTGCTGAAGAAGGAAGTGACACTATTTTATTTTTAATTAAGGTGTTTCCTTTAGAAAAGATTCAATACTTCTAAGCCTCCAACTTTCTATAGTCAATAGATCCTTTGGGAAATGGTTGCTGGGTTTTTTTTCTTTTTTAAATAACCTAGCCTCCACCCCCGTGATCCATGATTCTCATTATAAAGTACGCCTTTTCTTGCTGATTTCTGGGCAAGTCGATACTGTTGACTGAATCAAAAAATGGGCAAGTAATTTAATGTTAGTTATCTGTACTTTCAAATTGTATCTGGAGCAGTGATTAGGTAAAATAATATAATGCACTATCAATGATTAAAAATTTATCTCATGTAATAAATTATACAATTTAATTTATACATAGTCTACACCAAAAATATTTTTGGAAACATCTTTTTCTTTTAGCAGGCTGACACCAGCTTCAATTCTAATAGCTAAAATCCCCCACAGTTATACATTTATATGTATAAATATGAAGAACATAGCCTTTCCTCACATTTCTCTAAAAGTTCACGTTGATACCACTTGATAAAAACAAGACCATATAAACATTTCCAGATTTTGCTTAAGGTCTTAGATTGAACTGTAGAATATTAGGTGGAAAATTATAACGATATATTCATTAGCCTTGAACTCATCATCTTACATGTGTATGTTACCATAATGGCCAACAAAGAGCATGCAAGTAAAAAGGAAGGCACAAAAGGAAGCAGTGGGTAAGTCTTAGACCTGTACACTGAGTAGCCACAAGAGACAAATAACACAATTTGACAGACAAGGAAAAAAACTGTTCACTGGATCTCTTTATGTTATACCTTAACAGCATATTCAATTTTTTTATCAGATTATTCAGAGGGTATCAAACTTCTGAAATGATCAAACTTCTGTGTATACAAATTCAGTTACAAAATAAGGTCAGCCTCCTGAATGCAAAACATAACAAAACCATTTAAGGGCTTGGCAGAAATTAGTACATCTTAGACAGTGGGAAAGAAAACCCAACTTTCATATGCACCAAATGTGGATGTATTCAAAAAAATTTCTCTGAGTGTATTATCAATGAGACTCATCAGGGTTTGTCACTGTCGTCAATTGTTGGCTATTTTCCTCTATGAAAGAACACAAGAATTTAACTCATGATGAGCTATACTAATTCAATATTAAGGTAACATTGCTGGTTAAAAAAATTATCTTTGTTTTAATTTTAATTTTCCTAAAATGTTATCATAGCCATAAAGTCTAAAAATAAAAGCACATCCTGTAGCTCAGACCTCAATTACAGTTCTTAGTATAGTGGTTAGAGAAACAGAACCACAATAGAGGTATGTGCTATGGCAAAATATTAGAAAAAACTTAAAAGTTATCATTCTGTATATCAAGTGCCTATTGGCTGAACATAACTGTATTCAACAGTTCATATTCGGACACCTCGTCAACTAATGCAAAAAGCTAAATAAAAAGATTTATAGTTGAACGCAGAGTTCCTAAGGCTAGTATCACACAGAGGGAGAACTTGTCAGCAGAGAACTTAGGAGCCAAATTGAGAATTGGATTTAAAATACCTTTCCCTGCTGTGTGTATAATTAGTAATACGTTCGGTGACCTAAAGAATATTTCATGTTATTCAATTTTCTTTTCTGGGCAGACTACCACAGCCCAATGACTTTAAAAACCAAACTCCAAAATTCTACCTGATAGTCTTAATAAGGGCAGTTGGATCATAAAGACAGAAAAGGACATCTTAGTCACTGACTGGAAAAGATATCATCCGTTGCCCCTCTGCCCCAGTATGAGAATAACTGAGGCCAATTATAAGGATTACCAATCATTACTAGCAGGCTAAAATAAGTAACTGTAGGCTCTTTTATACTTATATGTGGAGATGAGAGACAGCAAGTCAAAGGACACTGGGGTGCTGGCAAAGGAAAGCCTCAATATGCAGAACCTACAACATCCCTTCAAAAATTCTTGTGACTTCTCCGACCTCAAGGTCAAATTGAAACCAGCAGGAATAGAGCTGGAATTCCAAAACCTCTGAAAAGAAAGGACTAATAATAAAAACTGCAGCTGATTTTTATGCACCAGGAATGAAATGTTATAACATATCTATCACTCACATGTGGGTTCATGTAATTTATCTTCAATTAGAATTATTATCTATTCAGCAGCTGAAGCCCAAGAACTGCTGATACACTGCAGATGAGAAAACATTTGCTGGTCTCTCGGCTCTGGCCTTTCTTAAACTAAATGATGATCACACAATATAGATCACTCGTTCTAGAAAACAATCTTGGCTTACGTGGACGGTATGCTGCACTGCCAGCATCTACACCTGCAACATCACTTCATTCCTTTTCACAGATTCGAGAGGGTCTATGGCAACCCTTCAGCTTTATTAGTTCTACAATTCAGTCTCAAATTCACATTAAAAAATTATACAATTTTTTAATCCAGGATTTACCCCTTTGAAAGAAGTTATTATAGCTATTTAAAGAACCCAGACACTTCAAATATCTGAACCCCAAAGATACAATAATTTTAAAGTAATCTTTACAATATTTGTAGTTAAGTACTTTATCTCAACACAGTTGACTTCCAAGGTTGTCAAGCCAGTGTCCAAAATATTCTAACTTACCTGTGGGAGTGGCAGCTGTCTGAGCTCATATTTAACACAGTTTACAATGCCAAAACAATAGAGAAAAACACCATCCAGAAAGCTACGTGGCATTCTCTACTGTAGTGTTTTCAAAAGTTCGTTCAATGGGATGTCAGTAAGTATTTAATTAAAAAAAGGGTTCCATCTTTAGATAAGGATATATTCAAACTGGAATAGAAGGAATTCTTAGAAACTTTAACATGCCAATAGGCAGGTTTGCAAAGTCCCCAACTTATTTGTCCGTGGAACCTTTTATACCCATGAGTATCTCTTAGGAATAAATGCTCCACAGGGCAAGTCTTGAGAAATACAGCTTTGACATTTTGGTGCATTCAGAGGCTTCACTAACTCCTTAGGCTATGAGACATCAGTCTATTTCTTAAAATTAACAACAAACGTAATAGTTATAGCCAGTACGTCTGGAATTTCAGACTCAGAAAGTAAGCATGTGGGCAATGAAAAGGGAATACACCTGTTCTTCATACTCCATCATTTTCACCTCTCCAGCAAAAATATGTTCAGAATCCCCATGTTAACCACTCTTAATGACAGCTGTGCAAAACACCTGAACAAACCAACCAAATATACAGACTCCTTGAAGCAAAACAATGGAATAAAGTTTTCACTTTCCTAAATGGAAAAATGCACACATTCCATATTAACAATTTGTAATTACATATTTAGAAATGGTAACCTCGGTTTTCACTTAAGAATCTATATGCTGTGGAAGCAACCTAAGTGTCCACTGACAGATGAATGGATAAAGATGTGGCACATATATACAATGGAATATTACTCAGCCATAAAAAGAAACGAAATTGAACTATCTGTCGTGAGGTGGATGGACATAGAGTCTGTCATACAGAGTGAAGTAAGTCCAAAAGAGAAAAACAAATACTGTATGCTAACACATATATATGGAATCTAAAAAAAAAAAAAGGTTCTGAAGAACCTAGGGTCAGGATAGGAATAAAGACGCAGATGTAGAGAATGGACTTGAGGACATGCGGAGGGGGAAGGGTAAGCTGGGACGAAGTGAGAGAGTAGCACTGACATATATATACTACCAAATGTAAAATAGATAGCTAGTGGGAAGCAGCTACATAGCACAGGGAGATCAGCTCGGTGCTTTGTGACCACCTAGAGGGGTGGGGTAGGGAGGGTGGGAGGGAGACACAAGAGGGAGGGGATACGGGGGTATATGTATATGTATAGCTGATTCACTTTGTGATACAGCAGAAACTAACACAACACTGTAAAGCAATTATACTCCAATAAAGATGTTAACAAAAAAAAAATCTATATGCTGTTTAGTTGGTAACATTTATAGAGCTACCTTCTTTGAAGTACTACTGAATAATTCAAGTTGCTATGGAAAACTTCTCTTTACTGAGTTCTTTTACTTTAGAGAAGTTTTTAACAACCTCAGCACTACTGACATTTTGGGCTGGATAAATCTTTGTTTTGAGAAGTTGTCTTGTCCATTGTAGGATGTTGAACAGCACCCCTGGCCTCCCCTCACTAGATGTCAATAGCATCCTACTAGGTTTGACAATCAAAAAAGATCCCCAGGGGCTTCCCTGGTGGCGCAGTGGTTGAGAGTCCACCTGCCGATGCAGGGGACACGGGTTTGTGCCCCGGTCCAGGAGGATCCCACATGCCGCGGAGCGGCTGGGCCCGTGAGCCACGGCCGCTGAGCCTGCGTGTCCGGAGGCTGTGCTCCGCAACGGGAGAGGCCACAACAGTGAGAGGCCCGCGTACCGCAAAAAAAAAAAAAAAAAAAAAAAAAAAGATCCCCAGAGAATTCCCTGGTGGTCCAATGGTTAGGACTCCACGCTTTCACTGCTGAGGGCGAAGATTCCATCCCTGGTCAAGGAACTAAGATCCCACAAGCCGTGTGGCGTGGCCAAAAAAAAAAAACCAAACAAAAAAACCCCAAAAATATCTCCAGATGTTACTTAGATAAAAGAAGCCAATCATCCCCAGTTGAGATCCATTTCTGTTGAGCAAAAATTAAAGCTTACACCTTGACCTTGACTCTGCTTTCCTGGGAAATGTCCATTTTACAGGCATTCTGTGACTTACACATATCAACAAGCATCTACTAATTAGTAGCATTAGCGATCTTTCTAAATTCTGTGTGGTCAGAAACATAAGTAATTTGTGAATGATAGAGAATAGTCAGAAGAAAGCAGTCTACACATTTCAAAGAGAATTAGAGTAATGTGTAATTTTACTATCATTATATTAGTAAGAATTATCTCAATCATAATGTTTATTTGGCAAATATTTAACAATTAGAAAAACGCTAATTGTACATTATAACCTGTTAAGGATAGTGATTGAGGCAGTCTAAGAACAACAAATGTAACAGTCGTCAATGGCTCGCTCAGACCATGTTCTATTCCTTGACCAAATATTCTCCATGAAATTCTCAATTCAAAAATCTCAAGTCTTGTCTTTAAACTGCTAGCTTATACTGTAGCCTCATCACTTTTTAAAAATTATCACAAAGAAACCCTTCACATGTCATCAGGAAGAATCCTGCCATGTGCCAAGAAGTACATTATCTGGTTTTAAAGCCATTTCTTATATAACCGCATCTTCAGTTTTATCATAATTGTCAACTCCAGATACATCACTCTCTTTATTTTGTTCTTTTCTTACTGTCTTTAAACACTTGTCAAGTCTATTTATGAACAAGTCCACATCCTGTGTCTTCATACCGATGGCTGATGCGGCATTGAGGTAAGCACAAGGGTAATTATTTGTATGTGACATAAAGCCTCTGAAAGTGTAGTCACTCACAGTCTGCACAGACCCAAGAGGCACAACCCTGAAAGGGAAAAGATTTACCAATTTAGTATGTCTGGTGATGTTAACAGAGTATCACCCATAAACAAAAGAAAGCTGTGTTACTAAGCCTTACACCTACTTAGTAAGAAGTTTAATAACAGCCATAAATCGTAGCCTATGCAAACAGACTGCAGCCTTAAAATAAAATTATACAGTGCACTTCACATAGGAAAGTACTACCTGATGCTGCTTATCATTTACTTATCTTCTATTAAAGAGCTACAAGCTCTGGGAATCAAAAACACCTTTACATCTTCAAAAAGGCAAAAAGAAAGTTATTTCTGTTTTTGTATCAAATACCAGAATCTGATTTCACATATACACACTTTAATGGAATATTTAAGTTTGTAAATCAAACCACTTTGATTAACTGCCGTGTATCACCTCAAGTAATCAATAGACTAGAGTTACATCTACCTGATCACATTATGCAATGGAGGGTTTTAAAGCCAGGATCCAGCAGAAATTACATAATTGCTTACAGTGGGTTGATGGTCAGCAATCATTAAATTCAGCAATGGTACATGCATTTTTAAAGCCTGGTTTCACTGTCATACTTGATATAAGCAGATTTCTAACAGTACCCTTTTTTTTTTAAGAACTCAATTAAGATCAACCTAAACATAAAGACAAATAGTGGCAACACTAAAAAGCAAGGCCAAGAAAACCATTTTAGAAGTGTCAAAACTATGCTGCATATAGATATAGCTCATCAAGGTAAAAGGTGAATTAATCTAAGATGTTTTTCCTTTTAAAAAGTTGTTCTTTGATGTGAAATCTCTAACCTCTGGTAGTCAGAGAGAAATTCTTTAGCAGAAGCACGTAAGGAAGAGTACTTAGAGCAAGGTACTTTTCAAGTCATTTTTCTCTGACCTCATCAAACATAAAATGAAAAATGAAATTCATCTTAAGCTGTGTACATATAAAAGCAAAAAGTAGATTTTTCAAAGGCAGTACTTAGACAAGAATTGCATAGCGTTTTCAGTTTGGGAAATGGACTTGTCCTTAAAAACATTTTCACTTAAACTTGGCAATGAAGACAACTTATTTCTAACACCATAATGTGACACCACTGAAGATAATCTAACAAAGGAAAATAAAGACAAAAATTTGTACAGAGGGGTAATGAACTTTGTTTTTATATGTCTATTAAAGCAAACAAGATTCGTATCTTTCCTGTGACTATTTCACGTTCCACAGGTGAGTGACTGTGTGACAGCCTTGCAGATTCTCTACCTCATCATTCTTTTCCTCCAGGATGAATTCTCAGGTGCAGTTCAGCACATACTTGGGGGACTTATTGTTAAAGAAAGGTGCTTTATTAGAGTTAATTTTGAAAAGTGCAATAAATCCAATCCTCTTTTAAACATACTTACCTGGCTCCAGAAACCTGTCTGGTAAAAAGCATGGAGCCAAGCCGAGTGACAGCTTTGTCACAGTGTTTATCTAGTGTTTTAAGCGTCATAGCTGAAAAAGAAAAAAGTATTCCAGTGAGCCTTGGTTCACCAGCACAAAACCACTTAAGAAACAAACAATCACAGAGACATCACTTTTTTTATTGTGCTAATAAACATGTAACATAAAATTTACCATCTTACCCAATTTTTAGGTATACAGTTCAGTGGTATTAAATACATTCAATCTCGTTACACAACGATCATCACCATCCATCCCCATAACTTTATCTTATAAAACTGACACTCTATACCTATTAAACAATAATTCCCCATTTTCCCCTCCCCCTGGCAACCAGCATTACACTTTCTGTCTATGATTTTGAGTACTCTAAGTACCTCATATAGGTGGAATCATACAGCATTTGTCTTTTTGTGACTGTCTTATTTCATGGAGATATCACTTTTTATTCATTGTCACATGGCACCATTTCACTTTAATGCATTTAATAAATTATAGTAAGGATCTGTTTCCATATCAGATAAAAATATGTTAACATAAACATGCTCAGAATCAGAAGAGAATTTCCATATCACCCTTCCAAAATGTGAATTTTCCAATTAAATAAATGGAACAATGACATGGATAATATGACTTACTATACTAGATACTTTACAAATATAATCTCAACCATTTTTAACAACTTTGTATGTGAGGGATCATTATCTCTATTTATAGACAGGGAAAAGGAAGTTAGAGGCTAGTACATGGCAGAACTGGGATTCAAATCATACCGTATTACCTTCTATAATATCTACATAGATTATAAACCAACAAAGGACTGATTGGGGTGATTTTATTATCTATCAGTGGCCAAATGGTTTTCCAAGGAAGCCCATTCCTGAAAAAGGCTTTAATTACAAATTATTATTTCCTTACTTTCCTCAGATATACATGAAATATGAACCATATTATACTATATATATTCACAAATTAAAAGGGGTAATCATGAAGTTTAAAAGTTAGTTAAATGCATAAAAGTCAACATTCTTTTTATCCTGTTTAGTAGTTCTTGTACTACATGACAAAATGAAATGATCATAAATACAGATTTCTCTAACACAGGCATACTCAAGAAAATAAATAATAACAGCATTAAAAATTATAAGAATATCTTTAATGTTATGGTGTTTTGTTAACTGGTAGAAATTTTAAAATATTTATATAGAGTCCTTATCAGTGACCAAGTTATTTTGGTGAGAAGCAAGAGTTAAAAGTATTATTTTCCATATATTCAGTATAACACTTAACATAGATTTGAATTCTTTTAGCGTATAGGTTTTATATTAGAAATACATTACAGCATATCGTCACCTTATCTTTGATAAAGGAGGCAGGAATGTACAGTGGAGAAAGGACAGCCTCTTCAATAAGTGGTGCCGGGAAAACTGGACAGGTACGTGTAAAAGTATGAGATTAGATCACTCCCTAACCCCATACACAAAAATAAGCTCAAAATGGATTAAAGACCTAAATGTAAGGCCAGAAACTATCAAACTCTTAGAGGAAAACATAGGCAGAACACTCTATGACATAAATCACAGCAAGATCCTTTCTGACCCACCTCCTAGAGAAATGGAAATAAAAACAAAAGTAAACAAATGGGACCTAATGAAACTTCAAAGCTTTTGCACAGCAAAGGAAACCATAAACAAGACCAAAAGACAACCCTCAGAATGGGAGAAAATATTTGCAAATGAAGCAACTGACAAAGGATTAATCTCCAAAATTTATAAGCAGCTCATGCAGCTCAATAACAAAAAAACAAACAACCCAATCCAAAAATGGGCAGAAGACCTTGGAGCTCCAATGGCAGAATCGCTTAGCGTGTGGTACTTATACAAAAATGGGCAGAAGACCTAAATAGACATTTCTCCAAAGAAGATATACAGACTGCCAACAAACCCATGAAAGAATGCTCAACATCAGTCATCATTAGAGAAATGAAAATCAAAACTACAATATCATCTCACACCAGTCAGAATGGCCATCATCAAAAAATCTAGAAGCAATAAATGCTGGAGAGGGTGTGGAGAAAAGGGAACACTCTCGCACTGCTGGTGGGAATGTGAATTGGTACAGCCACTATGGAGAACAGTATGGAGGTTCCTTAAAAAACTACAAATAGAACTACCATATGACCCAGCAATCCCACTACTGGGCATATACCCTGAGAAAACCATAATTAAAAAAGAGTCATGTACCAAAATGTTCATTGCAGCTCTATTTACAATAGCCTGGAGATGGAAACAACCTAAGTGTCCATCATCGGATGAATGGATAAAGAAGATGTGGCACATATATACAATGGAATATTATTCATCCATAAAAAGAAACGAAATTGAGCTATTTGTAATGAGGTGGATAGACCTAGAGTCTGTCATACAGAGTGAAGTAAGTCAGAAAGAGAAAGACAAATGCCGTATGCTAACACATATATATGGAATTTAAGGGAAAAAAAACGTCATGAAGAACCTAGGGGTAAGACAGGAATAAAGACAGAGACCTACCAGAGAATGGACTTGAGGATATGGGGAGGGGGAAGGGTGAGCTGTGACAAAGCGAGAGAGAGGCATGGACATATATACACTACCAAATGTAAGGTAGATAGCTAGTGGGAAGCAGCCGCATATCACAGGGAGATCAGCTCGATGCTTTTGGACCACCTAGAGGGGTGGGATAGGGAGTGTGGGAGGGAGGGAGACGCAAGAGGGAAGAGATATGGGAACATATGTATATGTATAACTGACTCACTTTGCCATAAAGCAGAAACTAACACACCATTGTAAAGCAATTATACTCCAATAAAGATGTTAAAAAAAAAAGAAATACATTACAGCATTTATAAAGGCTGACTAAACTTTTAAAATTTACAAATTAGCACTGTAATGAAATTAGAAACATCACTGTAACCAGAAAGAATTCATACTCTTTCTAGAAACACCAGCTTCCCACTGGGGATGGTTCAGAAGTACAATTTTTTTTTTAAGAAAAAAAATTACCTAAAGATATGGGATTGTGAGGTGTATGCAACACTCTTTCATTGTAGGCTTCTGACAGCTTCTTTAGTTGGTTGGACAAATATGAAAACATTTCCTGCAACAACAAAATGTTACATTTAAAGAAAATCAAATAAATACTCACTGCAACTTGCTAGATTTAATAAAACAACCCTGATTGGTGTACAGTCTATGCTGTAAATTAACTCCTTCATATGCCCTAGGAGCAATTCTTTTCCTTTGCCACGATATAGAAAGATTTAAAGCTGCCAGAATTATCAGAAACCACAGGATTTAAAGGTAAAGAACCACCACATTTCCTGCTCTGGGGCTATCACAAATCCTCCAGGGCTACCAAATCACAGAACCTCCAGGGCTACCACTCTAGTCCAAGCAGCCATTAACCTCTCCCCTGGATCACAGCAATAGATTCTAAATGACTTCTCTGCCTACTTTCCCACCCCTCCAGACAGAGGCCACAGTGGTCTCTCAAAAACATGAATCAGATCATGTCCCTCCCAATGACTTCCTCCTGTAAGTATTAAAAAAATCAAACTCTTCATCCACGCGATACACCCCAGCCAACACACCCAACTCAGTGACAGTTATTCCCTCCACTCACTATATGCTAGCCACATCAGCCTCCTTTCCAATCCCTGAACATGTCAGAACCTTTGTGCCTGTTTCCCCTGGACTTGGAAAGCTCTTCTCCCAGATGATTCCAAGAGTGGTCCCTTTTGTCACAATGTAAGGAGACCTGTCTTTATTACTTCCCTGTTAAAGTAGCTCTCCGACTCTGCCCACCCCCAACTCCCAATCTCCCTCCAACACCATTACCTATTTTGGTTCCTTCACTATACTTATCACAGTCTGAAATTTCTCTTTAATTTGCTTAAATAAATATTGCCTATGACTACCTATTAGAATGGAAAAACTCCTTGAAAGCAGGGACTTTCTATCTTCTTCACCACTGCTTTCCCAACAGCAAGAAAAACGTGCCAGACTTTTAGTATGTGCCAGACTTAGGAAGAGGCAGTTTAAAAATGTACTTCCTTTAAATATTATAAACTTAAAATTAACAATTCCCTTAACTCAATTAAAAGAATACAGCATCCAAAAACTAAAAATTGTATTCTTGATCCTACTCTGAAAAATAGTGTATACCCAGTAGTAAAAAATACATATATTTTACAAGTACAAAATCTCATGTGCACGTGTATGTGAGAATTTAATAAACCTACAAATAAATATTAAGTTGGCAACTGTTTGACCTAAAATTGTATTTTCTTCTCCTAGTAAGCACTTTAAAAGTGTTGAAATGAAAATCTGCCCAAGTGAGTCTGCAGCTGAACAAAACCCATTTGCACTGACCTCCTCCAGCCACAGTCAAAACATAAAAACTCTAATGATGCACCAAAGAGCCAAGGGCCAACAGAGTACCCAAGTGGAGACAGGAGGAAATGATACTTCAACTTCAAAGGCCACATAAGCGGCTTCAGTTTTCTCTAAGGTGAGGGTTGGATAGTCTGATCCCACAGTGAGACCCAGAGTAGCTTTTTCATTTCTAAAGTACGTAGTAGATGACTAACTCCAGCTTTTGTTAGGTAAAGATTTTAAAAAGAGGGAAATTCTTACCAGGTTTATGAATTATTAATGAGTCTCCTTAAGACCACAAACGTTTTTATCCTTGTCAACACAGTATATTTTATATTCTGAACTAAAAAAACTTTAATAGTCATTCTTAAATTTTTAGGATATTTTATAAGATCAATTCTCAGCATGCCAGAATGATGAAATCTTAGATCACTAAAATGTACTGATTCTTTTTATATTCAAAAAGTTAACGCCCACATCTGTCATACTGAATGAAGCTATAAGTAAACATACTGTTACATGTAATAAGTCTTTCTCTTGTCATTAAAAAAAGTGTATAGAAATCCTTAAGGATGCATATGTTATCACCACTTGCAGAAACAGAAAAAAGAGTAGGCATCTTTTCTTAGACATATAAAGATTTCCTGGCCCCTCCTTCTTAAACTAATATTGATGTTCACTTCAGAAGGTGAAATAAGAAAATCAAATGAAATTTAAAAATCAAGAGTTTTTCCTGCAACTGAAACAATTCATAATCTTTTAGTACCACACCAGAGTTAATGAAGAGTAGAATTCCTAGGTTCCATTTATATTTTCATCTACTATGAAGTAACTAGGTCATAATTTAAATGCTCAGTGTTGGGAATTCCTTGGCAGTCCAGTGGTTAGGACTTGGCACTTTCACTGCCGAAGGCCCAGGTTCAATCTGGTCAGAGATCTAAGATCCCACAAGCCGCGTGGCGAGGCCAAAAAGAAAAGAAAAGAAAAGAAATGCTCAGCATTGTTTAAAAAAGAAAAAAGGAGTCACACATTTTAACTTAGATATTAACTGTTGATTCTTCTTCATTATATTATACACCAAAGTCTTAATCTGCATCTAATTCTCTCTTACTCTCAAATTCATTAACCTCTCATAAGCAGAAACAAATCTGATAGCCAGGAAATGCCTTTTACAGACTCCTACATTTTCCCCCCTAACAACAAAAAAACTTATTTCAATTGTGAGGGCCAATTTAGAATATTATTCTATCTAGTCATGGCTGCCACAATAATCACCAATGCAGTTACACTTGTAGTATGAAAGGAACCTGATGAGTAGTTAATTTGTCCTTAATTTGTACTTAGCTATTTCTAAAAAAAAAAAAAAAAAAACAAATGTTTCCTCAGTAACACCCCTAGATGGTGCTTTTAAATTTACTAATGGAGCTTCCCTGGTGGCACAGTAGTTGAGAGTCCGCCTGCCGATGCAGGTGACACTGGTTCGTGCCCTGGTCCGGGAAGATCCCACATGCCGCAGAGCCGCTGGGCACGTGAGCCACGGCCGCTGAGCCTGCGCGTCCGCAGCCTGTGCTCCGCAATGGGAGAGGCCACAACAGTGAGAGGCTCACATACCACAAAAAAAAAAAAAAAAAATTTACTAATGTATATGTGGCTATTAAAAAACAAAATTTTCCAATGTTAAATTTCTAATATTTAACAAATTAGTTCTAACCAGTTCTATCAATGACTTGCTCATGCCACTACAACTGTAGCTAACCTTAGGATAAAAATCTTCAGACTAAACGTAATACTAACTCAATCACATATCACTAGTAAATGGGAGTAAACAAAAAAGAATATATTAGTGAGTCAAGTTCACATCCATCTACAAATATTTTTAGTACCTCTACTCCACATAAAGTGTTATGATAGGTAATCCAATAAGCAAAGCAGTTTATAATATCTTAAAGCTCAATGTACTGAATCCTACAGTATTTCTCATATGAAGGTCCTAAATGCTCTCCCGTTGATATCACTACATTTTAAAAATATCATCTAAGAGACTGTACCACTATTTCCTACACTAATACTTAGCTAAGCAGTTTTTATCTGATATATCAAAGGTACTCCAGAACCCGCACTATTTTTTGCTACAGATCTATAACTGACATTTATTATAAAATACTTCCGTAAAGGGAGAAATTTATAAGCACCCCAAGCAAATGTATACAGAAAGATCTTACTTAAAAGAAATGAAATATTATCGATTTTCTATGTCTCTTGTGCTGTATTTAACTTAATTTTAAAAGACTCTTCACTAGAGATAAACTGAACTGTATACCTGAATGCTAATGTCAGCTACATTTCTAGAAAAAAAAAATAAAACTTTACACCATAATTCAAGATGTTAATGGAAGAGAAGCTGAATTATATTAAGCATTATCTTTCGTATAGCCTTTTGCAAATTGATTTGCAGTTGTGAAGCCCAGCATCTAGCTTATCCCTTCCCATAACCCAAAGATGTGCATAATTCACTAAATTCTAAAGAAAAAGGTCTTATGCTTATACTGCTTCATATTACAGGATAAGATAAAAGAGAACTTCACATATTATTACAATATGCGTCATAAGGTGGGTAATACAAAAAGAAGGAAACATAACAAGTAGTCTGGTATTTCACTGATAACATGGAAGGTTGGATGGACAACGGACTGTTGGTATGTATCCACACACACAGATGTCCTTAAGTGAAGACAACGGTACTAAACGAGGGACGCTGCTATCTATAATTGTGGCCAGGCCACAGTGTCCAGGCATACTCCTTGCATCACAGGCTAAAGCACTGCTTTCAAACTCTTCTGTTGAAGCCCCATATCCAGGCCTGAAATCTGACACTTTTGTTGAGATTCAACTACTCTACTTTCAGGGCTGCAAATTTTCTAAGTTCCCAAGCTTAGCTTTATTATAGGATATTGTTTGAAGCTTATGTCTTATGTTCTCCAAGTTTCAGCTAACAAATTCCAGCCACAGGAGCAGCCAGTCCTCTGTCATTCCTCTTCTGAGCTTGTCCAGTTCAGCAGAGAGTTGCAACAATGAATGATTATCTGCCTGCCCTGTTCAGCAAAGCACTCTTCTAAAAGTAAAGCTAAGCAGAATTATAATGATCTTCTCCAGAACCAAATGTGAAGGATGAATGTCTAAGACTGATCTTTCCTTCTGCATAGAGCAACTCAAAGAAACAGTTTCTTCAATTTTCGCCCCTTTTCTTAAAGGCCTCTTCAGTTAAACTTCCTGGTCACTTCTCCCCTCAATGAAGCAGATGTGTTGATCAGGAAGGGGCTAAGAGCAAAGAGGTTCAATTCACACCCAGAGTTCCACTCTCTTTGATCCTTTCACCCTTCAAAAAAAAAAAGGCTTGAGAAAGAATGGCTTCAAGCTGAGTTCTTGTCTGCCTCTACTGTGAAAAAGATAAAGCCTTTTTGGAAGATGTAGAGCTATATGAAATAGACTAAAAATATCATTGTGGTGAATAAGGGCAAGGAATAAAAAAAAAAATCCTAAGTTGTCTTTTAACACTCCTTTTTTAGTAGGCAATAAAACCAATAATATAAAGAGGAGCTCTCAGTGATGGTATATAAATAGCTCTGGCTGGAGCAAAATAGCTTTGCCTCAGCTTCTCCAGAGCTAAACCAATAAACTATCACGATTAAATTTTCACAGTTCAAAAGCAAGTCCATTTAAACAAAAGAGGCCTTTACTTCTGCAACAAATCCAATAAAAAAAACAATATTTATGCTACATATATGCAATTATGGTTTATGGAGGACATCCACATTTTTCAACAAAAAGACTTTCCTGTTGAATGAAGTTGTTAAAACGCAAACTTTATGCTCTTACAATGATAGAGTTCTCAAAGTTCTCAAATGAGCATTTTTATACTCTGACAATTACTACTATAGATAGTCTCTGTTCTAAATAAATTCTATACAAAGAATTTAAAATAAAACCAGTGAATACATTAGAGGCTTTGGGGTTTTACACACCTCCACTAGATAAGAATAGAGGTCAGGAGAGTATCATTTTTATGGCTCAAATGCTTAGCACACAGCAGGTAAACACTTCCACAACAGTGGATGGGTGACGGGAAGCAGTGGGAAGAGGGGGAAGACAGAAAGTGCAGAGGCTTTAGCATCACCTAGACTTGGGTTCTGGCAATTATATGTGCTCCTTGGGTAAGTATACTTGTTCTAGCCTCAATTTCATCTGTAAAATGGGGATAATACCTACCTCAGAAACTGACTCTGAGTAGTACATGAAATGAATAATGAATTCATTATAATGAAAATAATGAACCTAGCAGAATTCCTGGCATACAGCAGACATTCATAAAAATATTAGTTTCCTACCCACCTACTTTTCCCTTAGCCTCAGTGATGGTATATAAATAGCTCTGGCTGGAGCAAAATAGCTTTGTTTTCAGGTTGAAATAACTAACATTAGCTAGCAGGACTCCTACAGACACATGCTAATGACCTGCAGCTATAATCCTATTCTTGTCCTGTCCCTGTTCATTTCACTCTACACTATCTAGATAAAGGAAAAGAACAAAGTTCTGGATGTTACAAAGCGAGTTATCGCTTGACATCTAAAATGGAGTCTAATTCATAACACTAAAAACATAAAATTTCCCCACAAAATATTTACCTGATGATTAATAAAGGACAAAGTCACAATGAAAAGCAGAGCTGGGCTGCCTACTCGATCCATTCACCAGCTAAGCTACATATTGCTGCAGGTCAGTCTCAAAGAAGGTGGATTTTCATTCTTGCTAAGCAAAATGTACACCTGCATGGGCCTTTGGGATCACCTAAAAGTAGCTGAAAATTTTAAAGTCAAACCCTAAAGGTCAATGGTCAGAAGAAGCATGGCATAAAAGAAATTCTTAGATTCCAAAAAGATGACAGAACACCCCTAATATCAACAATTCCAAAATCCTTAGGGGTAAGAAAAAGTACTTTTGGAAGAGGAGTATCCACTAGGGAGGAAGCCCTACTCCCAGAAGTACAGTGCCTGTTACATACAACAGGCAATCACCATTTTAACTTACTCCTTTTCACAAGTTTTCAACTATATCCATATGGAGAAATGTCTCTATAAGAACATCTAAGTCACAATGGAAGTCAGTATCAAAATGTTATTTACTTTCTGCCTAATTTTATAGAAAGATACTTATTCTATGTAAAACAAGAAAAGACTGTACAACAGTGGACCTATGTGTTCCCAAATGCCCTGCATTAGTTCATTCTATAAACATCTGATGAGCGTCTACTACATAACAAGCAAAGGATGCTAAGAATAAAGGGATCAATCGGCAAACTCCAAAGTAGGCAGTAATCTACTAGACTACCCAAAATCAAAGATCCAGTTTCACTTCAGACACCTGATGGTAATTTTTTAGGGATGTGCATTCAAACAGTCAGTTTAATTTGCTAATTAAATAAGTTTACTATCAAATTACTCAAGACTTATATTAGTTTATACAGCAAATATTTAATATTATTTGCTATTATTATTTACAGTTTCAATTCAAGAAGAACAAAAACAGGAAAAACTAAATAGTATGTTTATTTGATATTATAACAACAGCATATAAAAATTTAAAAAATTTGCATCTATATAATAAAGTATAGTTTTAAAATGTCTAACTTAAAACTTTGTGTAATGGTTTTATTGTCTGAGCTATAACATATTCTATTTATTTAGTTTAAAAATGAAATTTTAGCCAAACCTGCAGACTGATCAATAAGGTAAAAAGTAGCTACGGTATGAGAAAAGACTATAACTATGACAACTAAAAATAACAGAAATAAATAGAAAACTAACAAGTTATATTTTCAAGCTTTGATATTTGCAATATTTGTGCAGTTCACCTCAAACTCCATGAAATATTATCTATGTATAAGTATTAAAATGCTATGATATATTCCTCTCCAAGTTTCCGTTACAGATACAAGTGACCTGTGTGCCCCAAAATAATGGGTTTTAAACTTGGGTGTGCATCAGATTTATCAGGGAAGTTTGGTTGAAATGCAGTGTCTAAGCCCCACTCCAGACCTACTGAATCTGAACTTACCCTAAAGGAAAGTGATCTAAATCACAAAATCTCCAATAATTGCACAATACTTTGCTTTCCAGACTCAGTCTAAAATATCCTTTAAGAATTCTACACTTACGCTAGTCATCAATTCTACCCTACAATTAAACCATGGGGGCCACTTAATAAGTGCACGAGTTGCATTTTCATAGAATAGATGTCACTTCTTCTAGTGACACTTGACCCTGTGAGAGCTGGGCTAGGTGCCCCAGCTAGGTTAGGTGATATAAGCTCTCATATACTCTGCTTGTTCTTTCATAACTCTCATCAGACTTGTAATTATTTATTTAATATGTAGATTTCCCCGACTACAATTTCCTTAAGGGTAACGACTATGTCAGTCTTGTTTGTAAATTTAACCTTAGGGCCTATGCATAAACATTTCTTTGCTTGAATGAATGAACGAGAAGGGGCCAATGCTGCTCAGGTAATGTGGGACCAGACCACAAAGGAACCCGATGGATCATAATGGGAGGCTAAGGAGTTTGGACTTTGTCTTACAGGCAACCAAAACCCAAAGCGGAATAACTTGAAGAAAGGTGCATTTTTAGAATATAATCTCTTTTTTTTTTTTTTTTTGGTCACGCTGAGCGGCCTGTGGGATCTTAGTTCCCTGACCTGGGATTGAACGTGCGCCCTCGGCAGTGAAAGTGCACAGTCTTAACCACTGGGCCAAAAGGGACTTCCCCATTTTAAGAATATAATCTGGCACTGCTCTACAACATGACAAATTAGAGGAGACCAAGACTGGGGATCAGGAGAAGAGTTAGTAAGTTATTGTAACCATCCAGGTGTGATATGGTAAGGGCTTTAGTTAGGGAGTTGTGGCAGGGACAATGGAAAAGAAGAAATGAATGTTTGAAACATTATAAAGGGTATAAGAGGAATCAAAAGTATCAGCAGTAGACAAACTATTATATACAGAATGGATAAACAACAAGGTCCTATTGTATAGCACAAGGAACTATATTCAATATCCTGTAATAAACCGTAATGGAAAAAAATATGAAAAAGAATATATGTATAACTGAATCACTTTGTTGCACATCAGAAACTAATATAACATTGTAAGTTAACTATACTTCAATGGAAAAAAAAAAAGAAGTGTCAGCATTAGAAATCTAGTTTAAAACGAAAGAGGTAATTTATTGGTCATCTAACAGTCAGTTCTACAAGCAGGTAAGTCTGGATCCAGAGACTCAAATGACTCTCAGTTCTGTTTTCCCTCTTATGTTCTCTACTCTAAAGAAGGCTTTCTTGGCATGGCCAGAAATATGGCGGCTGAGAGTCATAAGATTACATCCTTACAGTTTACTATCTGCAAAGCAACACACACAGCATCTCTAAATGAACTATCAAATCTGCTGGAAGGACTCTATCTCCACATGTCCACCTGCGAACGAGGCTAGCCAGATCACATGCCCACCCCTAAGAAAGAGGAGAAGGGACCCTGTGATTGACAGTCTCACCAGGACCACCTGGAGTCAGAGAGGGAGTTCCCCAGCAACAGTGGTTCTGCACAAGCAAACAGTGTATCTAAAATACAACTGAGCTTTTTTGGCCAAAGCTGCTAAATGTATTATTGTTTTTGCATCCTCTGGATATTAGCAGACCTAGGTCTTCAGATTTATAGCTATATAAAGTAGTTACATTGCTACCAAACTACATTATTTACCTATATTAAAAAAAAAAAGTACAGTTTAGAGGTTTTAAGGGAGAGGATCAGAAGCCCAACTGCCTAGATTTAAACCCATGTCCCACAATTTACCTCATACTATTACTTTTCTGTCACTACGTTTCCTGTGAAAATGAGGATAACACTTCACAGGGCTGCTGTGAGGATTAAATGAATACATGACAAAGTGCTTCAAGGAGAGCCTGCCACATGGTAAGTGCTCAATATTAGGGGCAATAACTTCATATATATACATAAGTGTATCTACACATATATGGTATCTGCTAGATAACACAAGCCCTGCATTGAAAGACTATGTTAAGAATGACTTTTACATGAAACTTTTCTACCCAGTAGTCAAACCTCAGTGCTCACTCTACCTGACCTATCAGTGGCACTGGGCAATCACACTTCCCTCCTTGATACACTTCCTTCACTTGGCTTCTAGGACTCCATGCTCTTGCTTTCCCTCCTTCTCAGTCTCCTTTTCTGGTCTGTTTCCTTCTCCCAGACCTCTTAATGTTGGAGTGCCCCAGAGCTCAGTCCTTGCACTTCTTTCCTGTTTAGACTCATTCTCTTAAAATCTCAGCTAATCTCTTAGCCAATTAACTCCCCCAATTTTTTATGTCCAGCTCAGCTCTCTCTCTTAACACTAGACTCGTATCGTGCTCCATACCTACATCTCTACCTAGACGTCAGAGGACATCCTGATTTCAACTTTGTCTGAAACTGAACTCTTGGCCTTCCCCTCCAACCCACGGGCTTCCCCACCTCAGTTAATGGCTCTTCCATTCTTCCAACTGCTCAGGTCAAAAATCTCAGAATTATTCTTTATGTCTCTCTTTCACTCACAATACATTCATTTGGAAATCCTGTTTGCTCAATCTTCAAAAGAGAGCTAGAATCCAACCACTTTCATCACCTCCACTGGCACCATCTAGATCCAAGTCAACATCACTTCTTGATTTCTGAAAAAGCTCAACTTCTACCCTTGCCCCCCTAATTTATTCTCAACACGGCAACCAGAGCGATCCTTCAACCAGAGGATCCTTCAAGGATTCTTTACGTCTTTCCTGATATAAATCAGATGACGTTACTCCTCTATTCAAAACCCTCCAGTGGTTCTCTATCTATCTCACTCAGAAAGCCCTACATGACCGGCCCACCCCCATTACCATCCTGACTTCAACTCTCACAACTCTCCTTGATCACGCTGCTCCAACCATACTGGCCTCTTCTCTGCTTCTTAAACACACTGACTCGACCCTGATTCCTGGTACTGGCTTTTTGCCTGAAACACTCTTCTCCATCATACATGTATACTCCCTCAAACTTCTTCAAGTCAACTCAAATGTCACGTTCTCAACGAGGCCTGCACTAACCACATTTAAAAAACCAATCCTCACCACTTCCCCCCACATATCATCCCCAACCCCCCCCTTGTTTTACTTTATTCTTTTCTTCCACAGCACTTTCAGCTTTATAATTTATGTATTAAACAAACATTTATATTTTATGTGGTTTGTTTATTGCTGGTGTCCTCCATATGAAATGCAAGCTCCATAAAAGCAGTATCTTTGTCTATTTTATTGATTGCTCTATCAATATTATGTGCCTGACACATAACAGATGCTCAACAGATATTTAGTAAATTAAGTATTTACTCAATGAAACTTATCCTACACTCAACTTTATCTACTTTGAGTTTCAAAGAAACACACTAGTCCATACTGTAGACCATGCTACTTTAAATGGGCTTGTCGTTGTTCAGATGGGGGGTGGGAAGGGTCAAGACAGCTTAATAGGGGTGGAAATGGATAGGAGGTACCATGAAACTGAAGAGACCATCATCTTAAAAATTTCAAACTTAAAAAAGTTTGATTTATAAATTACCCATATGATTTGTGCTGGATTACTAAATTACAGGTCAATTCCCATGATTATAATGCTCAAGGCCCAGAAAGTAGCTGTTTTATTTCAGGAAATATTCTACAATCTTTAAGAACTAGAAGTGGCCTGAGATAGCAACTGTTTCTTTCACAAGTAATGAAATAAAATCTGTGAGTTCAAGAACCTTTTCCATAGTGAAACAACTAGTTATAGGAGAGCTAAGACTCACTGACATCGGATACAATTCAACTCTCATACAGAGAGATGATGGCTTTCCACATCTATAAACAGTCTTCATCTGTCATACGGAGAAGGGCCCTTGAAAGATTCTGCTGAGGTTTTCTCCTGGCCAGAACAAGATGATTACTTCTTGGAGTTTATCAAACTGGAGTATTAGTCTAATCATTTAAAATTTCTTTTCAGGCATAATTTACATATAGTACAATTTCAGGTGTCCACTTTTACGAATTTTGACAAACATACAGTCATGAAACTACTCCCACTATCAAGATACAAAACATTTCACTACCATTAATAGTCCCCTCCCCCAACCCAAGCCTCTAGCGTCCAGTGATCTTTTCTCTGATATTTTTTTGCCTATTCCAGGATGGCATATAAATAAACCATACAATATGTACCCTTTCAAGCCGCGTTATTTCATTTAGTGTAATGCATCTGAGAGTTGTTGCAGTATTGCATATATCAGTAGTTTGTTCCTTTTTATTGCTGAGTATGTACGTACCACAGTTTGTTCATACCCCAGATGATGGACACTTGAGTTGTTTCCAGGTTTTGGCAATTATGAATAAAATCACCATGAACATTCACATAAAGGTTTCTGTACAGATACAAATTTTCATTTCTCTTGAGTAAACAGCTAAGAGTGGGACAGCTAGTTTATGTGGTAAGTAAATGTTTATAAGGAACTGCCAAAGTGTTTTCCAAAGTTGCTGTACCATTTTGCATTCCTATCAGCAACATCTGAGAGTTCTACTTGCTTGACATCCTTGCCAGTGTTGTCTGTTTTTATTGTTTGTTTGTTTGTTTAATATTAGCCCTTCTCCTAGGTGTGTAGTGGTATCTCACTGTGGTTTTAATCTGCATTCCCCTAATGACTGAGGTTGAGCATCTTTTCCTATATCACGTAAATCTTAAGAGATGTCCTAACAATGGAAAGTAAATAATCACCTTCCTATGCGTTGAATTAGTGGGGAGAAAGGGACTAGGGTAAAGCAAGGTACAGAAAATGTTAAACTTCTGTTACATATTCATAAGGCTGTTGAGAGGATACATCAGATGACGTACATGAAAATACTCTAAAATATGTAAATTACTATTATAAATCTAAGGGACTGTAATTGCTACAAAGTGTTAGAAAGTTATACAGATACAAAAACTGCACCAGGGGCCTCTAGCTCTCCCAGATGGGAGATGAATAAAACATCTTAGTCTGATTTGCCCTACCAACATTGTCTGTCTACAATTTTGGAGTTGCCCCTGAATTAAGCTAGTTTTTAGGGCTGGAGACAAAGTCCAATTTTTTTTTTTTTTTTTGCAGTACGCGGGCCTCTCACTGTTGTGGCCTCTCCCGTTGTGGAGCACAGGCTCCAGATGCGCAGGCTCAGCGGCCATGGCTCACGGGCACAGCCGCTCTGCGGCATGTGGGATCTTCCCGGACCGGGGCACGAACCCGTGTCCCCTGCATCGGCAGGCGGACTCTCAACCACTGCGCCACCAGGGAAGCCCACAAAGTCCAATTTTTAAGCACAAATGTCACTTTTCTTTTCATAACCAACATAATCAATGAGTTCAGCATTCTAATAATGCCACGGGATGGACTTATTATTTTAGAATGAGAAGCTGGCCAACATCTGACCTGGTTCCTCCTCCTGCAACTGACATGTCACACCTAGACAAATCTTCAGGCCTCCAAAACTAAAAGGAAAAAAATTGTCCATTTGTCTTTTAAGAGCCTCTACCTATAAGTGATAAATGAATTAAATTTTACCGAAATAATAAGAATCCCTGATGCAGGAGTTTCTTAAGACAAAAACAAACACAAAAGCAAAAATCACTTTTCCAAGATTCCTCAGGATATCTGAATAGACGGGATAACAATGATTAATTTAAAACCACCTAGGGAGGGTCCAGATCAAAGTAAATCCCCTAGGACTTTGCTAGGTATCTACATCCCAATGTGATAAACCAATAGACAAAAACACCAATACTTTGGAGTACTGCTTTAGTCAACAGTATTGTTTACACCTAATGGGAAAGCTTACCTTTCTTTCTTTTAATAGCTTCTTGTAGCCATTCGATCCAAGTGATAATAAAGTAATAAGGACATCTAAAGAAGGTGACGCTGAAGCTCTTCCTGAAATAAGGATGATGAGTTACATTCAGAAGGGGAAAAAAGCTTTGTAAATTAAGATTTATTACAGTAGCCTATGTACAAATGGATTTTTGTTTGTTAGTTACTTTTTCTGAAGAGCAACTGATTTATTTACCTGGATACATCTTGCTTATTTCCTGAATGAAGTAATCATTAAAGCCAGCAATTATAGCGCCACCTACTGGAACCATAAAATTTTTGTCCAAGCTCTGAACGAAAGCGTCTATTCTACCAACCCGAGCCCCCTAGAATGGAATAAGATGTAGTATTACATATTTAGAAGAAGAGACAGCAACTGCTATTAATAAATACCACTAAAACAATGCACAGAAACAAAAAAACAGATGAAAGATTTTTATTTTCTTTGTACCGATGCCAGTGAAATATTTTTAAGCATTAAACTGAGTTTTTAAATGCTGCTCCTTATAGGTGGAAGAGCACTTTATAGTTACAAGCTGCTTTCACACATAAATCATTTACTCTTCACACCAAGCCTGTGAGGAAGGCAGAGTTTCAGTATCAGTTCAGGTGGGAACTACATTGAAACAGAACTTTTCACCTTAAAATTGGGTAAGAGAGACTGAATTTCTCCCATGCCTTTCATCTGTGCTCTTCTATTTGACAATAAATAACAACAGTGGGTCCTACAACTATTAAGTAATTTTAAACACCCTCTGTGAGTTCACGAGTGGCCACCATAATCTAATGGACTGTAGCCACCCATGCTGCCAATCAATAAGTTATACATTAAGTGCCTCTCTTTGATGCTTGGATAATCTACTAACCTGCATGACCACTTTAAGCAACAAGCTCTGCTCCTACCACCACTTGGATAATAAAGGAGAAAAGAAAAATTTTATTTTTAACTTCAACTAATGGAATTGTTTTGGCATACTCTTGGCATAAGAGTTTCTACGTAAGAGTTTCTACATAACTTACGTTTCCTAATGTTATAATCTTAGATGATCTCATTCCACTGCAAATGAACTTCAAGTGAAAATCTAGTGTTCTGGTGAAAGATGGAATACTTACTTGCTAGAAATGTAAAACTAAGCTCTAGTCCCATGCGACATAGTCTATAACCTTCTGCCTAATGTGATTCAATTTCCTCCTCTTAAAAACTAAGATACTATCTAAACTTCAACTAAGATAGTTTTTTTCTTTATCTGTAGCCACAGATTTTCAATCTGTATTCACAATCTACATTCCTATTAATACTGTAACCCTATTTGACCTTCATCCTCCCACTTTATATCCACATCCATAGCTGAGGGAGAATAGAAGGAGCAGATAGAAGAGAACAGAAGTAGCCTAATCTAAGAGGCCAGATCCAGGCCATAGGTAGAAGCAGCAAAAGCAGAGAAGGAAAGGGGCACAGACAACTTCGGAGGCTATCACATGATTGTGTAAATCTTAACCTTCCCTGTCATTCTCCTTTCTAACTTCCTCATAAACTATGATCAGAGAAAATCTCACCTTATCACAGGAAAACAGAGAGAAGCATATGAGACTAATTGAATAAATAACTGAAAACCATGCAAAGTAGCACATAAATATAAAGTGGAACAGTCAGAGTTGCCTTTTTATTAACATTTAAGTAGTGCCCAAGGTTTCCTGAGAGAAATCTGAACCTAAATTAGGAGGAGTACTAAGAGAGCAATCAGTGCACCAGACTTTGCTAGAACCCCTTCATCACTAAAACACAGAAGCATTCAAAGGGTAGCAAATTCTGTGGCAAGAAAACAAACAGGCTGGACCCAATCTCAGGAACGGTGTATAGACCTCATTCTCCACACTAAAGTCTGGGGCCATTAATGAGGAGGAGAGAAAAACACCAGAAGGCTGGAAGGGCTTAAACAGAATAGGAAACACAGGAGCATGTCCTATGAAGTAAACGGTTGCCATTTATCAGTTCATCCATTCACTCATTTATTCAGGGAACAAATATTTGGGCACCTATCATCTGCGAACATTGTTCCAGGTTCTGGGCATAGCAGCAGTGAATAAAACAGATCATTGTTCATATAATAATTACGGCCAGAATTTACTAAGAACTTACTATGCACCAGGCACTGTTCTAAGCACTTTACATTCTTAACTCAGTTAACCCATGCAATAGCTATCTGGGCAGATGCCACAATAACAGCTATTTTACAGATGAGAAAATTAAGGCACAGTGAAATTAAAGTGACGTGCCCAAGGTCAGAAATGTAGTTAATAGCACAGCTGAGATTCAAATCCAGGCAGTTAAAGCACCTTACTGAAAGTCACCCAGGCAAAAACCTAGGTAGTCAGGATGAAGAGCCCATGTTTAAAAAATAAAATATTGGGCTTCCCTGGTGGCACAGTGGGTGAGAGTCCGCCTGCCGATGCAGGGGACACAGGTTCATGCCCCGGTCCGGGAAGATCCCACATGCCGCGGAGTGGCTGGGCCCGTGAGCCATGGCCCGTGAGCCATGGCCGCTGAGCCTGCACGTCCGGAGCCTGTGCTCCGCAACGGGAGAGGCCACAACAGTGAGAGGCCTGCGTACCGCAAAAAAAATAAATAAATAAAAGTAAAATATTATTCCTATGGCATTTCCATCCTTCCAGCAACTCAGGCCAAAAGTCTTGGAGTCCCTGAATCCTCATTTCCTCGTTCCTTGCATCTGGTTCATCAGCATACCGTGTAAGATCGACCCTCAAAATACATCTGAATCCAACCATTTCTTAACACCTTAACAGCAACCACCCTGGCCCATGCCACCAATGCATCTCATGTGGGCTACTGCAACAGCGTTCCCCGCTTGCCTTCCTACAGGCCATTCCCCACAGCGCAGCCGTCACACGTCACTCTCCTGCTCAAAACCCTCCAATGGCTGATGACCATACCAAGAATAAAATCTCAAATCTTTAACACACCTCAATTAACACACCTCAAATTTCTTTACGACCACTGCTGCTCTCATTTGCCCTGGTCCAGCCACGCTGGCCTCCTTGCTATTCCTCATGCATTCCAAGCACATCCCGGCCTCAATGTCTTGGCATTTGATGTTACCTTCTGTCTGGAATCTCTCCAGAGAGCTGCCCAGCTCACGCCTTCACAACACTCAGGGCTCTGCTCAAATGTTACTTCTCAGAGAGGACTTCCTGGATCACACCATCTGATACTCCTCCCCCACAAATTCTAGAGCATTTATCAAGACCTGTCATCCTTATTGTTTACTGTCTGCTTCTGTTCCATGAGGATAAAGATTTTGTTGTATTTACTACTGCATCCCCAGTGCCTACCCTGCTGCCTGGCACATCCGTGGGAACCCTGCAAATATCTGTTGAATGAACTGACAATTAGGTCTATGAATAACTAGTATAACACCTACTTCTCTCAAATTCTCAAAAAACAAAGTTGCTGCTTCCCACACTTGGGGAGCTTTACAATCCTTAATTCTATGCATTTTTGTGACTCTACTACAACCCTCTCTATTAATGTGTCCTCACATCCATATTCCATGAGTCTCCTAAATTAGTCAGTTTAGTATATGTCAGAAGTATAGGTTCTGCAAAGCTAATTTCCTGGGGACTGCATATGCATATCAGAATGCTCTATATGCTCAGCGTTGAGTCATTCTGGGACACTGCCCTAAAAAAAAAAAATTCTGAAACATTTTAGTTATACCTCTTTCTTCACTGTTTGCTTGATTAGTACAATACTATCTTCTCAAGAAAGCTTCCCAGTTTTAGTACTTTGTTTTTTAGACGAAGATAAAGGGATTTGGAATCACACTGAACTATATGGGTCATTTTGCAGCTTGGGACCTTAGGCAAGTCACTTAATACTTCCAAGTTTGTTTCCTCACTTGTAGAACGGAAACAATGAGAAGTACACCTTAAACTGTTAGGATTAAGTTAATAAACTTTACAAGTCTAGCAGGGGGCTTCCCTGGTGGTGCAGTGGTTGAGAGTCCACCTGCCGATGCAGGGGATACGGGTTTGTGCCCCGGTCCAGGAAGATCCCACATGCCGCGGAGCGGCTAGGCACGTGAGCCATGGCTGCTGAGCCTGTGCGTCTGGAGCCTGTGGTCCGCAACAGGAGAGGCCACAACAGTGAGAGGCCCGCGTACCACAAAAAAAAAAAAAAAAAAAAATCTAGCAGGATGCCTGACACATGGTGCGTATGGGTACTCCGTAAACGGTATGTATAACTATAAAAACTACTGAGATAAATTAAAGCTAATTTTAATTTTTTAGAATGTCATGAAACAACTAGCACTGAATAAGACCCAAGTATTTATTTGGCTGAAAGCAATAGGGACACCATCTCTTTTTGTGAGGGCCAATTTTTATGTACTGCTTTTTTTTTTTTTTTTTAAGAAATGTCCATTCTAGAAGGTAATACAGTATCTGCAACAATACAACAGCTACCTTATAAAAATTCATTTACCATCTTATAGTGTTATTTTCTGGTTAAAATTTTAGTAAAACCACCTCACGAATTAAGAGAGGTGATGACAAAGTAGGGTATTCGTGATGCACAACTCCATGGGCAGCTTTCATATTGTATCCTGGAGCTTGTTTTCATTTAAGAGTCTTAATCTCTTCAATTACACCACCAAATTTTCTAGTATTCAAAAATATGTCATGAGCACCAGAACAATGAACACTGCTGAGTTAAGTACATAACATATGGGTAAACGTTAAGGAGCCATTAAACTGATCAATGAAAACTTTATAAGCATGTGGAGAGTATAGAAATATAATCTAAGTTTATATTTAAGTTTAAAAATTAAATACGCTTTTGACTACATTTTAGAAAGTTAATACTAAATGTACACAATGGCTATAACCATGTAAAAAGCAATATGTATATGTATTAAAGAAAGAGAAAAAAGGGATACACAAATTATTAAGGGTAATTGTTAGGGTAACCGGGTTATGAGTGATCTTCTATCCCTTCCTCACTTTTCTAAACTTTTAGGAATGCTAGAATATCTGACTTTTAAAAGAATTAAGGCTGCTAAAAATTAAAGAGGAGGAGAAAGGAAAAAGGGGAGGAGGAATAAAAATGAATCACTGAAATAGTGTGTTTTTTCAAGATTTCCAGCATAGCTAACTGTACAACCTTCCTCTGCTACCATTCAAATTAGATATAATCTAGTCTGAAACCGTGATAAGCCTTAAAAAGTTAAGGAATAATGCAAAAGGATACCAAGGAAACAGTAAATGGTCTTCCTCAAAGGTTTTAAGAAACCCTCGAATACCATGCATACAACCACTCCACCTCTGGACTTCTTTTGTTATGTAAACTAATCTATTTCCTTATTGATTAAGCTAATTTGGGTTGGGTTTTTGTTACTTGCAGTCAGTTACATACTAACTGGTACAAGGTTTGAGTAAAGAAATTAAGCAAATCAGCTAATACTACTGTATAAACCATATTTATATCAGAGATAATACTAGTACTCAAAATAACAAAAAAGAAAACAAAAAAATTTATGAGATAGGATCTATAGGGCTAAGGAGCATTCACCACTACATGGCAGAAGGCCACAGATAATCTGTGAATAACTCTTATCCACATAACACAAATCACATGTGTGTCAAAACTGAATATTTGACTAACATCATTATGCACGCAAATCAGAAAATTCATATCATACCCAGATAATATCTATCCATATCCTGATACAGTGTGAATAATTAATCACTGTAAGTAAATGTAATACATCATTTATTCATTCAATTGTTTGAGTAACCAATTATTATTATTATTATTATTTTTTTTTTTTGCGGTACGCAGGCCTCTCACTGCTGTGGCCTCTCCCGTTGCAGAGCACAGGCTCCGGACGCGCAGGCTCAGCGGCCATGGCTCACGGGCCCAGCCGCTCCAGGGCACGTGGGATCCTCCCGGACCAGGGCACGAACCCGCGTCCCCTGCATCGGCAGGCGGACTCAACCCCTGCGCCACCAGGGAATCCCTGAGTAACCAATTATTATTGAGTGTCAGTTATGTACCAGGTACTGTCCTAAGTATTGAGGACATAACAGTGAACAAAACAAAGTCCTTTCCCTAACAGAACCTTAATTCTAATCACTACCAACAAGTAGACAGTAAACAAACATCATATCAAATGGTGACAAGTGCTATGGAGAAAAAGAGCAAGAGGCCATCAATTTCAAGAAGCACCATTACTTTACATACCACTAGGTAAGAATAAACATTGCCAATTAACATTATAAGACACCTCAATTTCAGAGATATAACATGGAAAAATGTGTACTTTAAAATCAATGAATATGGCAAAACAGAAAAAGAGGGATAGAAAATGCTGGCAAGGAAGAAGGTGCTATTTATATAAGGTGTCTGAGAAAGTCTCATCAATCTAAAGAAAGTCAGGTAACAAGCCACACAACTCTCTTGAAAAGCAACCTAACAAGAGGTATGAGCAGGAGTGGGGTGCACACGGGTAGCACAAGAGAGGAAGAGAAAGGAGGCAAATGTGCCAGGAGGGTGGGTAAGAGGGAGAGCAGCAGGAAATGAAATCAGGGAAGCTGCAGATGCCTGAGGACCCAGAGCCATGGCTGTGTGGGATGCGACTCTTACTCTGAGTGGGACTCTTACTCTGAGTGGGATGGGAAGCTCAGACATGTTTTAAAAATAAGAATCTAAAACAGATGACTGGGATCTAGGTGATGCTTAAAAAAATAAATAAAATCACAGTTTTTAAAAACCTGCCAACTCCATAGTTATACACTAGAATGTTTATAAATGAAGTCATTTTCAGTAATCAATATAGTTTTAAAAACACTATAATCTACTATATTAGAAAAATGAAAAAAACATTGGCAATGGAACATTCTCAGAAAGTTAAAAAAATAAGCTACTAAAGTATTTCCATGTTGGTGCTGACCAAAACTATAGTCCAATGACGCTAGCAAAGAATAATGACTTTTACTGAGTGACTACTGGATGCAAATTTCTAATGCTCCATGAATTAGAAGATGCTAGATTAACCGTTTTTCTGTATTAGGTTGTAAGAAAAACAAAGTAATAATCCCAAATATGTTAAAATCCATTTTTCCCTGACGTATCTTTGGAAACTCTCTTACCTGCTGAATGAGGTGCATGCACTTTGAAGACTGCACTCCATAAGCATTGTTAACTATATGTGGAATGTCATAATTAGCACAAATCACAGCCAGTTCTTCTAATCTATAAACATATTCAATAGAAAGACATGTTCATACTCTGCCTTAATAAATTACGAGAAAACGTTTTTAATTTAATAGTTATCCTTAAAGTATACTAGGGGAAAAAAAGACAAACTGAAATTTCTACAGCAGTATTTTAGCATGTAGTTTGGCACCTTGGAAATGCATAGCAGGCATTTAAGGATAAACTTGAAAAAGCTTTTAAATTAATGTCACCAATAAATAAGAAAATGTGTAGTTAGAAAAATCTTACATAGATGGTAGCTTTTAAATCACCTGAAAATCTCCTATATAAAAAGCAAGAACCAGTTTATAAAGACCTCTTACAAGGTTGATATGCTCATTTTTAAATGCTTTCAGTTGCTTATCATCCTAAGCTAATATCCGCAAAATAATCAGCATATCTTGAAATGTTAAGAAATCTCACATTAAGCATCTCATAAAGTAAAAAATACATTTTCAAATAGACTTTAATGTATTAAAAAATACAGAACATTAAAATATTTCAGTACCAAAATAACATTTTCCAACAACTTGGATACTAAAGAATCTTTTAAATAGCTGCTGGTTTTAAATTCACTCGTACTCCTTCATTTGACACTCCCCATATTAAAACAATCTGAGAGTCTAGCTTTATGCAAATTAAGGTAATAAATTTCAATTAGAGTGTAATAAATGATGCTCCCTTGCAAAACCAAATAATACTTGTGACTGAAGTCATCTCTAACAGAAATGTCTTCACACTATGAAGCTAAAACTAAATCCTATGGTTTGATAAAATTAATTTTTAAAAAGCGTTCTGTCTACAGTATAAAAAATTTGGAAGTAAAGCATTTTGAGAGAATAAAAATTATTTCTCAGATAAATGTACTACAAATATATATTATATGGTTTAATTATCAACTTACACAGAATACATTTTCCTTTTATAGTAGCTGTGCATTAATATGTTTTTAAACTACAAACAAAACTAACATTATTCTATTCAACTGTCAGAAGTTTTCAATTTACTTCCCTAAAAGTTTTATGAATTAAAAACTTATTTTATCACTCATTTTCATAAACCTCACAAATCAAGCAGAAAACTAATCAGGTTTTGTTTTTAACAAAATGGACCTTCTGGGATACACACAAGTATTTTCTTCATAAAAGGGGCACTTTCACATGTTTGTGTTCTAATGAAAGTATTCCTTGATAACAAGCTTCCTTGAGAGTAAGGCACTATAATAACATAAAGTACTGTTTTTTTTTAAATCACTTGAGTAGTTTTAAATATTCTGAATTGATCAAATTTGCTAATATTTTCAATGTGTATGAGAAAGGCAAAGAGAAGCAGAAAAAATATTTTCCATGTGAATCGGATTGTATTCTAACTTAGAAGCCAATTTAAGGTGTTTCTCAATTTGAAGAAATGATACTCTTCTTTTTTTTTTTAACATTTTCTTTGAATTTGCCCCACAATACTCTCTGTCCAGTTAACTAATAAAGACAATATATATGTTCAAATTAAGACTATAAAGGAATTAAACTTAAAGAAATCAAAATGTATTTTTAAATTTAATAAAATCAGAAATTCAAACATATTACTAATAACTGAGCATCACCATTTTCCTAAAGTTCACTCTAATCAGAAACATTCACTATGTAACACCACCAAAAAATAGTATATGAGAATTCTATTGACTGAAAAAAAACCTTTTTGGTTTTTTCCAAAGGAGAAAATGCATGTAAAATGTACTTAGCACTATACCAGGCATACTGTAAACATTCCAAAACAGTTATTCAAAATGACACAGATGGCCAATGGGCACATGAAGAGATGCTCAACATCGCTAAGTATTAGAGAGATGCAAATCAAAACTACAATGAGGTATCACCTCACACCAGTCAGAATGGCCTTCATTAAAAAGTCTACAATTAATAAATGCTGGAGAAGTTGTGGAGAAAAGGGAACCCTCCTACGCTGTTGGTGGGAATGTAAACTGGTACAGCTACTACGGAGAAGACTATGAAGGTTCCTTAAAAAAACTAAAAATAGAGTAGCCATAGGATCCAACAATCCCAATCCTGGGCATATACACAGACAAAATTCTAATTCAAAAAGATACATGCACCCCTATATTCATAACAGCACTAGGTACAATAGCCGAGATATGGAAGCAACTTAACTGTGCATCTACAGATGAATGGATAAAGATGTGGTCTGTATATATAATGGAATACTACTCAGACATAAAAAAGAATGAAATAATGACATTTGCAGCAACATGGACAGACCTAGAGATTACCATACGAAGAGAAGTCAGAGAAAAACAAATACCATTTGATATCACTTATATGTGGAATGTAAAATATGATACAAATGAACTTACAAAACAGAAACAGACTCACAGACACAGCAAACAAATTTATGGTTACCAAAAGGGAAAGAGGCTAGGGGAGGGATAAATTAGGAGTCTGGGATTAGCAGATACAAGCTACTGTATATAAAATAAACAAACCACAAGGTCATACTGTATAGCACAGGGAACTATATTCAATACCCTATAATAAACCATAATGAAAAAGATACAAAAAAGAATATACATATATATGTATGTGTGTATATATGTTATATAGATATATACATATATATCTATATGTATAACTGAATCACTTTGCTGTACACCAGAAACTAACACAACACCGCAAATCAACTACACATCAATTAAAAATACGTCAATTAAAAAAAAAGTTAGTCAAAATGAAACAAAAACAAAGATATCCTCAAGGATAAATAATTTAACTAATACAAATATTCATATGGTGTTTTTAGAAATGTAATTTATTTCAACCACATTAAAATTTTTCTAGATAGCAAAAACATCAATGAAGAAAGATGCTTATTTAATATTTAAATACAAATTTAAAATTTGATTGATAAGTAATGAATAAACAACTAAAGCATATGCAACATGATCTGAAAATAGAATCCAGACTCATGAATGAAGCAAGGTAAATTTTCAAGAGCAGGGTTTTAAAATTGTCTCTTAAAATCTGCCTATAGTAAAAGCTAACATGCATTAATTACTGCCAAATTATATGACTCCATGAATTAAAATCAAAGTATAACTTGATGCTATGAAAATAGTCCAAAGCAATAGTTTTTTTTACAAATTATTAGCACTTCTGTTCAAAATGTTAAAATGAAACCAACAGTTGCTGTCAAAACTAGAAATATTTATTACTATACCTAAGCCTACTACATTTTCAGAATAAAAATTTGCAGCCATCCTTCAGAAAAGCAAACATTTGCCTTTTTAAAAAAATTTTCTTAAATATCTGCATTTTTCTCAAAATGCAAAGACAATTACATACCTAACTGTATATCTGGGTTAGTCTTGCAATTAAAAAAAAATTAGAGGACAATAATTCTAAAATTTTCTCTTTAAAATCTGTTAATACTGATAGTTCCTCTATATGAAAACTAATTGTAAGATCACAGTGGAGATGGCAATAAAAACAAGTATGTAAATCCAAAATTTAGCTTAGAGGTTTCTATTAAACAATAAGGAAAAAGATGCAAGATGTCCAGAAACATAAAGAAGAGCAAGAAAACAGAGATGCTCTGCATCTACTCAGGTGATAAAAAGATCTCCACTTGGTACTAGTTGTTTTTCCTTCTTCTATATCTAATTTTTATTTTCCCAAGCCATTATGTTGTTTCTTCAACAGTCCGTTCACGTAGTATTTACTGCCAAATGTTATTTAGGCATCTTTGAGAATTAGTATAAGTGCATTTTATGTAAAAGACTAATGAACACTGAAGGACAATATTCACAAATCATTTACCTATCAGGCACCCTTGGAGCAAAACAGGATGTAGTAGAATGAACACAAAGAACGTAATCAGGCCCAAGTTCATGGACTTTAGTCTCCACTGCTCTCAGGTCTGTGCGTAGCTCGTCACCTTCTAAAACGTTCTCTATCACCACAGGCTCAAAACCTAACCAAGTCAACCAGAAACCAAAATGTTAGTATAAACTGAAATAAGGGGAGATTGTGGACTCTAGGAAGCAGTGCTATTCTACACAAAAACTCTTAAACATTTATTCTAGTCAATGAACCCTTCTCTAGTAATAAAGACCTGGCTTAATACCAGCATGAGTCAAAGGCAGGTCAAGGGCTTCCCTGGTGGCGCAGTGGTTGAGAGTCCACCTGCCGATGCAGGGGACACAGGTTCGTGCCCCGGTCCGGGAAGATCCCACATGCTGCGGAGTGGCATCTAGACCACAATTAGGACCACAAATCTACTTAACATTTTGATATGACATGAAAGACTAATTCTGGGAAGTAAGGAAGCAAATGTTAAATAGAGGCCTACAAAAGTAATAAAGAGTCACTGATGACAAAAAGGGTCACTTAGCCCAGTTCAATTTCAGTCCATAGAAAAGTAAACCTACTCATTCTCTGGCAACATTTAAGTTTTATTTTAAATTTCTCTTTATTTCAGAGATGAACAAAAATAATAGCTCAAGTATTGAAACAAATCACAATCATCAACGTAATGTTTTATCTCTAAAGAAAAATACAAGACATTTTAGTAGACCTATCTCACAGCTTACAAAAGCCTTCTATAATTTAAATATAAAAATTGTCTTGCACGTGAGTTATGTACTCACATCTTCAGTCTTCTCAAATACCAGATCTAGCAGCAGGCTAGATTTGTGGATTTAAGAGCTATGAGGGATTCAGAAACCATTTAGCTCAACTCACTCACTTCAAAGATAAGGGAGTCAAAGTTTAGGAAGATTAAGTGCCTTCCCCAAGGTCACACAGCAATTTAAAGCAAAGTTACAGGCAAGTAGTCTTCTGTTTTAGAATCCACGTCAAGTTGTCCGCATTCTGTCTACAGAAATATAAAACTTCAGCCACTATAAAATCATCAATTCATATATGGTGGTCCACAGAACTCTAGGTTTCATATCTATACAGCTATTAAAACAAAGAAAATTTTACTTAAATAAGTAACTTCCTAAGGACAGTTAATTCTCTATTATTTCTCAAATTCTCTACACTCAACCCTATTTTTGTTTTCAAACAACTATGATGCAAGTTTTGGGGTTTTTTTAAGAATACAACCATCTTGCTTCCTAAGAACATAACACAGTCCAAGTCATAACATCATTTGGAAAAAGTTTACAGTTTTTCAATATGCCAATCTTTCTCTAAGTTTGGTTATCAGTTCTTTGGTTAATAGTTTGCAAATTAACAGACTTGACAGCTTTATGCCACTTAAAATAAACCTTTTAAAAGTCTACCCATTTCTGCTATATGTCCTTATTATGAATCCCTTTACACGAGTTTCTTTAGGATTATTTATGCAGTTTAATTACAGCCCAATACTGTTCATTTCATACAACAGACTGAGGCCATTCAAAAAATAACTTTAAATTCTCAAATTTAACTTGACCTAAGCAAGCCAAATACTAAAATACCAACTTAAAGTTTTTGTCTCATCTATACTCAATGATGCCTGTATCCTCGTACTTTGATTCATGGTAATTATTTACATGTACTCCACTCATGTATACAGAACAAACATTCCTGAAGCACCTCTTATGCTCCAGGGTTTATTGTTGGGCATTTCATATGTCATCCCACTTAATTCTGAAAACAGTCTTCTGAGGCAGGTAATCATATCCCCATTTTAAAGAATAGGGACATACGACATAACACTTCCATTTCTTAGAGTGTACTGAAAAGAATTCAAAGCAGGGAATCAAACAGGTATTTGTACCTCCATGTTCATAGCAGCATTATTCACCACAGCCAAAAGGTGGAAGCAACCCAACCCAAGTGTGCACCAGTGAATGAATGAATGAATAAACAAAATGTGGGATATATATACAATGGGAGTCCTAAAAAAGGAAAGAAATTCTGGCACATGCTATAACATGGATGAACCTTAAAGACATTATGCTAAGTCAAATAAACCAGTCACAAAAGGACAAATATTCTATAATTCCACCTATATGAAGGACAAATTTATAGAGACAGAAAGTAGAATAGTGATTGCTAGGGACTGAGGGTGGTGGGGAGGGGAGAGTTATTGTTTAATAGGTAGAGTTTCAGTTTCAGAGGATGAAAAAGTTCTGTAGCGAGATGGCAGTGATGGTCCACAACAAGAGGAATGTAGTTAATGTCAAGGAACTATACATTTAAAAATGTTTTGTTAAAAGGGTAAATTTTGTTATGTATATTTTACCACAATAAAAAGAAGGAATAGGAACAGGTTTAGTTTCTTTTTCATTTATCTAGCTCTATATAAAAAGTTTGAATTTTCTGTGACATTGAAAAACATATATGTTACTTCTCTTCTTTTACCTGCAGTGATCATGGATTTAAAGCAGGACTTCTGGTCTATTCGTGGCCATATAATGTACTTTGCTTTTGGTCTTTTGTGTCGTAATGTTAAGAAACACAGGGTTAGACTCATACCAGTTGCCATCGGAACTACAAAGCAGTTGGTCACTGTACGGACACCTACAAATAAGAAGAAAAACAGAAATTAGTTATTCCACTAGAAAAACAGCATCCTTCTTAAAGAAATGATATACTTCTATCGAATAAAAAGAGTTAACAGACTTAGTGCTTATTCTTCTGTACTCACACTCAGGAAGCTCACTGCTAAATTCATCCTCCAGGCTTATGGCTCTGATTTTCTATCTTATTCTAAAAGTTATATATATATATACTTGTCTTTTCAAAAGCCATTTTATACTCTTTTTGGAGAAAAGCATTAATAAAAGAAATTAGGCAAAGGTTTGTGTGACTGGTCAGCCAAAAGTATTATGATTAACACAATACATACCAGCCAACTTTATGATGTCCAGGACCAAAGAATTGGTAATTTTGTTCAAAAGGCTAGAACCTGCAGCTTTGGGTTGCACAGCAGAAATATCACCCGATCGTCCAATTCCATGAATGAACCTAAGCAAAAAATGGCCAACAACTGGACAAAAATATTCAGTGTTCTAAGTAATCCACTGTATAAGTATACAAATACAATAACCAAATAAACACTATACTTGACTATTAATAATGTGAAAATATCTAATTAAATCAAAACAAATTCATCAAGTATGCTGTGGTAGCTAGTCTTCATCATGGCCACTATCAATTCCTTTTCTCCCTATGCCCATAGGCCACTGCCACACCAAGAGATGGGGTCTAATTCCTCTCTATCTGAATCTGGGCTGGCCTTAGTGACTTGCTTGGTCTGGAAGAATCTAGCAGAAGTGATGGTCTGGAACTTCTGAGCTAGGTCATAAGAAGCCTTATAGCTTCTATCTGGCCTCTTAAAGGGTTTGCTCAAGGGGAGGTGGGGGGCAGGGGGTCCTCTCTTCAAAGCCAGCTGCTATGCTGGGGAAAGCCCAAGCCAAGCCACTTGGAGAGGCCATCTGAGCTCCCAGCCATCTGAGTGACTCAACTTGGATAAACTGCCCAGTTGAACCTTCAGATGACTAAACTCTCAGCCAACACCTGACTGTACTACATGAGAGACCTGAAGCAATAATCACCTGCTGAGTCCAGGTAACCTGTCAGAGGTAACAAAATAAATGACTGTTTTAAGCCACTATGTTTTGAGGTGGTTTGTTATACAGCAATAGAAAACCAGGATATATGCAACATTAAATTCTCTTCTTTCTTCCCATTTCCCTAATCAGAGCAGTGAGCTAACTTCTAACAGGGATGAGCTGATGTTTCAAATACTGCCTTAAGTTTAGAAGAAGTACATGCTCCTTGAAAATTAGTGTGCAAATCCACTCATTTTAAATTTAATCATGTTATACACTATTTAAAGATACCTCTGAATACACTTTAAAATCAAAAGTCTGTTTGTCATTTATAGTTGACTAGATCAGAAATTCTGCACACTGGAATTATCACAGAACACGTATCACACTCTATTACCACTGCAATCTCACATACTAAGCATTTTTTAACATATATTATCAACCATGTTATCACCTTATTTTTAACCATTAGTTTTTCATCCAGGTCATACATTCATTATCATTAGTTTTGACTGCAATAGTTTCGGCTGAAATAAAATTCTACTATTCCTAGGAAAATTTCATCATGATTTAAAATCATGGAAGATGGGAGTTTTAAAGAGTTTACCTATATTTCACAGAAAGGTTGGAGAACAGAGAAATGATCATATTTGGAACCACTAACAACTAAATGGTTATCAGAATTGATGAAAAGCTTTCTGAATAATGCAAAAGAAAAAAGTGACTTAATAATCTAAAATTGTAATATACCTTTCCTACATCTACTGCAACAAGCAAGATATTTATAAAATGGGATTCAGTTTAGATGCAGATGAATGATGTTAAAGTTCTATAAATATACCATTCTCTAAAAAAACTTGCCATGTTAGAAAAGAAACATGGAAAACTATAAACAACCTTAGCATATTTTAAACTCTTAACAACCAAATAGGTTTATCAGGTTAAACACTCTTAACAGAATGTATAGACAGTACAAACATTCTTAACAGAACGTACAGCCAGTATCCTTAATCACCCAGAAGCTGACAGGGTATAACCACCTCATATTAGAACTTTTACCCTATTGTCCTGAAAAGCACCTACTCAGGTACATTGTTTCCATCTCCCTGTTGCATCTAGTTCACATGCCCATTTAAACAAGAAGTAGGTTACAAACGGACATTTTATAATTTAATATGATTAATACTGCCACTATTGTTTTTAACAAAAAAAAAAAGAGAAAAGGGAAAAGGAAATGCTTTGTACTTAAAAAAATCATACCTGTAATGTCGCCGAGCAACTAATGCAGATGCCACTCTCCCTTCCCTTTCTCCCACACCACAATTTCCCAGGAAATTGTTGCTATCCATGATTGCAAGTTCATGTAAAAAGAGTTCAAGTGTACTTTCATCCCAACCATCCTCTGGACACTTGCCCTTAAGAAAAGAAAAAAGAAAACAAAAAAAGGCTTATGACTATATTTAAAAAACCATCATTCCCCAGAGCCCTACTTCAATGAACTTTAAAACTTTTCCATGCACATTTTGCCATGCTCCTTGTTTTCTAAAATTCAGACATAAATTCAGCACTCTGAAGAAACTCTGAATAGGCAAAATGTTTGTGTTACACTATATTACAATTATCCACACGATGCTGCGAGAAGTGATAAATACAATGAGATTACTCAGGTTTAAAGTTGCAGTTAAAAGTAACTGAAAACGAATAAACCTTATCTTCAACTAGGATTTTTCACACCAGGGTGTTAGAACTAGGGTTGTCAAACTTTAGTGACATTAAAATTCAGGATGCTGGCAAGAACGAGACCTGTCAAGTTCCTCAGCATCACCTGCTTCGAGTTAGTATATCGTAGTTTATAAATATCATGTGTTCCCCAGGAGTAGTGAAAGATGGAAGACACGAACTTTGCCCTATCCGCAAACGAAAAAGTAAATCATGCCGGCCTTCCCCTCGCTTCCTCAACCCGAAGTTAGGAAAAAAAAAAAAAAAAAAAAGGGCTCGACATTCCGAACTCCCCACGTCCCCTAATAATAACACTGTCTGGGTTTTTGCCAGCATTGGCGAGGCTGAGAAGGAGCTGAACGGCGCAAGCCGGCATAAGGCATGCCCAACTGCGAAAGACTCTCGGGACAGGGCTCAACCAGCAAACACGAGGAGGTGAGGCAGGTTCTGGAACTAACAGGGGCGCTGGGCGGAGCCGGAGCCTGGGGGGCGCGGCAGCTAGGGAGGGACCCGAAAGCTCGGTACCTTCTCCAGAAGCAGCCGTATGAGGTGCTCGTGCGAGCGGCGGGCCTCACAGCCCTGCCGCACGTAAGCCGGCGACACCAGCCGCTCGCCCGCCGCGAAGCTCTCGCGGTTCATGTCCGCAGTGGTCACTGCTGCCGGAGAACAACTAACACACGCCGGACACACTCCGAAACCAGGAGGCGACTCGCCGCCTGGACGGTACGGGAAGGCCTTGGGACAAACATCTACGTCTCGCTCTCGCACATGCGCAAACCGCTCCAAATAGCGTGCCAGGAGCAGAAGGATTTGAGCATGCGCAGAGATGTCAGGGCGTTTGGCGGGCTTCAGGCAGTACAGAAAACGAGCCCCGCCTCCCTGCATCTGATTGGTCCAGTTAAACATTAGCGTGCCTGAGACCGTCATGAAGGAAGGACTTTTCTTCTGTGAGGAGGGGCTGAAGAATCAGGGCAGAGTGCGTGGCGTCTCTGAAGAAAACATTTCCGAAGTTACTCTGTGTTCCACTCTTGTTGAATGATGAGCTCTGGGAGTCTGTGCTTCAGCCCTACTCAGGTCGTGTTTCTCAGATTCCTGAACCGTTGATCCTTACCCTCATACATCTCAACATTTACAGTTGCCTGGCAACCCCATTTTTTTTTAATTTTATTTATTTATTTATTTTTGTCTGTGTTGGGTCTTCGTTGCTGCGCCCGGGCCCCCTCTAGATGCAGCGAGCGGGGGCCACCCTTCGTTGCGGTGCGCGGGCCTCTCATTGCGGTGACCTCTCCTGTGGCGGAACACGGGCTCCAGGCGCCCGGGCTTCAGTAGTTGTGGCACGCGGGCTCAGTAGTTGTGGCTTGCGAGCTCTAGAGTGCAGGCTCCGTAGTCGTGACGCACGGGCCTAGTTGCTCCAAGGCATGTGGGATCCTCCCGGACCAGGGCTCGAACCCGTGTCCCCTGCACTGGCAGGCGGATTCCCAACCACTGTGCCACGAAGGAAGCCCTCCCTCTTTTTTTTTTGACCGCACCACCTGGCATGGGGGAATCTTAGTTCCTCAACCAGGGATTGAACCAGTGCCCCCTGCAGGGGAAGCGTGGAGTACTAACCACTGGACTGCCAGGCAATTCCCTGGCGACCCCATTTGAAATAGTGGTGCCCCACTCCTTTTCTCCTTTGCGTTACAGAATTTTTGGTCATAGCACTTATCATTCACCTCCTGATATAACAGACATTTGTTTATACACACACACACACACACACACACACACACACACACACACACACACACCTATGAATGTAAACTCCCTGAAAGGCAGGGCCTTGGTGTTTGCTGCTATACTCCACAAACACCTAGAAAAGTGCCCAGAATATAGAAGGGGCTTTAAAAAAATTTTTTAATACGGAATTAATGAATTAGTTTCACTATTCAACAACCCAACCCTAGGCGCCTGAGATACAGAAATGAGAAGGCAGATTCCCTGCCTTTGATTTCCTCCTAATCTTCCCTTTAGGTGAGCCTACAGTAATTCCTGAAATCACTCTTATCTAGTGGTATGCTAGGGCCCACTTGCACTGGTTCATACTTGCTTGCAAGAGCTGATTGTTAAAAAAAAGTTCAGTAATTTTGTGATTTTACAATTAAGCCAATTGTATTAAAAGCAAAAGTAGTAAATAGTCATCACTTCCTAATTATTTTACTACATTTTACTATTATCTCTGCTCTTGAGATTATTTACGTCTGTTGTACCTGAATAGTGGAAATAAGATATATTGGCATGCTACTGCCCATCTCTTTCCAACTCCCTTTTTTAGTGGCATCATGTTGGTAGCTTGAAACTGTCTGTGGTAGGAGTATTTACACCGTGGAAATCAGAAAACTCTACAAATCCGGCTCTTACCTTCCCCCCATACACCACTCCCCTAGGACTCAGTTGTTTAACATGTACCAACTCACCACTATTCCTACTGCATGTTCCCAGGGCATCCTGACATTTATCAGCCATAGTGCTTGTCAAATTCCATTTCAATTGTTAATGTTTTGCCTTCCTCAACTAGACTGTGAGCTCCTGGTTGACAAGGACTATATTTGACATCTGTGTTCAAAGCACAGCTCGGAACACTATGTAATAGACGTTCAACAGCTTCCCCTTGCCAACAGCCTCCAATCAGAGCACACCTGAACCCTTCCTCTTTTTCACCATAAAGCTTTTCCCTCTCCCCTGCCTGCCTCTGAGTCTGCCAAATGCAAGTGGTAGTAACTAACTCTCTTGCACTACCAAGTTCTAAATAAATAGTCTCTTTGTTATTTGGATGGTCTACATTACTTTCCACAGTTTTCCTGAAGACTCCACTGAGACACGGACTGCACTGTCCATCACCATGGATCCCAGCCTTCAGCCAGATGAGGTTCTCACAGAGACCGTAGTGCCTTGCGCCTTGTTGCTGTCAAGTCTGTGCCAACATGGTAAGTCAGTGCTGAATCTGAGCTCCACTATTTTTGTGTTGAGTTCCTCAGCTATTTATTCTAAGTGTGGTACCCAGGTTTTGTTATTGCTTCCGATTTTGTTTGACATCCTTGGTGGAATCAGACCATTCTTTTTCATGCTTTTTGGTTCTCTTTTGTACTTCTGTTTTGTATTGAGCTGTCTGAAAGTGTGGTCATAAGAAGAAGAATCATGGGGTAGAACACAGGCATAGGCCCTGTAAGCTTGTTGTTTGAGCCAGCCTCACAGACTAATGAGTTTGCTGTTCTTACCAGACCGGCATACATTTGGACAAACTTCGTTGTGATTCACCAGTAAAACTGGATGAGGTTCTCCTTTCCTCTTGATTTTTTGTCCTGAGAGCTTGCCTTTGATCAAGAGGGAGTTCACTCTAATTTTCCACCTGCCAAGGGGCACAGATTGTTGGGTCTGTGTTCAGAGGGGTCTTGAAACATGAAGAGAACAAACATCACTTTTAACCAACCATTGCCAGCTCTCCTGAGGTCATCAAAGCTTAAAACCTCTCCTCCATTGGGAAAAATGGCTGCTTCTTATGTGTATTTTTATTACAATCCTAATACTGGTGCCTAGTTCTCTAAATGGCGTAATGTCAGCAGTGGGTATTTGGGCCTTCAGTGGCCACTCTGGGGAACATTTGACTTGAATACATATTTTATTTGATAGGCACCTTAGAAAAGAAAGGGAATTAAGATTTCTCAGGCCCAATGGGCAGCTGTGTTTGATTAGTATGCAGAAGCCTCCAAAGGAAATTCTGGTTCGAAAAGTATTTCACTAAAAGATTCTGTAGCCAAAGCCAATGAGCAATTTAACAAACTATTTTTTTTAAGATTTTATCTTTTTAAAAAAATTATTTATGTATTTATTTTTGGCTGCATTGGGTCTTTGTTGCTGCGCGTGGGCTTTCTCTAGTTGCGGTGAGCGGGGGCTACTCTTCGTTGTGGTGCGCAGGCTTCTCATTGCGGTGGCTTCTCTTGTTGCAGAGCATGGGCCCTAGGCACGCGAGCTTCAGTAGTTGTGGTACATGGGCTCAGTAGTTGTGGCTCGCGGGCTTAGTTGCTCCGCGGCATGTGGGATCCTCCTGGACCAGGGCTTGAACCCATGTCCCCTGCATTGGCAGGCGATTCCTAACCACTGTGCCACCAGGGAAGTCCCAATTTAACAAACTTAAGCAACAATAAACTAGACTCCTTTCCTAGTAAATCCTCCTCATCCTGTTGCCTCCCTACATCCAGATGTCCTTCTTCTTCCTTGTCCTTGTGATCTCATCAACTCTTCCCTTCTCTTCCTCTTGTCCACACCCCCTCCCTACTCCCAGAAACTCTCCTAAGAGTACAAAATGCCAGTTGCCTCTAAAGATCCATCCCTCCTATGAGCCAGATATATGGGCCACTGCATAATTTAAACTTAGGACCCAAGATAAATTAAGAACTATAATTAAGCATCTCTGCTGCCATATAAGACCAGCAACTATTCATAGGAGCATTTTAAATTAGTTTGGGTGCATATGATTCAGGGTTACCTAACCTATATCAACTTGTACACATGTTGGTCAGAACCTCAGCTAGATCTTGGATGGCAAAGCTGATTGGATTGACCCAGAAAGGCATCTACAGAATCTCTCTTTCTACAATACACCTGTCCAAAAAAAGGATCTAAAAAATATATATATATATATTTGAAAAGCAGGACAAAGTCTCCTAAAAGTACTGTAGTATCCCCAAACATTTCCAATAAAAATTTATTGGACCATAATTGAACCATACAAACAGAAAAATGATGAAAATATAGGAAATTTCCATGATTTTCTAGTAGAAAATACCTTCTGACAACACTCAAGAGTTAATGAAGGTGCCAGTTGTAAAAGTAGTCCTTACATCTCATTTTGTCAATGGGGTTAAACCTGAAACTAGAAGCCTAATTCAAAAGTAGAAATTAGAATGGGAAGTAGCTCCTTTGCCTGAACTAAAACACCTGCCAGAACATGTTGAACAGCTTTAGATAAGCTCCAAAATAAACTAGAATCATGCAGACTCAACAGCTAGGTGGCCCACTTGCCAAACAACTATTTTTGACAAGGTAGATGTTGTAAACAAAAAGGACACTGGAAAAAAAGAATGTCCCATCCTATAAAAGAAAAACCAAGATGAAGAAAATCCCTCAATTCTGATCTATGGGGGTGCTCTGAAAAAGGAAAACACTTTCAATATCCTGACTTACCCTTAAACACTCAACCTGAATAAATATAGATGGTCAACCTCATCAATTCCTGGTAGATAGGGATGCTACTCTTACTACATTAAACACCATCTTTGCTCAACCTCTTCCTCAGAGTAACCATACACACAAGTGACAGTTCTTTCAAATAACCCACAGATATTTCCTATCTCCCAGCCCTTAGCTGTAACACTTGAGCCCTTGAATAAAAAACATTCCTTCCTGCTCTGTGATACCACCCTGCAAATTTAATAAGGAGAGACTTACTTTGCAAATGGAGTTGTAATATTAAATATACAACAGAACGACTGTTAAAGTTCCAGAGGACTCTTCTATTCATAATCAAGTTGTGTCTATTCTAGATATACCTTTGCCTTCTCTATTATATTTGATGCATACCCCAGATAAAGGTCTTGACATCATACATGACATTCTATGACCTTAAAAGTCTCCTGACATAGAAAACTAATTAGAGCAGTAAATAGATCCCACCAAATATCCCCAATATCCCTTGAAGCCAGAAACAAAGGAAGGTTTCAAAGCTGTAGTTGAATGCCTTATATCCAAAGGTCTTCTTATATCCTTCACTAGCCCTTGTAACACTCAGTAAAGAAACCAAATGGATAAGGATATCAATTTCTTCAAGACCTCAGGACAATCAACAAAACTTATATCCCTCACTTCCCAGTGATACCTAACGCAAATACTATCTTGGCATCAATTCTGCCTGAAGCTACTTGCTTTACTGTAGTGGACCTTTGCTTTGTCTTTTTTGATGTGCCTCTAGATCACATCTAGGACAGTCAATACCTTTTAGCCGTCACCTGAAGAAGATAACAGTATTCCTAGACAGTCATGCCCCAGAGGTTCACTGAAGCCTCCTCCTATTTTCTCAGTTCCTCAAACAAGTCTTAACAGATCTAAATTTCCCGTGTTCTTAAGTTCTGATACAATATGTAGATGATGACTTACTTTATTCAAAGATTAAGAAACCTTGAAAAAGGATTCCATTTACTTGCTCTCAGTCTTAGAAGAAAAGGGACAAAGTTTCAACAGATAAACTGCAGTTTTTACAAAGCACAGTCCATTATTTAGGTCATGGGATATCTAAGGAAGGGAAAACGCTCTCTCTTGATAGACAAATGACTATTCAAACTTACCTTAGACCTCTCACAAAATAACAGTATGACAGGATTTCTAGATTTAACTGGATATTGCAGACAAATTTTTATAAGATTGCAATGCCTCTTTATGAGTTGACTAAGTTCTCAGTAAGAGACCTTTTCTGGGAACCCAGCTATGGAGCAGGCCTTCTGTAATATGAAGAACGTTCTTCAGTAGGTTCATTCACAGGCATTCCTAACTACAAAATTCCCCTTTGTCTATATGTGCATAAGTGATCTGGACAAGCCCTTGGGATTTTCATTCAACTTCATGGGAACCATCAAAAACCTATTGCCAGACCCTTGACCTGGTTGCAAAGATTTATTCCCCACGTCTTATAGTAATAGCTGCTGCTAAAAATAAATAAATAAATAATTGTTGAGGTCTCTGCTGAGCTAGTTCTAGGCTCCTTGCTTGACGTCACGGTTCCTCATACAGGACAGACATTACTACTGGCTAAGAACATGCAACACTTTTCAGCCAGCTGATTAACCTCCTATGACATTGTTACTCTTGTAGTCTCGCATTGCTAAGTATTCACCACTCCAACACTGAATTTGCCACTTTGCCAGAGGAATGTGAACCTCACAATTGTCTTACCTTTGCTAGGGAATGTTGTGTACGCATTCAAATGTATTAGAGAATGTCACTGAGAACCACAAACTAATATTATTTGTTGATGGCTCATACCTCAAAACTGAAACTGGAGGTTATCAAGCAGGATATACTATCACTAATTTAAGCTCTCCTTTGGAATGCAGTCCTCTGCCCAAGGTAAAAATCAGCCCAGATGCCAGAACTTATTGCACTTAGTAGAGCTAGTCAGTTAACCAAAGACCAGAGAGTAAGCATGTATAGAAAGATAGAATGTATGCTTTTGGAATAGTACATGATTTTGAAAACAATACTGGAAATCTCATTTAAAAAATGGATGAGTTAGGAAACTTTAGGTGCATTCCTACATCTTAGAGAGGTGGCTGTTATGAAAATGGAGGCTCATCCAGAAAGGGATAATATGGTAAAGAAAATGCTCTAGCAGATCATTGTGCCAAATAAGCAGCCGTAACCAATGTTATGATCCTATCTAAACCTCAAAGCATCAGTCTATGGAGGTATTCAAAGAGGCCATTATAAATATCAGTGTTTAACCCCTGATTTTGAAAGGTAAAAATGGAAAAACTCGGGTTGTACCTTTCACTAAGATAGTCTCTGGAACTCCCAAGGTGGCTGCTTGGTGGCATCAGATGACTTCAAATGGAAATTAGCTAAATTTCTCCATGAAACTACTTAACATGATAGAGACAAATCGGTTGCTCTCTTAAATCAGGACTGATCAGGAAACTCTAAAAGGTTAGCTGAGGTTATTTTCAGGTCATGTGTCACCAATCAACAACGTAATCCTGAAGAAAACCCATGAAGGTGGGACATAGCCTGGAACCAAAGCCTCAATAGCCTTTTGAACACCTTCAATTTATTGTTATGTCTATTTTAAAATATTTTTTAGTGATTGTATGTCTACTTTCAGGATGAGCTGCAGCATTTCCTTGCCAAAAAGCTATAGGCTTCACAGCTACTAAAAATCTGCTTGAGTTTTTTTTCTAACCTGGGACATACCAATTTGTACATCAGGTGACCAAGCACGCACTTTATGGTAATCATTATAAAAGAATTCTGTAATGCATTACACCTTACTCAAAAACTACATTGTCCTTACCACCCACAACGTTCTGGAAATGTTGAAAGGACCGATAGCATCCTTAAATTTAAATTAACAAAACTTTCAGAAATGTGTGCCATCACTTGGCCAAAGGTAATCCCACTCCCACTAGCCTTTATGGCCATATGGTCCATCCCCTTGGGGACACATCACACATCACATCAGTTATTACCCTATGAATTGGCAACTGGAAGGCCCAAGCATTTAGGGATTTCACCTCTAATAATAGTCTCTGTACTGCTGCACACAGACATGAGAAAATATTGCAGAGACTCATGTACTATACCCTGTCCTATCACCAAGATCATATTGCCATTATTCCCACAACGTCTTCCTAAACAGCCTCTTTGTGATCTTCGGCCAGGAGATTTCAGCTATTGGAAGAGATATAAGAGACAAACTGTTCTTGAACCTCATTGGTAAGGACCTAATCAGGAACTGCTAACAACAAGTACAACAGTGTTACTCCAGAGAGTCAATCATGGGATTCAAGTTTCACAACGAAAGAATCAATTCGGAATTCCATGCAATTAGAAGATTACTCCAATAAGGCAGCTCAAAGTGAAGATTCTCAGGGATCTTCTAGAAGAAGCCAATCTTTGGAAGTTGACAGCTGACTCAAGACCTTCAGAAAAAGCAGATGACCTCAAATAGTAGATAGCTTCCTCCCAAGATATTGAACCAAGATCCCTGCCCTATTCCTGTTTTGGTTTTTATCTGCTTGCTTATTCTCTACCTGGGAGAATTACTGATTCATTGCTCAGGCAGGGTCCCCAGTGGTGAGAATCATACAAAGAGAAAAGACTATAAGAAACTTGTTGCTAACTAAAGCAGAATTTTTCAATGATACCATTTCTGCTCTAGATGCAATACAAATTAGTTGCAATTCATTGGCATGAGTAGTAATGGACAAACGCATTTTTCAAGGTTTCTTATTGGCCAGTCATGGTGGCATCTGTGCCATTGCTAAAATTCTTGCTGTACTTAGATCAATAAAAAATCCAAGATAGAAAAGGCTATACATTGTTTTAAGGAAAAAGCTAATTAGCTGTCTTAAGTTGATACTCATGGCCTGTAGGATTTGCTGTCTTGGCCTGAGTTGGATCTATTGGGTTCCTGGTTCTAAAACATCTTAAAAGAACTTTTACTTGTTTTTGTTTTTGTCATAATGGTCATGATGCTGGTCTTTGCATTCTATGTAGAGACTTAAATTCTTCTGTACACTCACTCTTTCATCAGATTATTATCATAATAATAAAACAACAAAAAGTTTAAGAAGGTCTCACAATAAAATTGACCATGAAGGCAACTGAGCAATCCCTAGGAGGTGAAGTTCTGGATCTCTAGCCTTCCCTACATTGGCCAGCCTCTTTCAAGTGAGAAAATGACCCAAAAGGGCAGGGTCTGAGGAGCTGACTATACAAAGGAACACTAGCCAGACCATATATGATGATAGAACTCTGACCCAAAACCTTGCAGCAACCAGCCCAGGAAGGCAAACCACAGTCTCTGCAGCAATCATCCTAGAATAGTCAGGACTTGGTCAAGCACCAAAATCATCCCTTTAATTTGCCTCCACTTCCAAAGCAGGACCGATTCGAAAAAGCTATTCTTCACACCAGTCACATCAGATACCTCATTTCTAGTTAACCCATCTCTAGCTTCCTCATGCCAACAGCCTACAATTGGAGCATACCTGACGCCTTCTCTTTTTTTTCCATTATAACGCTTTCCCACTGCCCTGCCTGCCTCAATTGCAATTGAGAAGGGCACTTCAGCTCCACGATATTTTTCTCCAAAACTAATAACCCCATTATACCCATTGGAAAATATCAGACAAACCCTAATTGAGGAACATTCTAGGAAATACCTGACCAGTACTCCTCGAAACTGTCCTCATCATGGGAAAAAATAAAATCTGAGAAATTATCATAGACCAAAGGAAACTAGGGAAGGCATGGTGACTGAATGCGGTGTGGTTTCCTGGATTGAATCCTGGAACAAAAAGAGGACACTGGTGAGAAAACCAGAAAAATCCAAATAACAGTCTGAAGTGTGGTCAACAGTATGTGTCAATATTGGTTTCTTTGTTTTGACAAATGTATTATGGTAATATTAGACATTAACATTAGGAGAAGCTAGGTGAAGGATATACGGGAAACTTTATCCATCTCCGTACCTCTAAAATTGTTCCAAAATTTAAAAATTTATTTTTTTAAAAAATGGACACATTTTCAGGCAAAAGCAGAGAGTTTTCAACAAAACACCACTCAAGGAAATGCTAAAGAGTGTCCTCAAGGCAAAAAGAAAAAGTTCCAGATGAGATAGCAAAGATGCAAGAAGGGATAAGGAACAACGAAAATATATGGATGTAAATATATGGGTGAATCTAGGCTAATATTGTCTACATAAAAAACTACAGTAATGTGTTGAGGGATTTAACTATATATAGAATTAAAGTACATGGTTGGCATTTAAGTAGGGAGGAGATAAATAGAGTAAATACAGTTAAAGTGTTCTGAGGGTTTTGTAGTCATAGGGTGGCCCATGAAGTTACAAGAAAGCAGAATCTTGGGCCTCTCCCCAGACTTACTAAATCATAATTTTCATTTTAACAAGCTCCCCTGTGATTCACATGCACATTAAAGTTTGGGAAATACTCTTCCAAAGGTGCTTGTATTGTCTCAAAAAGAGAGTAAAGCTACCAATTGATATTACATTTTTGCAAATCTAGAATTTATAATCTCTAGGGTAACCAATAAAGGAATAGTTTTAAAAAGTGTGTAATTTCCAATCTAACATGGGGGAAAAGTGGGATAACAAAAAACAATCAGTTCAAAATAAGGCAGAAAAGAGTGAAAAAGAAACAGAACAGGTAGGACACATAGAAACCATATTAAATATAAGTGAAGCAAATTATCAGACAATTTTTTTAAACAATTACATGCTTTGTACTGAGAACACATCTAAAACAAAAGACTATACAAAGATCGAAAATTGAAAGTAAAAGAATGGGAAGAAATATAACATGCAAATACTAACAAAAAGAAAGCTGACATAGATTTTTAATATTAGATGAAGTAGACTTTAAGGTAAATGGCATTACTAAACATAAAAAGGAATACTTCATAATGATAAAAGACTCAATTCACCAGGAAAATATAATAATTCTAAATTTGTATGCACCAAATAATATAATTTCAAAATATATAGGTCAAAACTGATAAAAGGAAAAATAGATAAATCTATAGTCATTTTGAGATATTACAGAACACCTTTTAGGAACTAATAGGTCATATTAACACAAAAAATTAGTAAAGATTAAGAAACACTATGTTTAGTAAACTTGACCTAATGGACGTTCATAGAGCCCTGTACCCAACAACTGCAGAGCCACACATTCTTTTCAAGGTCACGTGGAACATTTACCAGAATTGACTACATCCTGGGTCATAAAACAAGTCACAACAGATTTCAAAGCAGTAAAATCATGCAGAGTACCTCATCTGACACAATGCAACTAAACTAAGAATCAATAATAAAAACAAGGTTATAATAGAAATTAGAAAGTATTTTGAACTGAATGATAATAAAACCACATATCAAGGCTTATGGGAAGAAGCTAAAACCATGCTTGGGAGAAACATATGACTTTAAAAGCAAAAGAGGGGACCTCCCTGGTGGTCCAGTGGTTAAGACTCTGTTCTCCCAATACAGGGGGCCCAGGTTCGATCCCTGGTCAAGGAACTAGATTCTGCCTGTGGCAATGAAGATCCCGCATGCCACACTAAAGATCCCGTGTGCCGCAACTAAGACCCGGCACAGCCAAAATAAATAAATAAATATTTAAAGCAAAAGGGAGGGGGCATGGAAGGAAAAAAGCATATAGTAGAAAGGAAAAAAAAAAAAGCTAAACCTTTCTTAGCTTTTATCTCAAGAATTAGTAAAACAATAGAAAATAAACGAAGAAAATAGAAGGAAAGAAATAATAACAGTAAGACTGGAAATTAAGGAAATAGAAAACAAAGAGAGGATTAGCAAAAGCAATAGTGGTTTCTATGAAAAAACTAAGGATGAGGTGGGAAGCAGGGTCCAGGTCCAAAGACCAGGGAAACTACGAGAATGAAGTGTGAGGGGTAGCAGGGGAAGGTAGATACGCAGCAAGTGGCCAGGGAGGGAGAGAAGGAGCCAGATTTTCAATGGGGATTTTGGGGTGAAGTGCTGTACATTCTAGAGGAAACCCCCATCCTCCATCTCCCTGTGAAACACTTAGTAAAATAGTCTTTTCTTGTTAAATGAGATTGGATCTATTTTGGGGATGTCTTGAAGCAGTAAATCCTGCTCTTAGCATGGGTGAAGAGTGAAATTAAGGCAGTTCAAAAGCACCTGGTCCCTAGCTCTAATAAGAGCTAACACTGAAACCATGTGCCAGGTGCTGCTCTGAGGACTTCACCTGCAGTAGCTCATCCAATCTTCCCAGTGGCCCTATGAGGCAGGTATTATTATCCTCACCCCATTTTATAACTGAAAAAGCTAAGACTCAAAGAAGCCAGGTGAGATTGCACCAGTAGTCAAGGGAAATAGGATTCTGACTGTGCTGTCTGGCTCTGGAGACTGTGCTCTTAACCAACTGCCCCACCCCCATCCCCACCCAGTGTCAGAGCCAAGAGGCACTGCATGGTCCATGCTTTAGATAGGTAAATATGCAGCCTCAAAGATCTATCCAATGGGATGTGGATGGAGTAACAGAAATATTGCCAGAAGGGGAGAGAGGACAGGTTGCCAAAAGCATATGATTAAGTCTTAAAGCCATTAAACCTTATGGGCAGAAAAGACCCCACCATATTGGTATCAGGAGTCCTTGATGCTGAGCCCTGATAACATCTGAAGACCCAGAAGGCACAATGGACTCTTCCACTCCACCACCACTCACAGTTCATCTATCAACAATCTTTTCATGCTTCACCGCAGCCCTTTCTCTCCATCTTCCTTCTGCCACCTATGCCAGGCATCTCATTAACCTTAGACAACTGCAAATACAATCCAGACTCCTTACCTTGACCTGTAAGGCCCCACAAAGTCTAGTCCCCACTAACATCAAGTGATATCTCTCCCCTCTAGCCCACTGACCTCCTTGCAGACCCTGGAACACACCAAATTTTTCCTTTACAACCTCAGGACCTACCCACATGCTGTGCCTACTGTCTTAAATGATCTTCCCCTCTTCCATTTTTATGGCTAGCTCCTACTTTTCCTTCAGTGTAAATGTCACCTCTTCTGAGAAACCTTCCCGGATCTCCATATCTAAGTAAGAACCTAGTTTGAAGTAAATTCTCTATATATTCACTTAAAATTCTTTAATGAGTTGATTGCTTGGGTAATGTCTGGAATGGAAGCTCCTGGAAGACAGGAACCATGACTATCTATTCACTTACTCTTCCAGCACTTTGCATGGTGTCTGACACATAGTAAGCATTCACAAACATTTTTGAATGAATAAATGATAAAAATGGGTCCCAAAGATTGCTTATCATTTGGTGGTTGCTGAATGAACCCAGATATGAAGAGAGGGGAGAGAGCAGGGCACCAGAGATGAGCAGGTGACACCTCATGTGATGAGGGTATTTCAGATTAAGGAGATACTTTCCAAAGGCAAATGCAAATAGGCAAATAATGACCACATCACTTTGTCATTCCACTCACATGTGTTCTAAAAATGTTTAGGGTGGGGGAAATGACAAGTCTCACGAAGCATGGCAGGATCTGGCGGTTGTCAATCTCATTAACAAGACCTCTTAAGCAATTTGAAGCAAAATAACTTCCACGCCAATGTCAAGCTTCATAGAGCAGTTGGAAGGAGGAAGTGAGGGAGTAGTAGAATCAGTAACTAGGTTGCTCAGAAAAGTCTCCTGTGATTAGAAAAAGAAAAAAATGTAGTAATTACATTTTGCTAAGACTCAGAATTCAGAGATCCTTGTCTCACCTTCATCTCTATTTCAGATGGAGAAAGATGAAATAAAAGTAGATGTGGATGTAGCAGAAGGTAATTGAAGACCTTCTCTGGGATGAGTAAAGCCATTCTGTCTCCAGAGGGAGGAGGGATGGGTAGAGAAAGCTTCTTCCAAGCAATAAAACTGCGCCATGGTTACAGTTCCTGCAAAAGCAGGAGCCAAGAGGAAAGCTGTGGGAGACTCGTCAGGAGTCTGTGAACTGGCCCGGAGCCTGGGGCTCGCTGACACTTGAAAGAGAGTAAGGAGAGTTTCAGAAGCCCTTGACTTAGAGTGATGGCGGGTGGGGGAGCAGTGATAAAGGGAAGTGAGTGGCTGCTGGTCAAGTAATGGTGAGGAAGTGGCCTCTGGAATCAGGCAGATGGAGTTCAGAGCCTGGTTCCTCCTTTTCCTCCAGCATTAATTTGTGCAAATTACCCAATCTCTCTAGACCCCAGCTCCCTCCTCTGTGAAAGGAATCTAATAATAGTGAGGGGAAGGCAATGACAGATGTAAAGGGTTCAGCCCAGCACTGGCACCAAGGGAGCACTCAGCAAATGGGAGACCCTGATCTCTGCTGTTGCAGCTAGTAGGGGCCATGGTAGTGAGGCAGTCACTTGACCCTGGGTGTGGAGAGTACAGCTTCTTTCTCATGGGCCTTACCGGAAGCTGGACAATTACAAAATGCATTCTCCAGACTCCCAACTAGCACTCTAGAAACAAACTAAGTTTAGCCAATTAGCTGTACTTGTGTGAGACTTAGAAGATGGAGGGCATTTCCTGCTTTTTTTGACTGTTTCTTGTCACTGGCAAGCAAGGCAGTAGACACATGAAATTTCTGGTGTTTCAGAATCCATTCTTTAGAATGGAATCCATTCTTTAGCCTCCTGGGTGTCCAGAGGCAGTGTGACCTTGATACTAGGAACACAGTCTCAGCTCTGGGTTCTTGACATCAGTAGCCATAGCAATGGCCCCAGAGGTGGTATGTTCCCTGGCAGGTCAGTTCTGCAGTATTCTGGAACGCATTTCTAGAGGCCCAGTCTAGGGCCCACACCCCTAGAACTCCCGATGATTTTGTAAACACCTTATTCTCTATATTAAGTCCCTTCACAGTTAAAATATCTAGAGGCACGTCTGCTTCCTGCACTCAATCCTGACTAGTACACTAGGTGTTTGCATTTCTTTCTTTCACAATCTCAATTGTTATCACATTTTTCATGAGTGAAAAAAAAATGTCTTTAAAGCATCATCCACTTTACCTGGTAATATTATTTTCCCTGAGTTAGTCGCACCTACAGGAAGATTGACCAATTACCCCATCCCTATGTAACTAAGCCTGAGGCATTGTCATCCCCTGGTGACAGCTGCCCAGATTGCTACTGTGATGCTGGAGAGGGAGTAATCAGAGTCAGAAAATCAGAGTAGAGCAGACTTCACATTCCCAAACCAAGAAAGGGGAGCCCGATCCATACTGATGTGCTCATGGAATATTGAAAATGGAGACACTGACAGAGGAGAATTTCTCCAGTATTGCCCAAGAGAGATGGAGCACTGATGACTCAATATGAGTCTTTCCGTCAGCTTGACAGATTTAGCTTTTTCACTGAGAATGACTCACCATCCCTCATTGGTGACTGTATTAGTTAAAAATAGCTACTCCCTTTGCAATGGACTCAAATCATTTTCAGAAGAAGGCAGGAAATAAACACACTCTGCAACCCTTTCATCTTAACTAGGTTTCCCAATTGATGAAAGATCACGCTGCCCATCTGACACCTGTGCTGGTGTGGTTGTAACTTCTCTATCTCCCTCAACACTAATGAGTTAGCATTCTAGAGTTTTCTTCAGCTTTTTGTGAGTCTGTAATCATTTTATCAATGATTCAGTTTTACAGAGCCTGAAAACTGTTCTACAGAGAAGTGAGAATAGTTTGTGAACCTATAAATCTGAGTCAAAATCTGAGCTCATCTCTATGAGAAGCCCATTAACCCTGAGACCTTCTTCTACCCCCCAAAGCCCGACTTGCATTCTCAAGTGGACAAACATACACTTTTTGTTCAATTCTTAATTATCTGCATGTGGCATATTCAACACCACTTATTTTCATTCCCTTAGGAGACTAACTGAAAAGGCCAGGCTCTTGAGTTCAAGAGATATGGGTTCAAATCCTGGTCTTTGGCTTCCTGGCTCTGTGATCTTGGACAAGTTACTTTAGTTCTCTGCATTTCATTTTCCTAATTTGTAAAAGGAAGAAATAAGAATACCTACTTTTAACGCAACAGATGGCCAACAGGCACCTGAAAATATGTTCAACATCACTGATCATCAGGGAAATGCATATCAGAACCACCATGAGATATCACCTCACACCTATCAGAATGGCTATGGTCCAAAAGAATACAAATAAAAAATGTTGGCAAGGATGTGGAGAAAAGGGAACCCTCTTACACTGTTGGTGGGAATGTAAATTGGTGCAGCCACTGTGGAAAAAAGTATGAAGGTTTCTCAAAAAAACTAAAAATAGAACTACCATATGACCCAGCATTTCCACTCCTGGATATATATCTGAAAAAAAACAAAAACTAATTCGAAAAGATACATGCGCCCCAATGTACATAGCAGCGTTATTTACAATTGCCAAGATATGGAAGCAACCTAAGTGTCCATCAACAGATGAATGGATAAGGAAAATGTGGTGTGTGTGTGTGTGTGTGTATATGTATACACACACACACACACACACACACACACACACACACAATGGGATACTACTCAGCCATAAAAAAGAATGAAATTTTACCATTTGCAGCAACATGAATGGACTTGAAATTATTTGCTGGATGTCACAGGAATGCAAAGATGAGCAAGCCACAATCAAAACCCTTTAGAAATATCTGATCTAGTAAGGGAGGATGCAACCTGCATGTAGGTAACATAAGAGTCTGAATGAGATGTGCCATATAACTCAAGATCCCATCCAATTTAGACAACAAGCTTAAGTAGGACGTATCATTTGAAAGTGGAACAGGTCTCTGTCCAAAGATAGGTAGAAAGAGTGTTCCAGGAGGAGGGCAGTAAAAGAGTAATAGTGTGGAGATAAAAATAAGCCTGATAGGCCTTTCGGTGGGTAAGGGAGTGGACCTTAAAGGCCAACTTGAACTTGAATAGTCAGATTGCAAAAGCAGCCACAAATGCTTCCCCCTTCAGCATCCACAACTTAGGTAATTCTTTCCCACACTGACACTGAACTTGATCATGCAGCTTGCTTTGACCAGTGGGATGGATGGTAGCAAATGTGATTCAGGTAGAGTCATGAAGAGAGCTTGCACATGTGGGCTGACCCATGCTGCACATGGAAACTTTCTGCTGCCACATGAGCAAGCCTGCTTTAGTCATTTGGATGGTGATGAGAAACATGTGGTCCAGTTCTCTCCGTTGCACAAGTCAACAGTCAGCACTGGCAGGGGAACAGCAACCTAGCTCCCTGCAGCTGGCCATAGATCCAAGAGCAAGCCCAGTCAACACCAGCAAGGGAATCGCCCAGCTGGGCCCAAGCCAAAGAACTGTGAGCACAGTAATGGTTGTTGTCTTAAGCCACTGCATGTGGCGTGGTTTGTTAAACAGCAAAAGCCTGCTGATAATGGGAGCCACTCAAAGGTGGAGGCAGGTGAGCAAATATGACACGCTATCCAGATAGACATATAGTTAGGAAATTGTAGGCACATCGTAAATATTAGATTAAGCAACATAATTATTAATGTAAATTTGCTTCAAAATAAAAAAGTTGATGAGTGATTATTGAGTGTGGAAGATAGTAATTCATGATACTCCACACTCTTGCTACTTAAGGTGTTGTCTGTAGACCAGAGGCAGCAGCATTACCTGGAGCTTATTGGAAATACAGAATTTCCTGTAGAGCTAGGCTCCCCAGCAAACCTGTTGAATCAGATATGAATTTCAACATCACCCATATGGTGATTCTTTTTCACTATTAAAGTTTGAGAACCACTAGCCTATCCTAAAAATGCAAACTGAATCCACATTGAGCACTCACCTAGTCTTTCCTATTCTGAAGGTATACGAAAGCATCTAAAGATATTTTCATATCTTTAGATGCTTTTGTATACCTTCCTGGCTGCCTGCTTCCTACTGTAGCTTTAGTTAAAAACAAAACACACACATACACACACACAAAAGCCCACCTTTATCCTTTGAAGTTGTATCATCAAAAAGCCGTGTGTGGGGGGGCTTCCCTGGTAGCACAGTGGTTGAGAGTCTGTTTGCCGATGCAGGGGACACGGGTTCGTGCCCCGGTCCGGGAGGATCCCACATTCCGCGGAGCGGCTGGGCCCGTGAGCCATGGCCGCTGAGCCTGTGCGTCCGGAGCCGGTGCTCCACAACGGGAGAGACCACAGCAGTGAGAAGCCCGCGTAACGCAAAAAAAAAAAAAAAAAAAAAAAGAAGCCGTGTGTGTGTGTGTGTGTGTGTTTTCGGAACTTTGAGTAGGGCCCAACAAATAAAACTGCATTCCCTATCCAGGTTTTGAACTAATTAAGAAATAACACAAAGGATAAGGCAGATAGGGACCAAAATATCCTCTTTATCACTGATAAAGTCCAGGTTAGAGACACTGCCAAATGGGCTTCCCCTACAGCAGCCAGAATTAACCAGACTTAACCATAATGCGCGCTGGCCCAGGGCAGGCTCCCCAAAGAGAAGGAAAGGAAGTCCTGGCTGAGGGAAGTGGGGAGGAGTGAGTAAGGGACTGGAGAGAGCCAGGAGATTTAGCTCCACATAAAAGAAACACTGGGAATGGAGATAGGTATGTGTGTGGAGGTGGTGAGGGAGATGTGTTCTATAAAATGTGGTCATCATAAATGCCTAGAAATTTCTTAAGAGCTGAATTCTTTAGAAATGATCTTTAATGATGATTGACTGATGGTGCCAAAACTGAGGTAAAAGAAAAGCAATGTAGATTTGGGGGGAACAGGAATTTATTTATGAAGATTGATATTTGACCCAGGAGTGGAGAGAACCATCAATGACTTCTATGTTACCCCATGACCTTGAGTTGCCCTAAGACACTATTATTACTATTAATAATGATCATGATAACAATGGTTAAGCTTTTTGAGCTCTTACTGTGTGCCAAGTACTGAACTATAAGAATAATATTTTATTTAAGCCTCATAACAAGCCAGTGAGGTTGGTATTTTTATTACCAGTGTTCTCATTTTATGGATGAGGAAATCAATACTTAGAAAGGTTAGTAGCTCACCCAAGGTCATACAACCAGTAAGTGGTAGAGTGAGGATTCAAACCCAGGTCACCAGTTTTATGGTCATCTATATCTATTATTTTCTTTTTATTATTAAAAAGAAATTAAATTTTTATTATTTCTATTCAACTGTAATACATTTGTGGCATAGTCCTCCCAAATTAGAAAATACAGATTTTAAAAAAGAGAAGAAATTAAGAATCACCTATAATTTTCCAGAGAAGGATAACCACTATTAAAATTGCTGTATATACCCATCCTGTCTCTCTTCTGTGCACATATTTGCTATTTTTGTTGATGTTTTACGAAAGAGGAAATATATAATATAGGTTTCATTCCCTGCTTTTCATACTTAACAATGCATTATAAACATTTTCCATGTAGTTCTAAGTCATGTTTTCTTCTACAATACTATTTTGAACATCGCATTTTATTCTGTTGTATGATTCCATCATAATGTATTATATTTAACCAATCTCCTATTATAGCTTATTTAGGTTGTTAAAATATTTTCACTATTGTAAACAACTCTGTGATGAACATTTTCGTGGCATCGTCTTTGCATGCATACTTTTTTTAGTCACTAATTTTGTTTATCCCAAAGCCATTTCTTCTCCCAGTTTTTCCTCCTAAGGAAACCTCCATTTTTAGAAGTTAGAAGAGAGATGTCCTTTGATCTAGACAACTTTCCTCAGCCCCTGTTGCAGTTGAGTGTGGCCATGTGACTGAGTTCTAGCCAATGGGATGTAAGTGAAAGTGATCAGTCTGTTTCCTAGTCAAATCTCGAAGAAGTAGCTGTGCTTCTCCCATTCTCTCTGTACCCATCCTCTAGGGTGGTGCAACTGCAACTATGCACAGCCCTAGAGAGTGGCTGTATTATTTAGGGCTCTCCAGAGAAACAGAACTAATAGGATATAGAGAGAGAAAGAGATTTACTCAGGAATTGGCTCACATGATTATGGGAGCTGAAAATTCTGAGATCTGTACATGGCAAGCTGGAGATCCAGGGGAACCAGTAGTACAGTTCTAGTCCAAGTCCAAAGGCCTAAGAACCAGGAGAGCCAATGGTGTAAATTTCAGTCCACATCTGAGTCCAAAGACAGGAGAAAACCGATGTCCCGGCTCAAAGAGAGTCAGGCAGAGAGAAGGAATTCTTTCTTATTCAGCCTTTTATTTTGTTCAGTCCTTCAATAGATTGGATAAGGCCTGACCACATTGGGGAGGGCAATCTGCTTTGCTCAGTCTCCTGATTCAAATATAATCTCATCCAGAAACACCTTCACAGACACACCCAGAGATAATGTTTAACCAAATCACTAGGCATCCCATGACCCAGTCCAGTTGACATATAAAATTAACCATCAAAGTGGCAAAGTCACAAGATGGAAAGAGTGTGGGTGACTTGATTGCCAATTGGAGGAGAAACACTTGCTATATAGAAGATCTTCCTTGAACTCTTCTTTGGATAAAAAATAAACTTTTATTATATTGGAACCATTATACAAATATTTCTGCTGTGACATAATAGACATTGCTGAAAAACCACACATTCAGCAAAATTATACATTCAAAATAATGCTTTTAGGAATTAGGATTACAGTCAGACCACTAAAAATTTATGCAGTTTTATAACTAGAGCACTAACAAAAACAGTCATTGGAACCTTGGGAGACAACTTGGACAGTCCAGGCAGGAAGCTCAGCATGGTTGGAAGTTGCTCCAAGGCTATGAAAATGCTATTAAAAAATAATTGTGTGAAATTATAGGGCTAGAGAATAGATTAGCTATTGCTAGGGGTTAGAGATGGTGGTGGAAGAGGCTAGGCCTGGCTGTGAAGGAGTATCACAAGAGAACCTTGGGTGATGGAACAGTTCTGTAGCTTAGTTTCGGTAGTAGTTATGCTAATCTACACATGTGATAAATTTGCTTAGATCTACACACACACACACACACACACACACACACACACAGTGCGGGTAAAACTGGTCAAATCTGAAGAAGCTCTAGATTGTACCAACCACCAGTATCAGTTTCCTGGCTTTGATATTGTACTGCAGTTGTCCAAGATGTTACTCTTGGGGAAGCTTGGTGCAGGCCATATGGGAACTCCCTGTACTTTTTTTTTTTTTTTCAGTTTCCTGCAAATCTATAATTATTTCAAAATCAAAAGTTTAAAAAAATTGGGTAGAAATGATGTCTATGGTTGTAGAAACAATATGGATGGGAAAGGAAGCTCTGAACTGGGGGGTGGGAGGTGAGGAGGTGGCGAAATGGCCGCTGCATCTGGGCCACTAGAGGAAGTGCAGTCTGCCCTGAGCAGGACAGCGGGGAGGATACCTGTCTGGGAAGGAAGCCCAAGATATTACACTTATTTTCATTTTCTTAACAAATACCTGAAAGAGTTCTTGCCTGTGTATCAGCCACGCTGAGGGCTTTTTCTGTTCCCATGAAAAGTTATAATTCTACTCTCACTATTCAATCTCTTCTTCTTTCAAAGTATGTTAATGTTTTAGATTTGGTTTGTTTTCTATCTTTGTTCTAGATCTACCTAGCCATTTAGAAAGATATATACTTGATTGCAAGTGGGACATTTTCAAAATATAAGCCATAAAATATTTAAGGGACAGGGAGTTTTCTGGGAAGCTTTGAATCATATGAACAGATCTACCCTTTGTGGAGGCGTCCAGGTGTATTTCTGAGAACAGGCTTCTACAGACTGTTGATGTCCCAGTGTGTAAAGGAATACATGAGGCTCAACCAAAACATAGTTGATGACTGTAAAAGCCCTCAACTCAGAGGTGTTAACCATCAGCGCATAGGCATCACCAGAGGCATTTATTTGCTTAAAATGCAGGTTATCTGATTTCCCATTCCCAGAGTTTCTGAATCCTTCTGTCGAGGGATAAGGTCCAGGAATAGGCAATGTAACAAGCACCCCAGGCAGTATGGCTGCTGCCTGTCTGAGGATCTCTTTTTGAAAAACACAGACTTAAAACCTCAACATGGAGGAGGCTGGCCCACTAGCTTTTAAGTATTTAGCTGAGTTCCTGCTGAAATAGTGCAATTTGGCTGAACAGTGAGCTGTGGAAGAGATGAGTAGAGGCAATGCTTCAAAGACATACTGTGCAAACTGAAAAGCAAGTTAAAGCACCATGACATTGCTTCCAATAGCCTGGGATTGACAGCAGCTGACAGTTGTGCTGCTACCAGTGTCACCTCTGAATACAAAGAATATTGGGTATTTTGACTTATTTCAGCAGGGATAAAACGTTAGGGAGGAAAATACTCGCTTAACTAGTTTCCTCCTCTGAAGCGTCAGTGTAGAATAATAATGCCTTATATTCATGCATCAGCTTTCTAATCACCAACTTATTTGAAGCCATCGCAACATTCCAAGTTCTTTATAGCTTAGAAACATTTCCTTCTTGGGATGTTAGGAGGTGTCCAGTTGAAGTAAAAGTGAATACAAACAGAGGCAGAATGCTGGTTAGCAGATGGTTAAGACATCAAGGAAAATTCTCTGCCCATGGGACACTGTGTTGCATTTGAATTTATAAAAATTATGAGACCTGTTTTTGCCAAACATTGCCTTGAACATTCACTGAAGAACACACTTACACTCTTAGAGACTCTGAGGTCTGTCTGGTTCATTTTTAGAATTTGGGATTGCAGTATTATTGGCATCTCAAGGACCAAGACCATAGTTCATTGATTTTGTATATTCTGCATTTCGTACAGTATCCAATATACAAAAGATATCAGATAATAGTGAAAGAATGAAATATCTCTTTTAGAATGCACTAGCCAAGGGGACTTCAGAACAGAGCAGAAGGAGTGGAGGGAAGCGGTATCTCCTGGCCCCCTCCTTCCTTTTGCTTTGAAATTCATAGTACCTAAAAATCTGTTCAGATCTAAAGAGTTAACCAAGCTACATGAGATGGTGGTGGAACTTCGGTAAACCAGAGGGAGCAGTGGAGAGTAAGAACCAACAAGTACCACCCCCCCAAAAGCTGGAGATCTTCAACAAATAAGAGTAAGTTCCAAGGCAGGCTGCCCAAATAATAGTGTTTTAATAAATGAAGCAGTAATTGAGTGAATCTCCACCTTTGCAAGTAAAGAAACTAAGGCTCAGAGAGGGAAAGGAACTTGCCCCAAAGGCACAGCCAATCAGTGGCAGAGCTGCAATTTGAGGGTCTGCCTCTGCAGAAGCCCACACAGCTAACTGTTCACACCACCTCAGTCCCTCACTTCTGCTCTGAAGGGAGGACATGATTTTGTTTTATAACAATGGAGTGTAAATGAATTTTTCATATTCTGGTGCTTGTTTACCAGATCATCTATACCTCCCATATGAGGCTTGTTTCCTCAAACACCCAAGTCATGACTTCAAGGACACGCTGATTCCCTCAGAAATTATAGACTCAGCCTCCACATTCACAATGGCAACTTCACTTTCAAAAACAAATCATCATTAACATATTTTACCTCACAGTAAACAGCTTCTAGAGAATACCCCCAGAGAGATGATATGACCAACGATAAAAACAAAAACCCAATGACTGGGTCTTATTGACCAAATTAAGCCACCTACCTAGTTTCATGAACTTTTTATTTTCTAGTTATATTGAAAAAGTATAACTAATGTAAAGGAGGAAAAAAATAACTTTTTCCTCTATCCTCTTAGGTTAAGTAGCTGGGGCCCTACAAATTACACTGACAAAAGACAGATTAACAGGAGAAAAGATTTATTATTACTAATGCACTTGGAGGTCTTCACTTCACAGAAAAGTGAAGACCCAAAGACATGGATAGGCCTCAGATTTTATATATACCTTTTTAACAAAGAATGATAAATTGTGGAGACATGACAAGACAAAAGAAAAAGGAGTTTGGGCTAAGGGTGGTAAACTGTGGGAAAGTGACTAGGAAATGTATGGGGAAAACTAATAAAAGATAAGGTTTATTTCAGAAAGGTTGGTTTGCAGACCTGTCTCAGTGCTGACCTTCCATCTTGCTCATGACCATAAAATTCCCCTGAGAAAGGGAATTTATAGGAGACCTCACTTCTCAGAAGTGTCTGCTTTTATTCAGATAAGATAAGCTCTGAGAAGGCTTCTTTCTCCATCTGTTGATTCTCATTTGCCTCCAGCTCAAAATAATCCTTCCACCAAAATGGCATATTTTGGGGTGGCATATTCTGATCTCCTTCGCTAACATTAACTGATGCCCCAGAGATGTGGTGAGGAACTGCTAGCAATTGTTATGATAATCACCCTGACCTCCTTATCTCTGTAGTTCAGAAATAAGGTCTCAAAGTAAATAAACAGGCGTGTTTGCATCTCAAAGAGGTATTCCCAAAGAGGAGAACACCTGAACTGATGGGCAGGAAAGACACCCAATCTCTCCACAGTTGCACCTCCAGAGATCCTTGTTACTTATGTCCATCAATGTTAAAACTCAGTTTGGGTGAGATCATAAACGTTCTCCTTCCCTTACTAGATTCAAGCTGCATTCTCCGATAAGAACTGCATGGGTAGAGTAGAACTTCATTTGCTATTCATTCTCCAAAATTATGCTACCCTCTATTGTGTAGGTAATCAGGAATGTCTAAGGTATTATAGATGAGTTCAGATTAAAATTACTCTCTAGCCCAGGGGTTGGCAAATTACAGCTTGTGGACCAAATCTGGTTCAGCAGTCTGTTTTTGTAAATAAAGCTTTGGAATTTTGGAACCCATTATTATTCTATTATTCTAGCCATGCCTATTATTTATATACTGTCTTATATGCTACAATGGTAGAGTTGAGTAACTCTGACCTGAGATGGTATAGCCTGACAATCCTATGTGTTTTTGATTTGTAAGAGCTAGAGTTTTGGAGAGCAAAAACAGTTTTTAAGCCTTAAGAAGCTAAGAGTCTGGACAATTCAGAAAATAATTTATACATTAGAGCAAAAATGAGGAATACATAAAGATGTAAGGTCAGTTTTTCAGTTGGAAAAGGGATGAAAGTAAAATCGGTGGATGGGACAAGGGAAAGAAAGCAAAGCAACTAGTATTTAGCAGCAGTTTCATCCTTGAAATGGATCTAGTACCCATTTCTGCCCTCAAGGCCAAGCCTCTGATGCTGACAGTTGTGGGGTAGTGATAGAAGCTACAGATAGGTTCATGTTGGTCTTCAAAATAGAAGGGTTCATACTTGATTTTCTCGTGGAGAAGCTCCTGGTATCTTCATGGCTTTGTAGTATTAAGTTCAAAATGAAAGCCAGGTGTATTTAGGCAAAAGGCCTAAGAAAAAACCCTAAATCTCCCACAGCACCGGAGAGCTATTACAGAGTATCTGAAAGTGTCCCTTGCCCCTGAGAAAAGTATGGAATTGCTAAGAACAGATGGTGGTCATGGAACAGCCTCATAGTCAAGATTAAAAGGATGTAGAGTAACCCACATAGATCCAGTAAAGCATGCAGGATGAAGACATTTCAGAAGCAGATGTAGGAGCAAGTATACCAATGGCCAAAGACTACTAGGGATTTCACATTTCAGCAGAAGCCAGCATAGACCTGAAAGAAATGTTTCCCCCAGTTTCTCAATGATATACAAGCACTAAGCTTAGATTACAAAGCTCGGCCTGGACAGAAGAGGCAACAGCTGAGCAATGTATTATCTTCTCTTCTCTCCCCAGTTTAAATCCTGAATTGATCAAGTTAAAAATCCTAATACACCTAAAGGAACTATAAAAAGAAGAACAAACAAAACCCAAAGTTAGTAGAAGGAAAGAAATTAATGAAGATCAGAGCAGAAATAAATAAAATAGAGATGTAAAAAAACAATAGAAAAGATCGATGAAACTAAGAGCTAGTTCTTTGAAAAAATAAACAAATTTGATAATCCTTTAGCCAGACTCATCAAGAAAAAAGGAGAGAGGGCCCAAATAAATAAAAATCCTAAAGTGACTGGGTTTACTTAGAAGCAAAAGATTTAGTTTTCTGAGATTAGAAGACTCCAAGTTAATTTTAGTTCAATTATAGAAAATTAAATTTCATTTTTGACACCTGAATTTATACTGTGAAATATACACCTGCTATGCCACTTTTAGGTAATATACCCATACTATGAGATACTGACCTAAGTTAGGTACCTTATTTTTTATAAGATTTGAATGTGCCATGTAGAAGTAACAAGCAATTATGGGAGTTCTAAAATGGGAAAAACAAGAAAGAAATAACAGTAAAAGAAGTCATAAAAGAAAACTTCACTGAGTTAACAGGACTTGAATTTTGGATTGAAAGGACCCACCAAGAAGAATTAGGCAGACACACAAGCCTCTTAGATAGCCTCATCCACCAGAGGACAGACAGCAGAAGCAAGAACTACAATCCTGCAGCCTGTGGAATGAAAACCACGTTCACAGAAAGATAGACAGAATGAAAAGGCAGAGGACTATGTACCAGATGAAGGAACAAGATAAAACCCCAGAAGAACAATTAAATGAAGTGGAGATAGGCAACCTTCCAGAAAAAGAATTCAGAATATTGATAGTGAAGATGATCCAGGACCTTGGAAAAAGAATGGAGGCAAAGATCGAGAAGATGGAAGAAATGTTTAACAAAGACCTAGAAGAATTAAAAAACAAACACCTAGAAGAATTAAAGAACAAACAAACAGAGATGAACAATACAATAACTGAAATGAAAAGTACACTAGAAGGAATCAATAGCAGAATAACTGAGGCAGAAGAATGGATAAGTGACTTGGAATACAGAATGGTGGAATTCACTGCCATGGAAAGGAATAAAGAAAAAAGAATGAAAAGAAATGAAGACAGCCTAAGAGACCTCTGGGACAACATTGAACACCAACATTCACGTTATAGGGGTCCCAGAAGGAGAAGAGAGAGAGAAAGGACCTGAGAAAATATTTGAAGAGATTATAGTCAAAAATTTCCCTAACATGGGAAAGGAAATAGCCACCCAAGTCCAGGAAGCACAGAGTCCCAGGCAGAATAAACCCAAGGAGAAACATGCCAAGACACATAGTAATCAAATTGACAAAACTTAAAGACAAAGAAAACTTATTAAAAGCAACAAGGAACAAACAACAAGTAACATACAAAGGAACTCCCATAAGGTTAACAGCTGATTTCTCAGCAGAAACTCTACAAGCCAGAAGGGAGTGGCATGATATATTTCAAGTGATGAAAGGGAAGAATCTACAACCAAGATTACTCTAGCCAGCAAGGATCTCATTTAGATTCGAGGGAGAAATCAAAAGCTTTACAGACAAGCAAAAGCTAAGAGAATTCAACACCACCAAACCAGCTCTACAACAAATGCTAAAGGAACTTCTCTAAGTAGGAAACACAAGAGAAGAAAAGGACCTAGGAAAACAAACCCAAAACAATTAAGAAAATGGTAATAGGAACATACATATTGATAATTACCTTAAATGTGAATGGATTAAATGCTCCAACCAAAAGACACAGGCTCACTGAATGGATACAGAAAACAAGACTCATATATATGCTGTCTACAAGAGACCCAATTCAGACCTAGGGACACATACAGACTGAAAGTGAGGGGATGGAAAAAGATATTCCATGCAAATAGAAATCAAAAGAAAGCTGGAGTAGCAATATTCATATCAGATAAAATAGACTTTAAAATAAACAATGTTAAAAGAGATAAGGAAGGACACTACATAATGATCAAGGGATCAATCCAAGAAGAAGATATAACAATTATAAATATATATGCACCAACATAGGAGCACCTCAATACATAAGGCAACTGCTAACAGCTATAAAAGAGGAAATTGACAGTAACACAATAATAGTGGGGGACTTTAACACCTCACTCACACCAATGGACAGATCATCCAGACAGAAAACTTAATAAGGAAACACAAGCTTTAAATGACACAATAGACCAGATAGATTTAATTGATATTTATAGGACATTCCATCCGAAAACAGCAGATTACACTTTCTTCTCAAGTGCACACAGAACATTCTCCAGAATAGATCACATCTTGGGTCACAAATCAAGCCTCAGTAAATTTAAGAAAATTGAAATCATATTAAGCATCTTCTCTGGCCACAACACTATGAGCTTAGAAATAAATTACAGGGGAAAAAAACGTAAAAAACACAAACACATGGAGGCTAATCAACACGGTACTAAATTACCAAGAGATCACTGAAGAAATCAAAGAGGAACTCAAAAATACCGAGAGACAGATGACGACGAAAACACGATGATCCAAAACCTATGGGATGCAGCAAAAGCAGTTCTAAGAGAGAAGTTTATAGCGATACAATCCTACCTCAAGAAACAAGAAAATCTCAAATAAACAATCTAACCTTACACCTAAAGGAACTAGCGAAAGAAGAACAAAACCCAAAGTTAGTAGAAGGAAAGAAATCATAAAGATCAGACCAGAAATAAATGAAATAGAAACAAAGAAAACAATAGGAAAGATCAATAAAACTAAAAGCTGGAAAAAAAAAAAAGAAGAATCCGGCTTGATAAGTGAGAAAGAAGCACACACTTAGACATATTATATCCTGTTGAAGTATCTGAACTCTTCAGAGAAAGAAGATAACCTACAAACTTTCAGGCAGAAAGAACACATTATTCACAAAGAAAGAAATCAGGTTGGTGTTCATCTTTTCATCTGTAACATTGATGACTAAAAGATGGTATTATAAAATTATAGAATGTTGTTATAACGGTATGGAACTCCAAGAATTCCATACTCAGCAATGATATCATTGATTAAAAAAAGGATAAAAGATGTGATCCGACATGAATAAAGTAAACCACCCATAAAATCAGCTGAGGAAAGTACTCAAGGAAATACATTAAATGTAATAAGGATGATGTCAAAACAAATATCTTAAGAAAATATCAAGAATACAAGAAATAACAAGCATTGTACCTTATCTATAGTTAAAACTCTGATAAAGAGATAGAGAATTACAATCTAAGTGTTCCATAGGTTTGTTGAAACAGATGAGACATATTGCAGGGGAAAATTTATAATAGCCTGAAACTGAAATTCTAAACTCTCTCAGAAAAACCCAGCAGCTGAGGGTGAGGGAGCCTGAGGGGGAAGAGACGGTTGTTGATTTTTTAATATAAATTTATTTATTTATTTTTGGCTGCACTGGGTCTTTGTTGCTGAGCACAGGCTTTCTCTAGTTGCGGTGAGCGGGGCCTACTTTTCATTGTGGTGCACGGGCTTCTCATTGCAGTGGCTTCTCTTGCTGTGGAGCACGGGCTCTAGGCATGCAGGCTTCAGTAGTTGTGGCACACGGGCTCAGTAGTTGTGGATCGCGGGCTCTAGAGTGCAGGCTCAGTAGTTGTGACACATGGGCTTAGTTGTTATGCAGCATGTGGAGTCTTCCCAGACCAGGGCATGAACCTGTGTCCCCTGCCTTGGCAGGTGGATTCTTAACCATTGCGTCACCAGGGCAGTCTGGAAAGAGAGGTTTAAAGAAGCTTTTTAAAAATTCTAGAGGCTTGTAGGAAGTGGGCAGGTAAAATAGTTTATTAGAGTGGCATAAACATTATTTAACTTTTCTATGTTAGTATAAAAATAAAGGTTACTGGTTAAAGATGGAAAATGAAGCACATAATTTTACTCTGTTCTCTACCAAGTCCTCACTAAAAGCTACAATAAATGGCTTTTTAAAAAAATTGTAAACCCACGAGGACAAAGAGAATAAGAGAAGAATGAAACCTAATTTTGTGAGCTGAAATGTAGAAAGATGAGTGATAGTTGATTGCGAGCCACTGCTATAAACTAATGGAATTGTAAGCATTTGAAGCGTACAGCAGGGAAATGACCCCCGCCTCTTATATCTTTCATGTTTCCTAACAAAGGCATTGTCACATAACAGCTTGCTAGTAAATTTTTTTAATGAAAAATATAGTTAACTAGTGGAATTCAAAAGCCTAGAAGAACTTCTAGAAAACCAGGGTCTGGAATGAGGAGGAAGTGCTGTGAAAGTAGAGAAACTTGACCAAGCCGGTATAAGTAAAGAGAATAGAAGGAATGAGCAATTGAAATAATTAATAATTCTAAAATGAGGTGACAGGGATGAAACCAAGTGAGATATAATGAAGAAAATGATGCAGACCTGGCTTAAGATGGAGACACCAGTAGAAGGTAACAGTCAAACACATCATGTATGCCCTGTAGGGAATGGCAAGATTTCTTGGAAAACCCATGAGTAACTGAAATTTCCTTTCCAGTAAACCTTCTAATCTTATGTTCATTGCTTATTTACAAAAATTGGTCATATAATTGATCAGAAAGACAACCTTAATAAACTCTGAAATATATTGTTTTTATAGATTAATTTCTCTAACTATAAGCTAATAAAATTATAAGTCAACAACAAAATTATGACTAAAAAAACCTTAAACAATTGGGAACTTTTAAACTCTTCTGAAAACAAAACAAAATTAAACACTTTGGTCAAAGAGAGAAATCAAAACTGAAAAATTACATGGAAATTAACAACAAGGAAAATATATCATATCCAAGCTTATGGGCATAGGTAGTGTTATACGTAAATGGAAATGTATAGCCTTAAATGCTGTCATTATTTAAAAAGTCTGAAAACAAATTAAATATGTGGTCAGTTTTAAGAAACTAGAACGAGAATAAAATAAGGTAGGAGAAGGTAATTAATAAAGATAAAAGCTAAAATTAATAAAATAGAAAATAAAAGACAATAGAGAGTATTCTAAACTTATTTTGGAAAGAACATTAAATGTTAATAAACAAGTTAACTAAATAATTAATTATGAACAAATCAAATCCAGTTGTATATTGAAAGGATTGTTATTACCACTTCCAGGTCAATTTTATTTCAGCATTGCTAGAATGGCTCAACATTATGAAATAATATGTCAGTAAAATTTATTGCATCAATTTAAAGAAGACTATAACTATATCAACAAATGCCAGCAGAACTGACCAGAGACACCAGACAGTATTCAGCACTCCTCTGGTTTTGAAGCTTATTTATCATACCTAATTCTGTTCTACAAGTGAGATGACAATTCTCCTAGTGATAATAAGAGCAGAATGCTTGTGACTGCAAACCTCCCTCACTTTCCCTTTCCCACCAGGAATATTTCTTACAAAACAATAAGTGCATATTGTTTTAATTTAAATGCTATCTCCTCTAGTTCCTTCATCATAAGTCATCTCAGACATGCAGTGACGCATTCTCCTGCAAATACAAATCACCATATGGGCCCTCTGACTTGTGCACAAGAGACTGTAGCAATCTATAAATGGGGAGAACGCGTATCGCAGTAAACGACACCACCATTCATCCACGTACTCAGGCCAAGAAACTAGTGAGCGCCTTGACTCTCTCCACCCCTAGCCCCTCATCCGACACATCAGTGTCTTAGCTCTGGCTGCCATAGCAATATACCATAGAGTGGGTGGCTTAAACAGAAATTTATTTCTTGCAATCTGGAGCTGGAAATCCAAGATCAGGGTGCCAGCCTGGTTGGTTAGGGTGATAAACCTCTTCCTGGCTTGTGGAAGGCTCACTTCTTGCAGCTTCCTTACACGGTGGTGAGAGCAAGTTCCTTTCATAAGGGTAACAATCCCATCATGGAGGCTGTACCCTCATAACCTCATCTAATCTTAATTACTTCTCAAAGGCCCCACCTCATAATACCATCACACTGCGGGTGGGGGTGGACATTAGGGCTTCAACATATGAACTTAGGGAGACATAAACATTCAGTCCATAACAATCAGCAAGTCCTAAAGCTCTACCTTCAAAATACATCCCCAGATCCAGCTACTTCTCACCACCCTCACAGTGGTCCAAGTCACCATCAATGCTCTCCTAGATCACTGTAGTGCCTCTTCACTGGTCCCCTGCTTCCACTCTTTCCCCAACTGCAGTCAGATTGATCTTTTTAAAACAAAAATCAGATTCTGTTGCTTTTCTGCTCAAACCCTTAAATGCGTCCCCTTGTGCTCAGACACCCTTCTGGACCTCTGATCTCACCCCCTACCGCCCGTCACCTTGCTCACTCCACTCTGCCATCCTGGCCTTCCTGCTGTTTCTCAAAAACCCAATGCTCATTCCCACCTTGGGCCTTTACATTTTAGGTGACTCTGCTGGGAATGCTCTTCTCCCAAATCTTTGCACTGCTTTGCACTTTGACTTCCTTTGAGTCTCTGCTTTATGTCGCCACCTCAGAAAGGCCTTCCCTGAAGCATCCTATGGCAGCCCCTCCCACCCCAAAACTGTAAGCTTTCACCCTGCTTTGTTTCTTTTCAAGTGTATATCTCTGCCTAATATATTAAATTGTTATTTGTTTTTGTCTGCCTCCCACTGGAAAGTTGTCCAGAGTGTAGACACTTTTCTTATTCACTGCTCTATTCTTAATGTCTAGAAAGGACTTGGCTCATAATAGGTGCTCAATAAATAATTGTTGGATGAATAAGTGGCGATTTCTCCATTGTCATTTCCATAGATTGCCAGTCCTTAGTTAGGTCTCCAGTTCTGAGGCTTGAGTGGTATCTCAGGTTAGGTTCCCCAGGAAGCAGACTCTGAGATGGAGATGAGCATGCAGGTTGTTTATCAGCACCAGTGGGAGGAAGGGAAGAAAGCAGGATTGGGCAGTGGGAGAAGTCGAGCTCTGATGCAGTCTTTGTAGGAGCTTCAGCCAACCCTACAAGAAGTTCTGAAGACACATGGACCCTTGGAAGATTTCCCAAGGGGGCAAGGCAGTCCTCTTAGCTGATGCCATCTCAACAGCTGAGGATTTAGTCATCCACTTCTGAGTGGCACAGCAAAACATCTTCCACAGATGGGAAGACATGTGGTTTAATCATGGTAATGCCAAGGAAGTCTATGACCCTTTACCTAGAGACCTCATAATGTGGCATCTGATTCCTTGGCGATGTTACAGCCCTCCAGGGACTGGTTCATGGTCTGCCAAATCCAAAACCCTGATGGTGTGAGCACATAGAAAATGGACCTGTCTCAGAGGTGCACTCACATTAACTCAGGTTCACAGATAGCAGTGCATACAACTGGATGACAATATATTTTACGACTGACATAACTTCCACTAAAACTGCAGGTGTCAGCAAGACTTGTCCCTTCTTTCCAGAGCCACCTACATACAGCTTCTCAGGCTGCATAGTGCTGAACCCTAGGGGCTGCCATTAATGCGGACTGCAGTGAGACTGGTGCAACCTCCACTCCCACAGCTGTGCAGTGCACCGGCCCTGAATAACCAATAGGTTGGTTGTTAAACATGGAACCAGGTGAGGAGAGTCAGGTAGGGAGACTTTAGAAGTGGCCCTCCAATAACAAGGGAGGGGAGAATGCAGTGAGGAGACAGTCCTCCTCACTGCAAAGATAGTCTTGCCAGTAGAACCACAGTATTACACGAAGTCTGTTGGCCAAGGTTCCATCCCAGGTGTAGCTTTTGAATGAGACCTCCCTTTAATCACGTTTATAACCAAGAGAAGAGAGTGCACTCCACAGGTGAATTCATTGCCTCTCTGCATATAATACAGTTTAAATAACTAAATACTGGCTAACTAAATAACTGAAATAAGCTAAAGCTTATTTTAGAATATTGTTCCAATAAGGTTTAAATAATATTTTTGTATTTTTCAAAAGGCAACAACAAATATGTCAATATATACTATATTCCTTGTGGTCCTTGGTATGTAAAACTCTTCTGTGCTACTTTAGGTAATTAGGAGATACAAAAAGTTTGCATTTGGTTTATGAATGAAAATTCTAGTTGAGTAATCAAACAGACCAGTTCAAGTCCCATCTCTGTCACTTAGCAGCTTTGTATCTGGGGCAAGTTACTTGGTCCTCTAAGCCTCAGTTTCCTTATCTACAAAATGTCAGTAATAACAATCGATAACAACTAATTCAGAGCGTAGCTTTGAATATAAAATCAAATTACGTGACATGATGCATATAGAACGACACAACATCTAGTACTTATGTTCAAAAATGTTAAATATTATTGAGTAGAATCAGGCACATTTTTTCTGTAAAGGGCCAGATAGTAAATACTTTTTGGCTTTGAGGGCCATTATGTCTCTGATCGAACGATTCAGCTCCATTAGTGTACTGCAAAAGTAGCCACAATAAATCTAAATGAATGGGCATGGCTATGTTCCAATAAAATTTTGCCTACAAAAACAGGCAGTGGACTAGATTTGGCCTAAGACCATAGTTTGCCAACCCCTGGACTGGATAAACTGATTCATTTCATGGCACAATAGTAATATCTATGCAATACTTTTTCTATCCCCTTTGTTGCAGACTCTTGAATTGATACTCAGTGATTCCAAGAGAATCTGCCTCTCCTTGCTTCTTCCTTAATGAACATGAAATACCAACAGCTCTAAGGGGGGAAAAAAAAAGCTTCTAACCCTACTCATTCAACTCAGGCCTTCAAAGCCCAAGAGAAAAATAAAGTTGCCAATTGTCCTTGCTGGGCTCAACATATCCAATGTATCTGAATGGCCATTTTACATTTTCAAAAGTGCTAACAGATACCACATAATTAAGTGTATTAGCCGTGATATCACATGTTATTCTGCATTTTGTGTTGTTACCTCCGAGCTCTGCCAATTGTGGATCTTAGCAACCAGTGGGTGGTGGCATCTCCATTTAATATTAATACTGAATACTCACCTAGTCGCAGCCCCTTACTTTAGGAAATAAGACCCCTCTCAGGCATTTCAAAATAGTTATTTGTAATTTGTAATTACAAAATAATCATTTAGCCTCTTAGAATTCCATCCAGATCTCATTTATAAATGTATTTAAATTAGTCTATGGTGGATTGAATTGTGCACCCCCCCAAAAAAAAAGTTTTATCCACACCCTAATCTCTGCAACCTATGAATGTGACCTTATTTGGAAAAAGAGTCTTTGCTGATATAATTAAGTATCACAAGATGAGATCGCCATGGATTATCTAGGGAATTACCTAAAACCATTGAGAAGTATCCTTAGAAGAGACGGAAGAGGAGAGGACACAGGGAGAAGAGATGGCCATGTGAAGACGGAGGCCGAGATTAGAGTGATGCAGCCCTGTGCCAAGGAAAGCCTGGAGCCACCAGAAGATGGAAGAGGCGGGGAGAGATCCTCCCCTAGAGCCTTCAGAGGGAGCGCAGCTTGCCAACATGTTGCCTTTGGACTTCTGGCCTCCAGAATGGTGAGAGAATAAATTTCTATTGTTTTAAGCCACCAAGTTAGTGGGGATTTGTTATGGTATCCCTAGGAAACTAACACACAGTCCAAAAAAATCAAATGGAGTCAAAAGCAAGGCAGATTGTTTGACAAAATCATGACATTTCAAACTCAGCTACTTAACTAAAATATTCAGCCTACTAAACTATAGATCTTCTATGCATATATCACTTTGAACATGGATGTTCTTATCATTTGTGAGATAGAATTATATTGGAAACCTGTATTTTGGTTTCCCCAAGGAAAACAAACCTTGTCTCTTTTCTAAGATCATACCCCTCCCATACATCATTCAGGAACAATGAGGCATTCAATTGCCCACGACAACTTTTCCAAGTGCAATGTTAGAAACAAAGCAGGGACCACATAAAGGCACAATACAGCATCTCTGAATAAGCCATTCTTGTCTTATTTATTATCACCTCACATAGGACTCATTCAAATACATTCAGCAAGCACTTACTGTGTGCCTAGCAGATGCCGGACTCACTGCTAGGTGCTGAGCAGTCAGAGATGAGTCAGATATAGTTCTTGTGGTTTAGTTGAGAAAATCAAAGTTGACTGAGACAGACAAATAAGGAGTCAGGTATGGTGTGTGTGACAAGTGAGAAAGCATAGTGGCGATGGGAGGCCAAACAGAGGTGCCCCTGACCCATGGGGACAGGAGGAGAAGGAGGAGATGGAACCTGGGCTGAACTTTGAAAGCGTGGTTGACTGGATTCTGGGCTGGGACACATAGCATCAGGGAGCAGCGAGTGAGAGCTTGGAGGCCTGGGAAACTGCCAGAGGGTCAGTATATCTGGATTAGAGAATTATATTACAGAAAGGCTGAAGACGCAAACAGACCTGCGATGGTGAAGGGCCTTGGCAAGGGTTCAGATTTCATCCTTAAAAACATTAGAGTGCCATTGAAGCAGCAGTCCCCATCCTTTCTGGCACCAGGGACCGGTTTCATGGAAGACAGTTTTTCCACAGATGGGGGGTGGCAGGGGAATGGTTCAGGCAGTAATTCCAGTGATGGGGAGCAATGGGAACCAGCAGAGGAAGCTTTGCTCGCCTGCCTGTCTCTCACCTCCTGCTGTGCGGCTGGTTCCCAGCAGGCTGCAGACCGGTATTGGTCCACAGCCCGGGGATTGGAGACCCCTGCGTTAAAGGGTTTGGCATCAGTTACTGAATGATAGGATCAGATTGCTTTCTGGAAATGTTCACGTTCTGCTGTGAGGATGTTGGATCCGGATGGGGCAGGAGTGGTCAAGGAAACCATGTAGAGAGGCTGTTTCCGCTATCCATCCAGGCTTTCAGAAAACCTGGCAGTAGCAATCGGGGTGAAGAGGAGCAGGTCTGGAGAGGGTATTAAAGGGCTAGTTTTTAGGGCTAGCTATAGGGTCGGGGTAGGGGAAGGAAATGTAGTTTTTGAAAATTACTCTCTCTCCTAAGTTTTTGAACTCCAGAAGAATTAAGCACTGTCTTTTTATTCATCTCTGTACCAGCCCGGCCACCTGTACAAAATAAGTCTTCAATTTGTTAGTAGTTGAATCAAATTTCCCAGGTTTCTATTAGAAACTGAGGTTCCAGGTACTTTCCACCGTGCTCTCAGAATACCCTTCACTTTCAAGTATATAAAGCTATTATGAGAGATAATTTATGGCTCTCAGAAGGGCCTCCTGTTTTTGTTCATCTGCCCATTTAGCAGCCTCTTACTGGATTAATGGCCTGGTGCATCAATCATGTCGACAACCCGCACAGAATTAAGCGCTAACAGGAGGTTCCAGGAGAGCCATCTCTGATGCCTTCTAGAGGCCCAAGCAAAGGCCAGCAATGGTTGAAACCCCGATCCCAACCCACCCCCAACCCCAGGTCTCTCACTGGCATCCGTAGCATACACATTTATACTCATACTGTAGAAAGGCCCATGTTCATGTCTCCCTAACTACAATCTCTAAAGAAATTCCTACAGCACTGCCTATGGAACCCTTTTTAAATCATTTTATGAATAGCAGACTGGCTTCCTGAAGGCAGAGTACCTCCAATGTGCTTCGACAGATAGGCTTTTACATCAAGAGGAGAAGGAAACCAGAGAAAGTAAGACTGAAAAGCTACTCAGGAGTTGGCGGGGTAGCAACGGCATGGAGTCATCCAAGAGAGAGAGGTGACTTCGGGCTGGGTTGCAGGGATGACTTGAGCTGGATCTCTAAAGACAGGATTTAGCCAAAGTTTTGGAGGGAGCACTATTGACAGCTTGGGGCTGGATGACTCGTTCATGCTTCATGCATGACATAATGCTTAGCATCCCTGACTCCTGCCCGCTACGTACCAGGGATCCAAAATACTCCCCGACATATACACTTCCAAATACCCACTGGAGGACTGACCTTTACTGGGTGTGTGAACCACTGATGGATAGCGAAGGGGAATGTGAGAGGGTGATTCAAATGGAAGAGACCAAGGTGTGGAGAAGGACTCATGAGACATTCTCCGACCACTGGTAGAGCATTGTGACTGTGGTAGAGGATTCGAGAGGAAAACAACTTTTAAAACAAGCTAAAAATGAGGTTTATCATTAAATTCTATTCACAACATGTCCAAATGGCCCCCAAAGACCCTGTTAAACACTAATGTCAGATTCAGTTAAGAAGTCAAAGGCGTGTAGTAGATGGAATATGAGCTCTGACTTCAGACCTAGTTTGAATCCCAGCCTCACCACTTACTAGCTGTTTCCCTGGGCAAGTTACTCATGGTCTCTCGGCCTGCTTTAACAACTTCAAAATGAAGATCATACTTCCGCAAAGCATTGTTGGAATCTCATCGTGTTTGAGGAAGTCATTAAGAGGACATGACCCCAGTTGACCTTCAAGCTGGACCCAAGCAATCAGAAGCTCCTCACTCCCTGCTCCCCTGTCCTTGGAATGTACATTCTGCCCACTGTACCCACACTAGGAGCCACTTAAAGGACACAGCTTTGACAGAGCAATGTATTACTGAGAACATCTAGACAGTATACATGACTGAACCCCATTAAGGCTTCTACACAAACTCTTAAGATTCTGGTGGGTAGGTGGGGAGATCTACTTATGTTGCAGCCACCCAGGACAAACCTCATATGTAAGGTCTCTTGCTTATTAAAACTGCCACCTACCAATCTGCAATGATCTGCCTCTTTCTTTGGTCTCTCTTTGTTCCCCACGTAAGGATACCAATTCTGAATTTTACCAGGAAACTCCCAAGGATGCAAACCAACACATCAATCTGACATTAAAAACATTTGAGGGCTTCCCTGATGGCACAATGGTTGAGAATCTGCCTGCCAATGCAGGGGACACGGGTTCGAGCCCTGGTCTGGGAAGATCCTACATGCCGTGGAGCAACTAGGCCCGTGAGCCACAACTACTGAGCCTGTGCGTCTGGAGCTTGTGCTCCGCAACAAGAGAGGCCGCGACAGTGAGAGGCCCACGCACCACAATGAAGAGTGGCCCCCGCTCGTTGCAACTAGAGAAAGCCCTCGCACAGAAACGAAGACCCAACACAGCCAAAAATAAATAAATAAGCTTTCATTAAACAAACAAACAAACAAGCATTTGAGCCTTGAAATAACTACTTTGCAAATGAATATATGTTCTACCAGTGTATCTATTTTTTTTGTAAGTCCTCTAAATTTTGGCTGTATGTTGTTCACAGTTAGCTGGAAGTTTTTTCCTCTTTTTTGTTAAGCAAGGTAATATTTACACTAACTTCAAGTGTCCAATTTGGTGAACTTTTGTAATTTTTTACAATCATTGAACCACCACCACAATCAAGAAATAGAACGATTCTCTCACCCTAAAAAGTTTCCTCACCTCATACCCAGCATCTCCCCTCACCCTGGCTCAGGCAACCATTGTATCATTATAGGTTAGAATATTATAGAATTTCATATAAATTGACTCATACAGTATGGAATCTTTGTGTTTGACTTCTTTCGTTTAACGTAATATTTTTGAGATGTATCCATATTGTTGTCTATGTTAGTATTTCCTTCCTTTTTATTGCTGAGTAGTTTTCCATGGTATGAATACACCACACTTTGTTTATCCATTCAAAGGCGATGGACATTTGAGTTATTTTCAGTTTGGGGCTATTGCAAATAATGCTGCTACAACCATTCATATACATGTTTTGTCTGGACATATATTTTCATTTCTCCTGGGTGAATACCCAGAAGTAGAATTTCTGCTTGTATGGTATGGTTGTATGGTAATGAATCTTTAACTTTTTAAGATAATGCCATACTCTTTGCCAAAGTGACTATATTCCCACCAGCAATGTCTGAGAGTTCCAGGTGCACCACATCCTTGCCAACACTTGGTACGTCAGTCTTTTTCACTTCCTCCATTCTAGTGTATAGTGGTATCTCCCTGTAATTTTTAATTGATATTTCTCTGATGACCAATAAAGTTGGACACTTTTCGTGTGTTTATGAAAATGTTTAATCAAAATATCCATCAAATGAAATGCCAAAATGCAGTTATTGGAAGCAATAACTTCATGAGCATAGGAGCTACTGAACAAATTAAACAATAAGCCCCTCAATGGTATACAATATTGATATTGAAATTCTGTAATTGCATTTTGGGATATCTGAACTTGCAGAATGAATCATTTGCTGAAGTACCTTTTTTTTTTTTTTTTTTGCGCTACGCGGGCCTCTCACTCTTGTGGCCTCTCCTGTTGCGGAGCACAGGCTCCAGACGCGCAGGCTCAGAGGCCATGGCTCAAGGGCCCATCATGTAGGATCTTCCCGGACCGGGGCACGAACCCGTGTCCCCTGCATCTGCAGGCAGATGCTCAACCACTGCGCCACCAGGGAAGCCCTGAAGTACCTATTTTTAATTGGGTAAATTTATGTTCTATACTGGAATGAAATGAAATTTAGGAGGCCTATAATTATGCAGAATCATAAGTAGAGACAACTTATTTGATGAGGTTTTTCTTATGAAATATTTGTTGAAGAAAGTCACTCTGAATGAAGGCAAAAAAAGTCAGCATCTGTGAAAATATTTGGGCTGAAATATTTACACATTTCAACATGCAAAAACTTAAAATTGTGAATATGCTTGTTTTAGTTTGCTAATGCTGCCATAATAAAATACCACAGACAGGGTGGCTTAACAGAAATTTATTTTCTCTCAGTTCTGGGAGCTGGAAGTCTAAGAGGAAGGTGTCGACAGGTTTATTTTCTTCTGAGGCTTCTCTCCTTGGCTTACAGATGGCTGACTTCTGGCTGTGTTCTCACGTCTTTTGTGTGTGTGTGCTTGTACCTCCCTGGTGTCTTTCTGTGTCTAATTTCCTTTTCTTATAAGGACACCAATAAGATTGGATTAGGGGCCATTCTAATGACCTCACCTTAACTATTCTTTAAAGACCCTATGTCCAAATATTGTCTCAGGTGTATTTGGCGCTAGGGGTCAAGGCTTCAAGATAGGAATTTTAGGGGGATATAATTCAGCCCACCACACTCTTCCATTTAGCAGACCAGTTCTGACATCCCTTTTACTTCCACATAACACAGGAAGAAACATGACCGCTGGCATCTAGTGAAGGGTATAAATGGGCCAGAGAGCAAATGCCCTCTGCCCTGTAATCTGCAGTCACCCTCGTGCTCTGTGCTTTCCACGTGTCAGCATGGACCTGCCTGGTTCCAAAGTCCACCTGTTTAGGCCAGTAATATCTACCTGACCCTCTCACACTGGCACATTTTAAAAAAATAGTTCTGTTTCTTCTGTTTGTAAAAGTAATATGTGCTCATTGGGGAAAAAAAAAAAAGACCAAACACTGGTGAAGTATATAGAAGAAAATAAGATCACCTCCAAAAATACACACCCAGAGATAGCCACTGTTAACTACATTTGTTGTGTATCCATCAGAATGTTTTGTCTATGCAAGGACTTGTGTGCTTTTTAACATAAAAAGTAGAAATCATAACATATATAATTTTTCAGCTTTGTTTTTTCTACTTAATGTATTCTGGACATATTTCCCTTTCTATAAACAGCTATCTTAAGACTTGTCAAAATTCAGCCTGGCCAGCTGTGCCGCCACCCAGGCCTAGGTTTTACTTAGACTCTTTGGAATGAGGTAGAAGTTTCAGGGCCAAGAGAGTCAAAGACCATTCAAGGTTAAGCAAAGTGCAGCCTTTAGTCCCCTACTGTTCCAACCTTCTTCCTGAAGGTGGGATGCACAGATTACCAAGTGATGCTGGGCCCAAGTCAGGAAGGCTCGGGGAGTGATTTGGGAGCTGATGACAAGCAGCCTCTGATGTCCTGCAGGCTTGAGGAGAACTGCCTTTCTAAGGTGGAAGCTGCCCTTACCTCTTTTATTAACCTTCCTCCAGGCTGAAATTGTGACCCTTAGCCACTCCCAATCACACTTCTATTCTCTCATTTGGGACACTGAGGGGCATCTTTCTTCCCCCAGTTCCCAAACAGACAACCTAGAAAGCAATTCAGCACAACCTCCAACAAACAGAAACTGTCGAAAAGAAATTTACAAGTATCACACATTCTCCTCCTTTGCTTCCAATACACAGTCCATCTTCTGGGAATTGGGCCCGGAGATGGATAAGAAATATAGATGTTTGTCCTAGTCTGTTCATTCAATCTCCACAAGAAAGAAAAAAATTACAGTGTAAGAGAGTCATCAGCCTAGCCACATAATATCCTTTTAAACAAGTGCTAGGAATTCCACTGCCTAAAAGAAACCATATCAGAACTTATTTCCTATTGATAGATATCATAGGTTATTTCCAAACTTACTAAACAATACTTCAATGAACATCTTAGATATATATTTTGTACTCTTGCCTTAATATGTTTCCTTAGAATATATTCTGAGGGGTGGAGTGTATGGGTTGAAGGGTATGTATTGTTCAAGTTGTGATAACTATTTCTAATTTGCTCTCTAGAAATGTTATTGCAGTTTATATAATTTCAATTACCTTGGTTATATACCTAGGAGTGAAATTGAGTCTCATTTTGTAAACCTATGTTTAACTTTTAGAGTAACTGTCAGATGGTTTTCCAGAGCAACTGCACATTTTTATATCCCATCAACAATGTATGTGGGTCCCAGTTTCACCATATCCTCATCAACACTTGTTATTATCTGTCTTTTACTATAGCTGTACTAGTAGGTGTGATGTGGTATCTCAGTGTGGTTTTGATATGCATTTCTTTGGTGACTAATGCTGTGACTATCTTCTCATATGTTTATTGGCCATTTGTCTATCTTCTTTTAAGAAATGTCTATTCAAAAAAAAAAAAAAGAAATGTCTATTCAAATCCTGTGCCCATTTTTTAAATAAGTAATTTTTCCTTTTAATGTTGAGCTATAAGTGTTCCTTACATATTCTGGATAGTACTAATTCCTTATCAGATATATGAGTTGAAAAATTTTCTCCCATTCTATGGGTTGTCTTTTCACTTTCTTAATAGCGTCCTTTGAAGCCCGAAAGTTGTAGGTTTTGATGAAATCCAATTAATGTATTTTTTCATTGTTTGCTGAGTTTTAGGTTTCATGTCTAAGAAACCATTGCTTAATGCAAGGTCAGGAAGATTTACCCCTATGAGTCTTATAGTTTAAACTCTTACATTTAGGGCTTTGGTTCATTATTAGTTCTTTTTTGTATATGGTATGAGGCAGGGGTCCAACTTCATTCTTTTGCATGTGGATATCCAGTTGGCCCAGCACTATTAGAAAAGACTATTCTTGGGACTTCCCTGGTGGTCCAGTGGTTAGGACTCCACACTTTCACTGCAGGGGGCACGGGTTCGATCTCTGGTCGGGGAACTAAGCTACCTCATGCTGGAGGGTGCGGCCAAAAAAAAAGAAAGAAAAAAAGATGAATCTTTCCCCCACTGAATTGTTCTTGGCACCCTTGTCAAAAATTAATTGACCATAAATTGGTTTATTCTTAATTCTGTTCTATTGATCTGTATTCTATCCTCATGCCAGTACCACATAGTCTTGATTAAAATAGTTTTGTAATAACTTCTGAAATCAGAAAGGGTAAGTTCTCCAAATTAGTTGTTGTTTTTTTTTTTTTTCATGAGTGTTTTGGATATTCTGGGTCCCTTGCATTTCCAAACGTATTTTTCTACTATTAATTCAAAAAGTACTTTCTATGTTAAGGATAGTAACCCTTTATTTATTAAACATATTACTATTTTCCCTTGTAAATTGTTTATTTTTTCTATTTAGTAGTTTTAATGTTTAATTAGTTTATTAATCTATGACTCTTTGGCTATAGCTAACTTTTTGGAACCTCAATCTTTATTCTACCTAAACCTACAGTCATTTAATGCTGCCATCACTGATCACTATGAAACTCAGACTCTACTCTACCTGAGTCACAGTATTTGTTAGTCTCTTCTTATGTAAATCACGTGAAAGATTGAAAATGGCCAAGAACTCTTTGACACTCCTCCCATCAAGCGATAGGGTTTGTGTCCCCTCCCCTTCAATTTAGGTGGGCTCTGTAACTGTTTTCATCAACAGAATATGGCAAAAGCTCACTCTGTGCCTGGGCTTAGGCATTAAGTGTCTGGAAGCATTCACCTCCTGTCCTTGGAACAATCTCTGGGAGCCCTAAGCTGCCATGTAAGTCTGACTGCCCTGAGACCACCATGCTGGAGAAGCCCTGTGTGGGAGCATCCCACAGCCGAGGGTCCCAGCTAAGCCCAGCCTTTCAGTCATCCCTTCCAAGAAACTGTACAAGCTAGTGAAGCCTTTCAGAGCAGCTAAACACACAAGCTAAACACCATCAAGTGACCCCAGTTGATACTCACGATGGAGAATTATCACCCAACTAAGCCTGCCTGAATTCATGACCCAAAAAATCATGAGATAGAATTAAATGGTTGTTGTTTTAATTGTGGCAGTAATTTGTTACAAAGCAATAGATAATCAGAAATTAAACCGGGCTAATAGCCACCCATGTACTGGTAAGACAGGTGGAGTAAAAAGAAGCATATAATCCTTAAAAGAAAAAAAATTTTTCCTTTTAGAAAAGAGGAGAAAAAGTAATGGTTGAAAACCAAATGTGGAAACTTTTCAAGCTCTGTCCTCTTTGCAGATTCTGGATGAGAGATTAAGACTATATAGGAGCTGAGTGGTATAAAAAGATGAAGCTTTGAGGAAGTCAAATAAGGGTATGGCTTACTCCCTCATCGTGGTTGATCTCTCTGAATAGTCCTCCCCCTATATACTCGAGCAAGAAGATTCTTCTTAGTTCCCACATTTCTATGATGGAAGAGATAATAGGAAGAATAGACCATGGCTAAATTCTAAAGTGCCCCTTGTGAGCTTTCAATGCAGAATCTATTTTAAAACTGCTCCAGCTGTTGGTGGGAATATGAAATGATGCAGCTGCTATGGAAAGCAGTATCGTGGTTCCTCACAAAATTAAACATGCAATTACTATATGATCCAGCAGTTCTACTCCTGGATACATATCCAAAAGAATCGAAAGCAGGGTCTTAAAGAGGTGTTCGTATACCCATGTTCATAGCGGTATTCTACACAGTAGTCTAAAGGTGGAAGCAATCCAGGTGTCCATTGATAGATAAATGAATAAACAACATGTTAGGTGATTAGGTAGAAAATCATTATGACACATGCTACAACATGGATGAGCCTTAGGACATTATGCTAAGTCATATTAAGCCAGTCACAAAAAGACAAATACTACGTGATTCCACTTATATGAGGTATCTAGAGTAGTCAGATTCATAGAAACAGTAGAATGGTGGCTGAGAACCAGAGAAGCTCCTTAGAAGACCACCTGAGGCCAGATTAAAGGAGTGCAGATCCTTATCAGCAACTCCACCCTTGAACCATTGCTATAAAACTCCTCACCAAATCCTCCCAGGTGGGGACACACAGTTTTCTAGGGCACAAGCTTGCTGTGTCCCCCTTAGCCTGGCAAAGCAATAAAGCTATTCTTTTCTACTTCACCCAAAACTCTGTCTCTGAGATTCAATTCAGCACCGGTACACAGAGGCCAAGTTTTCAGTATCAATACCCAGAGGTAGCCAAACTAGAAAATTTGAGGGCACAGCCCCCAAGACTGTCCTCACTTCTGACATCAACTCCAAGTTCAGGGGTTCCCCAAACTACCCTCAGGTTCGATAATTCACCGAAGGACTCAGAATTCACTGAAAGCTATTGTGCTCAGAGTTACTGTTTATTACAAGGAAAGGGTACAGATCAAAATCAGTTAAAGGAAGAGACACATAGGGCAGACTCTGGGAAGGTTCCAAACACAAAGCTATGCTGTCCTCAGGATGCATTCCTCTGCTGGCATCAGTATGTAACAATACACACGGAATATTGCTGACCAAGGCAGCTCACCTGAGCTTCTGTGTCCAGACTTTTTATGGGGTTACAGAGGCATGATTGAAGGAATGGTTATCCACACGGTTGAACTCAGTCTCCTGAGTTGAGATAACACATGACTCAAAGACACCCCCCGAACCCCATGTGTGGTCTTTCTGGTGTGGCTAGCCCCTACACTAAGCAAAGACACTCCTACCCAGTATGACATTGATTACCTCCTAGTAGCTGATGGCAAAGTCAGTTTTTTTCTCTGAGCAAGGCCAAATTCCTTACTACATAGCATATGTCAAAACACACATTGGCTTTTAAAGCTTCTACTCAGAAGTAACACGTGGCATTTGCTCTCACATCTTTGGATGAATCAAGTCCCAAGGCCAAGCTTGACTTCAAAGCAGGTGGTGAGGTACATTCTTCCCGTAGCTGATTAGGTATAGGTGATTAGAAATCCTGTCTACCACGTGAGTGTTTTTATGTGTATTAATTCATTTAATTCTCTCGACAACCCCCTATTACTACCTTCATTTTCCAGATAAAGAAACTGAGCCACAGAGAGGTTAAGTGACATACCCAAAGTGGCACAGGTAGTAAGGGAAGAGCTGGGATGCCAGGTTTCAAGCCCAGGAACTCTACCTCTATAGCTCATGCTTTTTAAGACAACTAAGGGAGAAAAAAAGCCTATAGCTTCTTCAAGTTTCTTTTTTTCTACATTCAAATAATACTTGATGAATACTTCTGAAGTACTCCAGGCACTGGACTGTGATGTGCTGGAAATTAATGGTGAATTAGACGTTAGGCACTTGCCCTAGTGAAGCTGAAGTTTTTCTACTTTCTTCTTGGACAAAGGGATTTGTGGTGGAAAACAGGAGCTGGAATAACCAGGCCCCACTCCTCAAACACACAGTCACCACTACTACAACTACATCACACTCATTCCCCCAAACTAAGATCAAATCTTACCCACCCACTTCTTGAGACTTTGGAGGAGCAAAGAAAGAGGTAAGGGAAAAATAAAAGTGAAAATGGATGAAATGAAGTAAAAGCTATTAAAAACCCAACAGGATGACTCTTTGCCACTTCTCCTTACTTCAGATTAGTTAACAACAGGTACAGCATAGGCACTGCCCAGTTGATGGCAGTGATAGACTGTTGTCCCATCTGTAAGCATCAACCCTGTCCTTACCCCTCATCCTCCAGAGTGGACACATTCTCTTGGAACTACTGAAGAAAGAATGTGTTTTTTTCTGTTGGGTTTTCTGAGAAGACAAAATGTTGGCAGCTATCTTGTCAGCACTAGAGATCAGCCTGTCTGAGAATGGAGCCACTATAGAGGAAAGCAGGCAAGACCCAAGACATGTGAATCAAGCCTTTGACAGCATTTGAGCTCCTGGATCCAGCCATGCCTGAGGTCAAATGGCCTAGACTTTTCAGTTATGTGAGCCAATTAATCCCCTTTTTATGGCAAAGAAATTGAGTTTCTGCTATTGAAGTCAAAGAGTCTTAATACACCTATATATTTATCCTCTTTTTAAAGTTCCAATGCCAAAGAAGCCATCATGTGCTCTTCACAGGAAGGGGAAAAGTTCATCTTTAAGAAATGAGAATAAACCTAAGGAAGGCTGGTGCGGAAAGCTTGGCCTCTCTGCACAGGTGCCAAATTGAATCTTGGAGACAGAGTTTTAGGTGAAGTAGAAAAGAATAGCTTTATTGCTTTGCCAGGCAAAGGGGGACACGGCGGGCTCCTGCCCTCAAAAACTATGTGTCCCAACGCTTAAGGATTTGATGAAGAGTTTTATAGCAATAGTTCAAGGGTGGGATTACTGACAAGGTTAAGGGGTGTGCAAGGCCTGCACTTGCTTCATGTCGGCTTAATGTCGTCTCAGCTTCTCTGGTCTCTTTAGTCTTTTTTTAAAATTAATTAATTAATTATTTATTTTGGCTGCGCCGGGTCTTAGTTGTGGCGCGCGGGATCCTCGTTACTGCATGTGAACTCTTAGTTGCAGCATTCATGTGGGATCTAGTTCCCTGACCGGGGATCGAACCTGGGAGCTCTGCTGGGAGCTCTGCTGGGAGAGTCTTAGCCACTAGACCGCCAGGGAAATCCCTGGTCCCTTTAACCTTGCCTCAGGTGGGGGCTTGGCTGCTCCTCCCTTGATTAGCAGCTGTTCGGATCTGCCCTTTGGAACTCAGGGAAGGTCATGAAGGCTGGAGTCTTGCCTACAAGAAACGGGGGACAAAAAGGCTTCTGTGCCCAGGAGCCCCACAGGGTCCTTCCTGGTTTCAAGTTAAATGAAGCTCATGGGGGATGATACCAATTTCCTAGGCACCAACTGCTGAGACTGTCCCCCTTCTACCAATACTTATAGCCCGCAATTTCTAGGAAAGCATGAATAGCAACAGAAGGAGGAATTGGCTACCAGGATGCATGGAGAGACACCAGCAAACGCCATATCTCCACTAAAAAGATTTAGTATTAGAAAGCTACAGTGAAGTCTCATATCTCTAAAATTCATTGCAGCCATAAAAAGCACCACCATATTTTCACAAGCTATTAAAACAGTTAAAAATAAAACCCATTTGGGGCTTCCCTGGTGGCGCAGTGGTTGAGAGTCCACCTGCCGATGCAGGGGACACAGGTTCGTGCCCCGGTCCGCGAAGATCCCTACATGCCGCGGAGCGGCTGGGCCCATGAGCCATGGCCGCTGAGCCTGCGCGTCTGGAGCCTGTGCTCCGCAACGAGAGAGGCCACAGCAGTGAGAGGCCCGCGTACCACAAAACAAAAACAAAACAAAACACAATGTCTGTCTCTGAAAAGTATGATTTGGCAAGGTGGTTGTAGGAGTTGGGGTGGGGACGGTTAGGGAGAGGACAGGAACTTTCATTTTTTAATTTATAAACTCTGTATTTGATTTTTTTTTTACAGTGAAGATGCATTTTATGACAATTTTAATTCGTTAAAAACAACTGGAAGGAAATTTGTAAAATATTAACAATGGTTGTCTTTAGGTAATGGGGTTTGGGAGATTTTTTTAATGTCATCTTTCACCTTTCTAAACTTTTTTAAGATTCCTATGATGAGCATATGTTTCTTTTTTTTTTTTTTTTTCTGTACCTGGGCCTCTCCCATTGCGGAGCACAGGCTCCGGACGCGCAGACCCAGTGGCCATGGCTCACGGGCCCAGCCGCTCCGCGGCATATAGGATCTTCCCGGACCGGGGCAAGAACCCGCGTCCCCTGCATCGGCAGGCGGACTCTCAACGACTGCGCCACCAGGGAAGCCCCGCATATGTTTCTTTATGCCTGAAAAAAAACAACTTATTTCAATGAGATGATGCATTTGAAAGCACTCTGTAATCTGTGGAGCAATTCCATTATAAAAGTGATTTCATTACTACTGTAAGACGTATTAAATGCTGGCAATGACATTTGTAAAGTCAGAGGACAGATCCACTAACCAACTACCCGAGCACTCAAGTTTTGCGCAGCTGCCGCCTTCCGGAAGGTGGGAGGGAGGCCGGACAAACCACCACCGCCCACCCAGAACAATTATAATGCTTAAGAGTTGGGGCTTCCCTTGTGGCGCAGTGGTTGAGAATCTGCAGGCTAATGCAGGGGACAATGGTTTGAGCCCTGGTCTGGGAGGATCCCACATGCCGCGGAGCAACTAGACCCGTGAGCCACAACTACTGAGCCTGCGCGTCTGGAGCCTGTGCTCCGCAACAAGAGAGGCCGCGATAGTGAGAGGCCTGCGCACCGCGATGGAGTGGCCCCTGCTCGCTGCAACTAGAGAAAGCCCTCGCACAGAAACGAAGACCCAACACAGCAAAAGTAAATAAATAAATTAATAAACTCCTACCCCCAACATCTCCTTTAAAAAAAAAAAATTTATCTGGCAAAACCGAAGATGTTAGATTAGAAAAGCATTTCTTAGGGCTGTGCTTCTCAGCCCAGGTGGCATATTAGAATGGCCTGAGAAAATTTTTTAGGGCTCCACCCCCAGAGATAAGAAATCTATTGTTTAGGGTGAGGCCTGGGTGTGAGTATTTTTAATGTTTCCCAGTTAATGCTAATAAGCAGAACGGAGAGTGATAGCTTTGGGAAATACTGTGGATAAATTCTCCATGTAAAGTGCTGGGAAGAGTTCTAAAACCCCTCTGGGAACATTTAACTCTCTAACCAAAAAACTAGAAAAACATTGCTTTCTTCAAACCAACCTGAGGTTTTTGTCTTTTTTGTTTTTTTTAAAGTAAGAATTTTAATTGCTACTTCTGTCCTTACAATTTACAAAGGTCATCATGGAGATAATCTTATTTGATAATCTCATTGAATTATGATAATGTATGTAAAGTGCTAATAGGTGTAACTCTCTAGACAATTCTGGGAGGTAAGTGAGGCAAAAACCATTATTTACATTTCTCCCAGGAGGGAACTGAGAGGAGAGCATTCAGAAGTTTCCCAAGATCTAGCAGACTTGAACCCAAGTAACTTCCCCAATTACAACATGCTTGTTCCAAAAATTGGCTTGTATCTTTAAGTTGCCAATAACATTACACTAGAACAAAAGATTCAAAAAAAGGCTTGTCTTCCTCCTTTCCCACTGCATCCTCAGGATCTAGAGAGCAAAGTGAAAGTACAGTCATCCCTTGGTATCCATGGGAGATTGGTTCCAGGACTCACACAGATACCAAAATCCAAGGATGCTCAAGTCCTTTCTATAAAGTGGTGCTGTATTTGCATTTAACCTAAGCACATCCTCCCAAATACTTTAAATCATTTCTAGATTACTTATAATAGCTAATACAGTGTTAGTGCTATGTAGATAGTTGTCAGTGAGCAGCAAATTCAAGTGTTTTGCGGAACTTTCTGGATTTTCCCCCCAAATATTTTCACTCCACAGTTGGTTGAATCCGAGGATTCAGAGGCCACAGATTTGAAGGGTCGCCTGTGTTATGTGAACATATTTTACGTGAAATTGTGCCACCAATAGCACTCCTGGGAGCAGGGTCTGGACACATGAGTAAGTGTGTATTGAATGAAAGAATGAATGACTATATCCTATTAGATAACATTACCTGCATTTGTCTTAGTCCTTTCAGACTGCTATAACAAAATACCATAGACTGGGTGGCTTATAAACAACAAGCATTTATTTCTCACAGTTTTAGAGTCTGGGAAGTCTAAGATCAAGGTGCTGGTATATACAGTGTCTGGTGAAGGCTCACTTCCTGGTTCGTAGATGGCGGTCTTCTTGATGTAACCCCACATGGCAGACAAGATGAGGGGGATCTCGGGTATCATTTATAAGGGCACTGTTCCCATTTGTGAGGGCTCTACCCTCATGACCCAATCACCTCCCAAAGGCCCCACCTCCTAATACTGTCATATTGGTGGTTAAGATTTAACAGATGTATTTGAGGGGAAGGCCATAAACATTCAGATATATAGATAGAACCATTTTACAAGGGAGGTATCTGAAACTCCAAGAGAGAAGGTGAAACTCCAAGAGGGAAGTTGACACTCCCGAGGTAACAGAACTTATGCCAGACAGAACTGGAAAGAAAGAGAACTCGGGACAGCCAACTCTGTATTTTTACCCACCATACTAAACCGCCAACTTTTGCTGTATTTAGAGACCAAGCCCCAAGGACAAGGCCTTAGAGATAATTTATGTGGCAACTCTTCTCTAGATATTATACAAAGATGCTATAATAGGAGGAATATTGAATAGGAGTTGGCAGCAGTGATTTGCTATTATAGTGTTTTATTGAAAACAATTCATTTTACTGAAGACTTACTTCCAGAATCCTTAGTCTGATTAATGACAACCTTCTGGAATGATTTTTTTTTTAAATAAAAAAGATTTTACTTCCTTAAAAATTCACATAATATAGTATGTGACAGATCACCATAGTCATATATTTAAATCCACAATTACTAGACACAAATAAAAGAGAGCTGGAGAGAAGACATCATACATGCTTTTAATCAGGAAAGAAAAAGACCTCTCTAATCAATGTCTTGCAAAATCATTAACCAAAGTCGTAAACTGAAGCTCAAATAATTGAAAAATGAAAATGATCCATCTACTCATGACAGGGAGATTGCAGTCTAATAAAAAAGTTGAATGCATATATGGATGAAAAGGATTGACACTGCCATTTGGTAATTGGCTAACAGTCATAAACAAATGAAAGAAATAACCAAGTTGAGAGCAGATGTCAGAATTTTCCCCATCATCTTTAAGAGGTCACAACACATTGATCTAGAATTTTGATGCTCAAATCATTAGTTATGTGGAATAGAACTGACAATGGTAAAAGGCATTACAATTCATCCATCCATCGTCATTCGTCCATCCATCGTCTGTCTGTCCATTCATTCATCCACTCATCTATCCATCCACTAGGTTTAACAACATGAAATTGCCATTATTTGATCATTTTTGACTTACAAGAAATGCAAATTCATGTGGTTCAATATAAAATATTCAATTAATACTTATTGAACATACTGCCATGTTCAATGCACTATGTAAGGCTTGGGGAGTAAAGGTTGAATAAGAAATACTCCCCATTTCTGAAAATCTCTACTGGGAGAAACATACACTAACTACTGTTTATAAGAGAGTTACAAAGTGCTATGGGTTTATATTGATTACTGTACATGCATAGAAAGAACATATAGCAAATTGTCAGTAGAGACGTGGTTGGTGGGAGTTTGTAAAATTCTTTTTCCTTTTGCTTATTTCTACCTTAAAACTTTTTATTCAGTGAACATGCATTATTTTCATAATCAAAAGTTTTTTGAAAATGTACCATGAAGGCTGAAAAATTGATGGATATTAATAGATATGTATAAGATAAAGGATGTAAAAGTTAAAATGGATGAAGCAACCTAGGTAAATAATAAGTGAGAAACTGAATATACAGAAAGACAATGGTCAGACCATATAAAAAAATAGAGCTCTGACCCACAACCTGTAGCAACCAGCCTGGGAAACCAATCTATTATTTATAGTAACCAGACTGGAAAGCCAGTCTTCTATCTATAAGTCAGACTGCTATCTCTATCAACCAGCCCAGGAAGCTAAATAATAATTGCTGTAACAGTTGGCCCCAAATCAAGCCAGGACTCGATTAATAACTGAACTTTCCTAATATTTGTCCCCACTTTGAACTTAGGACCAATCAGACACAGCCCAATATGCACCCCTAACCAATCACATAGGATGCCCTACTTCTAGTTAGCCCACCTCCAGGTTCTCCAAGCCAACAGGCTCCAATCAGGGCATACCCGAAGTCTTTTCTTTGTTTCACTATAAACCCACTCCTCTGCCTGCCTTTCAGTCTCTGCCAAAAGTCAAGTAATGGTGGCTGACTCCCTTGCTATAGCAAACTCTAAACAAAGACAACTTGCCCCTTCTCATTTGGTTGGTCTTCATTTACTTCCACAGAAGAGAAAGAGAAATGAACTCGGGAGTGAGCTTAGCACACAGAATGCAAATGACAAAGGCATACACATTTATGAGAAATGAACATTAAAACAACTGTCCATACCCCACTGATCACAGGGACTAGCTGGGTTCTGGTTAAGCTCCAGGAAGACGAAGTTGTTTTACTTCTCGGTATTTCCTTTTCCACACCCTCTTTCAGCATGCTTTACCCCCCACTCCTTAACCTGAAAAGGAAAATCTAGAGCTACCATATGCCTCTGATTTGGTTTGACCTTTGAAGGCTGGCTCTGAATCAGGAAGACCTTAGGAACCAGATTTTATCACTTAGAATATCAACTCCATGAGGGAAGGGAGCAAGCATGTCTGTTCAGCCCACCTCCATGTGCCCAGCTGAATGATTGAAATAAACATGTGGATGCATTCAGGGTACAAGCACTATGTGGTACATGCAGGAAGACAGCTCAAATGAATAGCTTGTGTCAAACACCTATTTTGCTTCCCTGAAGTTATTGAACCAAAGCACATTCAGAGAACACCTATGGTCCAACACACCAAATGTGGTCTAAATAAACTAGCCACACAGGAGCTGAAGATTGGGGTCATCACTGCATAGTGATTTGTCCTGTGATGTTCAGTGCTTAGTTGGATACAGCTGCATTTCTAACTCTTTCTTTCGTGTTCACTGGATAGTAAACATGAATCACTATTAATAATAATTTTCCACCGCACGTCCAGAACAATCCATGCAGAGAAAATTGGAACTTCTTCTTTGCTGAGGTCCAGTCCCATCAATTTGATGCTCATTTTATAGAAAGGCCATTGAGCAAAATTAATGTACCCAAACAAATAGAGTTTGTCCTTGTAACTGATTCCGAGTATGACAGGAAACAAAAGGGCTGCCTTAATGACCTCCTCTGAGAAATTTATTTTCAGAACATTGAGTTATTTTCTTATACTTGACCAGATTGGATTAAAATTTTTATAAAAAAAAAAGAAAAGAAAGGAAGAAAAATAAAACTTAGTTGTCTGTTTTCATAGAAATCACTTTGAGATCTAGCTTCATTTAAATTCACTTGTTATTGTCCAAATCAAATAATGTTATAATCTTTGGGTTATTTTACTTCTTTACATTTGACACTTCTTTTCCCATTTTCTTCACACTGCCCCCAGCATGTTTTACTCCCAGCCTCTTAACCTGAAAAAGAAAATCTAGAGCCACCATATGCCAGAAATGAGGGAGACTGAGCCTCTTTAAAATACTACTATACCTTGCCAGGAGATAACACTTTAGACTATTATCCAAAAACTCTGGCCATCCTTTTTCTGCGGTATTGGACAGATCAGTGAGGGTACCTGCCTCACTCTCAGTCCCTGGTGGGGGGGGGGGGGGGAAGGCCTCCCCCACAGCCTCTGGAATGTTCTTTTCCATGTGATCTGCCTGTCTCCTGACCTCCTCCATCACAACCAGTTGGACCAATTGGGAAGCTCTATCCAAACAGGAAGGGTAGGAAGAAAAGACGCCAACCAGAGTGCCTTGGTCAGAAATTAGATCTAGAAAGTATGAAGAGAGAATCAGCTGGGTTCGAGATTCTGAAAACTTGCAAAGAGAAGGCATGAGTGAGCCCATGTTACTCATAACCAGCTGCCACAAGGTCAGGAAGGTGTGGACAGATGGGAAGTTTTTCGTGGGTAGTAGCAGGAGAAGAGCCGAAGAGATGGGGCAGAGCTGAATCAGCAGAATGGCAGGGAATTGGTGACTCCTTGCTGCTGAGGTGCAAGGAGAGAAGCTAGTTCCTTATCAGGTTTCCCTCCAGTTCAGCTGGACCACAGCTTGTAAACCCAAATAACATTTCGGATTGTATTATAAGTATCATGGGAAGCCACGGAATATATAAGCAGAGGGGGAACACAATTGGAAACGCAAGTTAGGAACATCACTCTGGCTGCTCTACAGAAAAGAGATTTGGGTGGAATGCCTGGCTGATACCTTGGGTTGCTTGTCAAATACCTTTTCCTCCCTTACCTCTTGCAGACAGAATTATAATTTGGTCTGGTGTACATCTATTCAGGGTGATTCAGGATAATGGGATCATATTCCCGACTCCAAGGGTAACTTCTGATTGGTCCAAGTCAATATGATGGTCCCATTCTCCTTGTCAGTGATTGGTTCCATAGTAGACATGTGAACCAGTTCTGACTAATGAGCTTTCAGGGGAGACCTATCGTGGGAGACTTCTGGGAATGGCATCTTCATTTGTAGGAATGCACCAGGAGACAGTACCTTTCTGCTTCTGGATGTGGCTGTGTCTGGCTATGAAGCTGCTGACAACACCTGCAGTCATCATTCACCCATGAGAGTGGCAGCCTGAGAGTGAAGCCAACAAACTAAGCGTGGATGAGCTAAAGGATGGAAAGAACCTGCGTCTCTGGTGACAGTGATGAGGCCCTGAGTGAACCAGCTCCCAAATGTGCCCTCTTGTTGGCCTTTCTCCTAAGTCAGATAATGAATTTCTTTTAAACCAATTTGAGTTGGGATTTCTGTTTCTGCTGCTTATGACTTCTTAACTATTTAGGGGGCTAAAGTACAAGTGAGAGTCCAATTAGAAGATTGTTGGAGTGGTCAAGACAGAGATGATGGTGAACAAGGATGGCAGTGGTGAAGAGAGAGAGAAGTTGATGATTCGAGAGATATTTCAGAAGTAGAATCAAGAGGGTGAGGGGTGGATGAATGGAAGGATGGTTAGATTAAATCATTAGGAAAGTTCCATGCCATATCCCATGTTGCCAATGTCTGTCTTAGTCTGTTTTGGGATGCTATAACAGGAATACCATATGCTGGTGGCTTATAAACAATAGAAATTGATTGGAGGCTGGGAAGTCCAAGATTGTGGTGCCAGCAGATTTGGTGTCTGGTAAGAGCCTGCTTCCTGATTAATAGGTGCCCATCTTTTCACTGGGTCCTCACATGGTAGAAGAGGGCAAGAAAGCTCTCTAGGGTCTTTTTAAAGAGTATTAAATCCATTCATGAGGGTCCCACGCCCACAACCTAATCACCTCCCAAAGGCCCCACTTCCAAACACCATCGTATTAGGAATTAGATTTTAATATATGAATTTTGGGGGAAACACAACCTGTGGCAACTACTTAATAGTTTAATATGCCCTTTGAAAATTTCTCGTGGACCAGAAATGATTGCAGTTGTACTTCTGAGGTTCTTTTGCATCTCATTCATTGGCCAACAGTACTGACTCTGTGATAGAAGTTAAAAATAGTATCAGCATATAAGTTTGTTTGTTCGTTTGTTTGTTAACCTGTGCCAGAGTCCAGAAGTATAATTCTGGGAGCAGAAACGACTTTGCAGCCACTCTCCAGTGTTTTCTCAGAACCAAGAGTGACAAATTCCAATTGCCAGAGCTTCCTTAAACAAATAAAGATTTCCTTTATGCTGAGGCCAACTTGACGGGAAAGCCTAGCAGAGAAGCAGTCTCCAGAAACGAGTGGCCAGAGGTCATTTTAGTGTAGCTGGGGCGTCTTTGTGGGTGGCTTGGACAGTTCTGGATACGGTTACATGCATGTGCCTCCTGTCATCTGACTGCATCTGGATCCTTGCAGGTGGGCCTGTCACACACCCAGTGAGGAAGGGACTGTGTGAGGAAGCTCAGAGCACATTCAAGACACCCCGAAGAGTTAATGGAACCACATTCAGCATATGGTACTTCATAGGCAGATTTCCATCAACAAAGAGCTTTCATTGTGAGGTTTGGAATCATGGTCTTTTAAATCTGGTCATGTATAGGAAGAAATTTTCCTTATCCTTTTTTTGACCACTTCTTAGGTTTGCTCAGTGGTTTCCTTTTTTTGATAGTCATAGATTCCAGGAAAGCTATGCTAATAGACACATTGAGGTTTTGGCTGAGGACCTTCCATCTAATAATGACAGATGCAAGTTACTGCGATGGGGTTTTACAGTGAGTTGAATAGTGTCCCCTGTTTAAAAAAAAAAAAAGGAAATATCATGTCCATTCAAAACCTCAAAATGTGACCGTATTTGGAGATAGGGTCTTCGCAGATGTAATGAGTTAAGATGAGGTCATCCTAGATTAATGGAGGCCCTAAATCTAATGACTGGTGTCCTTATAAAAAGAAGAGAGGACAAGCAGAGGTAAACAGAGAGGAGCAGGATATGTGATGTTGGAGCAGAGATTAGAATGATGTGTCCACAAGGCCAGGGATTTCTGGGAGGTACCAGAAGCTGGAAGAAACAAGTATGGATTTTCCCCAAGAGCCTTTGGAGGGAGCATGGCTCTGCTGACACCTTGATTTCAAACTTCTTGCATTCAGAACTGTGAGAGAATAAATTTCTGTTGTTTTCAGGCACCCAGTTTGTGATGGTTTGTTAGGGCAGTTCCAGGAAACTAATACAGGCTTCAAAGGCTGAGCCCCAGATCTCTTTGCAGGCCCACGCCTGCTGACCCCATTTCTTCCTCTCCACCAGGGGCTTAAGGATGACCTATTTTCCTTTTCTTTCAGCAACTGTCACCACCCGCTCGTCTCCCCTCACCCAAGCCCAGCAGCAGAGTGGTACCCAATTTTCCCAGTTCCTCCTTTTCCTGCTGACAAGCTCATAATCCTCTCTTTGCTTTCATCACTTTTTTTTTTTTTTTTTTTTTACTAATTACTACAGACAGGCAGGCAATCACACAAGTAAGAATGCAGGGGAAATTTCAAGGTTTATAAAACGTGTTAAACCACTGCTCTTCTGGTCTATCTTGTTCCTGGATTTATCTAGCGTCTGCAATTAAATTGGCACTTGGGTATTTTTCCTTTCTGTCTGTTAAAACAAAAAACAAACAAAAATTGAATTGTATACTTCTCTACAGTTACAAAAATTTTTTAATATTTCCTAAAATTGATATAAACTGCACAAATCGGAAGTACCAATGCATTTTCATCAAGTACTTATATTTTTAACCACCACCACAGCCTTGTATGCCATGAACCCATCCCCATCTCCAACCAGGATTTTGGAAAAGAAAATCTGGCAACTTTTTGCTTAACTCTCTTCTGAGATGGCCTCTGAGGAACCAGGCTTCTGTCCTTCGTGTTCATTCTGGAGTGTGGGGCTGGCCAACCCTTTCCCTCTTTTCTTGTTGAGATGTACCCTTTCCTTTGGGAGCTCTTCTCATTTGGCAGATGTGATCAACACTGAAGAGGTTGTCATGGCCCCTGACTGACATCTGGGAACTTCGGTTCCCATCATTCCTAATAAGAGTGGCTCACTATGCCTAAAATGTTTGTGCAAACAATATGGTTTATGCTGAACACGTGCTTTGTTTCTAGGGATGTGGAATTTTGGTAGATGCTAGGCAGGGGGTGCCTGAATGACTAGCCCCAATAAAAACCTCGGACACTGAGCCTCTAATGAGCTTCTCTGGTAGACAACATTTGACACGTGTTGTCCCAACTTGTAGTCTAGGGAGGTAAGAGTGTCATGTGGTGCCTCCAATGGGAGAGAGCTCTTGGAAGTAAGGACCTGGTTTGTCCCAACTTGGTCTCAGGTGCTTTTTCCCTTTGCTGATTCTGCTTTGCGTCCTTTTGCTATAATAAGTCATAGATGTAAATATGACTATATTGTGAGTCCTCTTAGTGAATCATCAAACCTGGGGATGCTCTTGGGGACCTCCCAACACAGGCTTTCTTTGTGATATTTGGGGAGCAAATATCAATACTATCAAAGAGAAGTGGAGGGTTTATGGCTTTCACTACAAAGTTTATTTACATAACTCCTTTAAACCTGATTTTACTTATTCATTCATTTGTTCATGAATTTATATGCTTTGTTAAGCACACATTATGTTCTAGTCACTCTCCTAGGAACTGGAGGGAGCGAGAGAGAAATACAGAGAGAACATCACATCCTTCCCTGCAAGGAGCTCACAGTTTCACAGCACCTTTGAATAGAGAAATAATCAAAGCGGGGGCTACTCTTCGTTGCGGTGAACATGAGGGCTTCTCATTGCGGTGGCTTCTCTTGTTGCGGAGAGTGGGCTCTAGGCTCACAGGCTTCAGCAGTTGTGGCACGTGGGCTCAGTAGTTGTGGCTCATGGGCTGAGTTGCTCCGTGGCATGTGGGATCTTCCCAGAGCAGGGCTTGAACCCGTGTCCCCTGCGTTGGCAGGTGGATTGTTAACCTCTGCGCCACCAGGGAAGTCCCTGCAATGGTAAATTTTTAGGTTTGTTTTTGTTTTTTGGTGAGCAATGGGATAACATTAGAAGTTAGTGACTGTCCATCAACAGATGAATGGATAAAGAAGATGTGGTGTATATATATATATAGATATAGAGATAGAGATATATATATCAATACAATGGAATATTACTCATCCATAAAAAAGAATGAAATAATGCCATTTGCAGCAACATGGTTGGACCTAGAATTTATCATCTTAAGTGAAGTAAGTCAGACAGAGAAAGACAAATATCACATGATATCACTTATATGTGGAATATAAAAAAATATGATACAAATGAACTTATTACAAAACAGAAATAGATTCACAGACATAGAAAACAAACAAACTTATGGTTACCAAAGGGAGAAAGGAGGGGAGGGATAAATTAAGAGTTTGGAATTAACAGATACACACTACTGTATATAAAATAGATAACCAACAAGGACCTATTGTATAGCACAGGGAATTATATTCAGTACCTTGTAATAGCCTATAATGAAAGAGAATCTGAAAAAGAATATATATATATATACATATATATAACTGAATCACTTTGCTGTACACCTGAAATTAACATATTTTAAATGAACTATACTTCAATAATAAAAAGAAAACTATCTCCTAAAAAAAAAAAAGTTGTTGACAATGATCAGAACTGTGATTTAGAAAGAACCTTCCACTGGTTTCCTAAGTGAAGAGAGGCTGTATAATAGAATGGCCAAAAGGGTGGAGCCAGACCACTGGCGTTCCAACATTAACTCTGCCACTTACAGCTGGGTGATCTGGGACAAATCACTTCACCTGTATATACCTTAGTTTCCCCATGTGTAAAGAGGGGATAATAAGAACACCTGCCACAGTGAGCTGTTGTGAGGGTATATAAGCTAATAAACTCAAAGCATGTGGAACAGCATCTGGTTCTCAATAAACTGTAGCTTTCATTATCACTGCATAAAAGCAGCATTTGTTTCACAAGCATTTTATCTGCATGTAAGTTTTTGGGAACAGACTCTGCTTAAAGCAAGATCCAGTATTAGTATAAGATAAATTTGGGAAATGACAGAAAACTGAGAATCAGGATTTTCTTTAATATATCTGTATTCAAATCACAACATATACATGTAGATATTGAAGTGGAGCAGAATACAAAGGTTGGAGGGTTCTTCTGGAGGATCTTTGTGTATCTTCAAGACAATAATAATTCCCCGTGAAGTAAAAGTCCACTGGAGCTAGCTAAACAAAGCCAATATAGATTATCAATCAAGTGGCTATTATCAGATTTATAATATTATGGTATTTATAATATATTTATAATATATCAGAAAGGCTAGTGTTCTTTCTGTTTTCCATGGTTACACATGGCATATCAGTTGAATCATAACCTTAAAAATCAACCTCATCTAATTAAGACATTCACCTAAGTCAAGTAGTCTTTGTTTCTTTTTCCCCCATTGCTATAAAAACCTTGTAATGCACTAAAATCATTTTAATGTAACTTTTTAGTAAAAAAAAAAACCAAACAAACACAAAAATTAAAACAGTGCCAAAAACAGAAGTAGAAGCTCCAGAATTTTCATATAGAAGGGATTTAGAAGTAACCAGGTATTTGGAACATTCTTTTTGTTTGTTTGGTTTTTGTTTTTTTTAATTCTTTATTGGAGTATAATTGCTTTACAATGGTGTGTTAGTTTCTGCTTTATAACAAAGTGAATCAGTTTGCAGATGACATGATACTATACATAGAGAATCCTAAAGATGCTACCAGAAAGCTACTAGAGCTAATCAATGAACTTGGTAAAGTAGCAGGATACAAAATTAATGCACAGAAATCTCTGGCATTCCTATACACTAATGATGAAAAATCTGAAAGTGAAATCAAGAAAACACTCCCATTTACCATTGCAACAAAAAGAATAAAATATCTAGGAATAAACCTACCTAAGGAGACAAAAGACCTGTGTGCAGAAAATTATGACACTGATGAAAGAAATTAAAGATGATACAAATAGATGGAGAGATATACCATGTTCTTGGATAGGTATTTGGAACATTCTTATCCCATAGCCTAATAGCTATCACTTTCACCGTCAATTCTGTCTTTGAGCATTTGACTATTGTATCAGTTTCTTGCCATTGTTGGCATTCCTTGGATTCCATGGCTTGTGGTCACATCACTCCAATCTGTGCCTCATCTTCACATCTGCCTCTATGTGTGTCTTCTCCTCTTCTGTCTCAAACTTCCCTGTGCCTTTCTTTTATAAGGACACTTGTCATTGGATTTAGTGCCATCTGGGATGATATCGTCCCCCAATCCTTAACTTAATTACATCTGCAAAACCTTTTTTTCCAAATAAGATAATATTCACAGGTTCCAGGGATTTGACAGGGACATTACCTTTAGGGGGAAATCACCATTCAACCCACTACAACCACCTTGTATGAAATAGCACCCACCCATTGTACTACCATCATTCTGTACTCCTCACCTGCATTATTCTTTTTCATAACATTTGTCATAATTTCACATTCTAATATTCTCTTGGCTACTTTTTATCGTTTATCTCCCCCAGGAGAATGGAAGCCTCATGAGAGCAGAGGTGCATTCACTCCTCTCTTCCCAGCACTACAATAGCACTTGGCACAATTTATTTGTTGAATGTATGCAGGAACTAGGAAACTTTCTTGAGTCCATGTTTCCTCAGTAAGGATCGTTTTCTACTTAGGGGTGAAAATAAAGATCACTTGGGGTACCTTGGAGGGACGAGAGTTGTTGATGGAGCCCAACCAGTACCACTAGCAAAAAGCAGCAGCTAGATTGCTGAAAAAAAATGATCAGAAATTTCAGGTGGGATTTTACTCCAGCCAAGTCTCTTCCCTGCCCCTGAATTCTCTTTCTTAACCCTTTTTCCTGATCTTGGCCCCTCTTATATGCTCTCATAGCAGCCTGTACTTCCTCCACATAGCTACAGCATACTGTATTGTAACTGCCTGTTTATTTGTTTGTAATTTCCATCTCATCATACTCTCCCTTACGGCAAAAACCTTGAGATCTTTGCTGAGTTCTGTGAGCTGTTCTGGCAAATTACAGAACCTGAGGAGGTCATGGGCCCCCCAAATTTATAGCCAGTTGGTCATAAAAGGGGGTGTCCTGGGGACCCCTGAAGTGTAGCTGGCATCTGTAGTAAGGACAGTCTCATGGAGAACTGACCCCTTAATTTGTGGGATCTGTGCTAACTCTGGGTGGTTAGTGGCAGAATTGAATTGTAGTATGCCAGGTGGTGCTGGAATGCCTTTCCTGAATCTTCCAATGGCTCCTTGCTCGGGGTGTTAAAAAACCTGAGGCTCACAACAAAGACTGGATTTGAAATACAGATGTTGACACAGCCTCCATTAACAAAAGCCCCAGCAAATAGCGGCAGCGCTCTGTGTCTTTTCTTATTAAAGGAGCATTATTTTACAGGTGATGGTGACATTGGACATGGTGCATATAGGCTTGTGTTAGGATGTTCTAGGATGTAGTGTTAGGATGTAGAGTGATGTTGTAAGAGTGATGCCACGTTTCATTTAAAGATCTTGCATCTTCTAAACCCTGACTCTTATTGAAGAATGGACTCCTAAGGGAATATTCCATGGAACAAAATTAAGAAATATCTGTGAGAAATACTGGAGGCAGCAGAGCCTTAGAATTCAAAACCGAGGTGCTGACACAGGGATATATTTTACCATGTTTACGAGAATTGAAAAAAAGTCTGCTTTGGCTGATTGATTTGGTAATAAACATTGGCTTTACCGATCAACTTTTTTTTTTTTTTTCTTTTTGCAGTACGCGGGCCTCCCACTGTTGTGGCCTCTCCCGTTGCGGAGAACAGGCTCCGGACGCGCAGGCTCAGCGGCCATGGCTCACGGGCCCAGCCGCTCCGCGGCATGTGGGATCTTCCCGGACCGGGGCACGAACCCGTGTCCCCTGCATCGGCAGGCGGACTCTCAATCACTGCGCCACCACGGAAGCCCCCGATCAACTTTTAAGTTAGACTTTTTACATACACTGAATGAGCCAAATCTGCATTTCTAAAGTTTTGGCAAAAATATACTTAAAACTCATGATAAGATAAAAGCATTTTAACAAATAATATTGTATTGCCAAAGGTCTATAGAAATGTTAATGTTCTTATTTTCTCAATTCTGAGTTAAAAAATAAAGTGCCTTGAAATGGAAGAGTTACAGTACAATTATTAATTACTGATAAGTCTTTTAAAAGACTTTTTGGTATACTTCCCAGAGATTGACAGAGTGAATAACTCAAACAAAGGAGGACCTAAATGAATTGCCTTATAATAGATCATAAAAAATAATTTTTGATGATAGAGTGCTATATGACTTTTAGCATTTGGAAGATCAAAGATCTGAGTGACATTGCTATTTCAAAGTATTCACCATAAGCATCTATTTATTTGAACATATTTTCTCAGTGTTTATATCTATAAAAACTAAAACTACGAATAGAACTGATGATGAATCCTGTCTTATCTAGCAATAAGTAATATTCCTCTACTAACATGTGAACTATGGACAAAAAATAGCACCATTCATCTCACTAAAAGATACATTTCCATAAAAATGTGTCATAGGAGATTATATCAGACTAAGCCTTTTATAGATAAAAGTTATAAACTTTGGATAAAATATAAAAACAATTGTTTGAAGACGCTGGAAAGTAACCAAAAGCTAGCAGGCGGGATTTTAAGGGATGGCTACTCTTCAAAGAATTGAAATATAATGAGTGTGATTTATGCTCATACATCTTTTTATCTGAGGGCACTACTCGGTCTGCACTGTGAAAAGCAACGGGAACTCAGAAAGCCACAATCTTAATGGCTTAAGGAATTAGAGAATGGACCCTGGGGCTCCCAGAGCATCTGGAAGTTGAGGATGAAACTCCTGAAAAGGAAGGAGTAATAGAGGGAGAGAGCTCCGAAATCTATACATACACTCTGCCCAAGTCCTTGGTTGACTCCTGAACTCTGTGTGCATGGGATAAAAGTTAACTACCGTAAGTCCCCTACGTTGCAAACTTTCAAAGATGTGAACGTGTATTCGTGTCCAATCATGTAAGTTAGTTCACGTGTCTGCTGTACATTGTCACGTGCGTGCATCCTCTACAAGTGGTTGTGCTTTTGTGTATTATACTGTACAGTACTGTATAGAGTACAGTAGTACAGTATCTTTATTTCAAGCCCAGGATGTCCGGAAGCAAGCGTAAAAGCAGTGGTGATATAGCTGGTACTGCTAAGAAGCGCCAGGAATTGGAGGCCCAGAGAAAGGATGAAGAGAGACAAGAGGAAGAAGAAGTAACTGCAGAACCGAAGAGATTCACAATGTAGGAAATGGCAAGGGGATTTTCTTTATGTGAGGAGGCACTGTTACTTTTGGAGGCACAGGACCCGATCATAGAACAGTACATGAAAGTTGCAGCAGCCATTCAGAATGCAATCCAGTGCTACCGTGTCATCTACAATGAGAAAAAAACAGCTACCCAGACATCACTGGATTGTTTTTTCAAGAGGGTAGATAGAACTGAATCCAGCAAGGAACCAGAACCTGTGCCGTCAATGTCAGGCGTGAGTGAAATTGCACCTTGCCCTCCGTCTCCTATCACTGATGATCCTTCAGCTCTACCATCTCCCACCTCCTCTCCCTCCAGTCAGTAACTCTTCTTGCCTGTTCACTCGATGCCAGCCCTGTTGTACTGTACTACTGTACTTTTCAAGGTACTGTGCTGTAATATTAAAAATGTTTTCTTTATTTTTTGTGTTTGTTCTTCATGTATTATTTGTGTGAGAAGTATTGTAAACCTCTTACAGTACAGTACTATGTAGCCGATTGTGTTAGTTGGGTACCTAGGCTAACTCCGTTGGACTTACAAACAAATTGGACTTACGAATGTGCTCTCGGAACAGAACTCATTCGTATGTAGGGGACTTACTGTACCTGCAAGAATACATCAACATTTATCAGAGGAAGATAACAGAATCTAGAGGCTCTACAATGTATCACCTACAATTTCCAGTACACAATAAAAAACTAACAAGAATATAAAGGAATAGGAAAGTTTGGGGGTTTTTTTACTTAATTTTTATTGGAGTATAGTTGCTTTACAATGTTGTGTTAGTTTCTGCTGTACAGCAAAGTGAATCAGCTATACATGTACATATATCCCCTCATTTTTGGATTTCCTTCCCATTTAGGTCACCACAGATCACTGAGTAGAGTTCCCTGTACTATACAGTAGGTTCTCACTAGTTATCTATTTTATTATTTATTTATTTATTTATTATTTTTATTTATTTTTTTGCGGTACGCCCGGGCCTCTCACTGTTGTGGCCTCTCCCGTTGCAGAGCACAGGCTCCGGACACGCAGGCTCAGCGGCCGTGGCTCACGGGCCCAGCCGCTCCGCGGCATGTGGGATCTTCCCGGACCAGGACACGAACCCGTGTCCCCTGCATCAGCAGGCGGACTCTCAACCACTGCGCCACCAGGGAAGCCCACTAGTTATCTATTTTATACATTGTAGTGTATATATGTCAATCCCAATCTCCCAATTCATCCCATCCCTCCTTTCCCCCCTTGGTGTCCATACGCTGTTCTCTAGTTGTGTCTTTATTTCTGCTTTGCAAATACGTTCATCATTTTTTAGATTCCACATATAAGCAATATTATACGATATTTCTTTTTCTCTTTCTGACTTTCACTCTGTATGACAGTCTCTAGGTCCACGTCTCTGTAAATGGCACAATTTCGTTCCCTTTTATGGCTGAGTAATAGTCCATTATATATATGCACCACATCTTCTTTATCCATTCCTCTGTTGATGGGCATTTAGGTTGCTTCCATGTCCTGGCTATTGTAACTAGTGCTGCAATGAACATTGGGGTGCATATATCTTTTTGAATTATGGTTTTCTCCAGGTATATGCCCAGGAATGGGATTGCCTGGTCATATGGTAGTTCTATTTTTAATTTTTTAAGGAACCTCCATACTGTTCTCCATAGTGGCTGTATCAACTTACATTCCCACCAACAGTGCAAGAGGGTACCCTTTTCTTCACACCCTCTCCAGCATTTATTGTTTGCAGATTTTTTGATGATGGCCATTCTGACTGGTGTGAGGTGATACCTCACTGTAGTTTTGATTTGCATTTCTCTGATAATTAGTGATGCTGAGCATCTTTTCATGTGTTTGTTGGCCATCTGTATGTCTTCTTTGGGGAAATATCTATTTCGGTCTTCCGCCCATTTTTTGATTGGGTTGTTTGTTTTTTTGATATTAAACTGCATGAGCTGTTTGTATATCTTGAAGATTAGCCCCTTGTCAGTTGCTTCGTTTGCAATGTTTTATCCCGTTCTGAGGGTTGTCTTTTGGTGTTGTTTATGGTTTCCTTTGCTGTGCAAAAGCTTTTAAGTTTAATTAGGTCCCATTTGTTTATTTTCATTACTCTAGGAGGTTGGTCAAAAAAGATCTTGCTGTGATTTATGTCAGAGTGTTCTGCCTATGTTTTCCTCTAAGAGTTTTATAGTGTTCAGCCTTACTTTAGGTTTTTAATCCATTTTGAGTTTATTTTTGTGTATGGTGTTAGGGAGGTTCTAATTTCGTTCTTTTACATGTAGCTGTCCAGTATTGAAGAGACAGTCTTTTCTTTTGTCTGTTCTTGTCTCCTTTGTCATAGATTAGGTGACCATAGGTGCGTGGGTTTATCTCTGGGCTTTCTATCCTGCTCCATTGTTCTATATTTCTGTTTTTGTGCCAGTCCATACTGTCTTGATGACTGTTGCTTTGTAGTGTAGTCTGAAGTCAAGGAGACTGATTCCTCCAGCTCCATTTTTCTTTCTCAAGATTGCTTTGGCTAGTTGGGGTCTTTTGTGTTTCCATACAAATTGTATTCTAATTCTGTGAAAAATGCCATTGGTAATTTGATAGGGATTGCACTGGATCTGTAGATTGCTTTGGGTAGTATAGTCATTTTCACAATACTGATTCTTCCAATCCAAGAACATGGTATATCTCTCCATTTCCATTTGTGTCATCTTCGATTTCTTTCATCAGTATTTATAGTTTTCTGAGTACAGGTTTTTTGCCTCCTTAGGTAGGTTTATTCCTAGGTAATTTATTCTTTTTATTGCAATGGTAAGTGGGATTGTTTCCCTAATTTCTCTTTCTGGTCTTTTGTTGCTAGTGTATAGGAATGCAAGAGATTTCTGTGCATTAATTCTGTATCCTGCAACTTTACCAAATTCATTGATTAGCTCTAGTAGTTTTCTGGTGGCATCTTTAGGATTTTCTATGTATAGTATCATGTCATCTGCAAACAGTGACAATTTTACTTCTTCTTTTCCAATTTGGATTCCAAGGAACAGGAAAGTTTGACTCATGGTTCAGAGAAAAGGTAGTCAGTAGAAACTGACTCCAAGATGACTCAGATGTAACAATTAGCAAAGACTTTTTTTTAAAATTGAAGTACTGTTGATTTACAATGTTGTGTTATTCAGGTGTACAGTAAAGTGATATATATTCTTTTTCAGATTCTTTTCCATTATATATTATTATAAGATATTGAATATAACTCCCTGAGCTATACTGTAAGTCCTTGTTGTTTATCTATTTTATATATAGTAGTGTGTATATGTTAATCCCAGACTCCCAGTTTATCCCACCCCCTTTCTTTCCCCTTTGGTAACCATAAGTTTGTTGTCTATGTCTGTGAGTCTATTTCTGTTTTGTAAATAAGTTCTTTGTATCATTTTTTTAAGATTCCACGTATAAGTGATATCATATTATATTTGTCTTTCTCTGACTTACTCCACTTAGAATGATAAATTCTAGGTCCATCCATGTTTCTGCAAATGGTATTATTCCATTCTTTTTTATGGCTGAGTAATACTCCATTATATATATATATATATATATGTATATATATATATATATATATATATATACATATATATATATATATATATACCACATCTTCTTTATTCATTCATCTGTTGATGGACATTTAGGTTGCTTCCATGTCTTGGCTATTGTAAATAGAGCTGCTATGAACATTGGGGTACAGGTATCTTTCCAATTATGATGTTCTCTGGTTATATGCTCAGGAGTTGGATCACTGAATCATATGGTAACTCTATTTTTACTTCTTTAAGAAACTTCCATACCATTCTCCATTGTGGCTAGAAAAGAGTTTTAAACAGTTATTATACATATATGCAAGGACATGAAAAAGTATATGGTCAAAATAATGAATTAACAGAAAAAGTCAGCAGAGATATAGAAATTCTAAAAAGAGAGAGGGAGAGAGAGACAAATGGAAATTCTAGAACTGAAAAGTACAAAATTTGAAATAAAAAATTCACTGGGTAGTCCTAACAGCTATTTAGAAATGGCTGAAGGGTTGGTAAACTTAAAAACAGGTTAAAAGAAATTATCCAATCTGAAAAACAGAGATAAAAACTATTGAAAAAGATGGACAGAGCTCTACTAGCCTTCAAGACAATATTAAAGAGCCTAACATACATGTAATAGGAATCACAAAAAGAAAGGGAAGAGAGAATGGGGCAGAAAATTTTTTGAAAAAATAATGACAGATTTCCCCAAATTTGGTAGAATACATAACTTTAAAAATGAATAAACCCAGCAAAACCCAAGCAGGATACATAAAAAAAGAAATTCATACCACAAACATCATGGTCAAACTATTGAAAACCAGATAAAGAGAAAATCTTAAAGGCAGCTAGGGAAAAATGACATAGTAGAAATTGAGTGGGTGGGTAGAGGGACAGGATTCAGAAACAACAAAAGCTAGAGGACAATGGAATCATATTTTTAAGAGTTAAACTGGGAGCAGGGGTAGGGGGCAACGTCAATCCAGAATTCTATATGCAGAGAAAATATTCTTTGAAAATGATAGTGAAAGATGACTTCAGAGAAACAAAAACTTAGAAGTTATACATTACAAGAAATGCTTTTAAAAAATTATTCAGAGGGAAGGGAAATGATATTAGATGAAAATTCAGATCTATGCGAAGAAATAAAGGGCACTGGAAATTGTAAATATGTAGGTAAATAGAAAAGAATATACATTTTTAAAATTTCTTTAAAAGATGTAATTGTTTAAGGCAAAAATAGTTCACTGCATTTAAACATAGGTGGGCCTAATGTATATGAAAGCAATCATGTAAAGGATGGAGGATAAATAGAACTACACTTCTGCAAGGTTCTTACATTTTACATCAGTTACTACAACATGAGGTCTACATGCATTGAGACACTTTAAGCATGAATATGCTAGAGTAAGCACTAAAAATTCATGTAAAGAAGTTTAGTGGAAGGTCAATAAAGGAATAAAGATGAAATATAAACAAATATTGATTAACCCAAATGAAAGCAGAAAAGGAGAAACAAAAGAACAAAAAAGGGATGAAACAAATGGAATACAAATTGCAAATAATAATAGACTTAAAATCCAATGATATTAATCTTATGTTAAATGTAAATAGACTAAAAACTCCAATTAAAAGGCAGAAATTATCAGACCGGATTTTTTTTTTTTAAATCAAGAACAAACTATAGGACTTCCCTGGTGGCACAGTGGTTAGGCATCTGCCTGCCAATGCAGGGGACCCAGGTTTGAGCCCTGGTGCGGGAAGATCCCACATGCTGCTGAGCACCTAAGCCCGTGTGCCACAACTACTGAGCCCATGTGCTGAGACTACTGAAGTCCACATGTCTAGAGCCCGTGTTCCGCAAGAAAAGAAGCCACCACAATGAGAAGCCTGCACACCACAACAAAGAGTAGCCCCTGCTCGCTGCAACTAGAGAAAGCCTGCTCACAGCAAGGAAGACCCAACATAGCCAAAAAAAAAGAACCAACTAGAAGCTATCTACAAGAGACACATATTTAATATAAAGATACAAATAGATTGAAAAGGAAAAAGATTTACCAGGCAAACAGTAAACATAAGAAAGGTGGAGAGGTTGTATTATTATCAGACAATATAGAATTCAAGCCAGGAGTATTAAGAGAGATAAGGAGGGGCAGTTCATGAAAGAAGGAAAGAGAAAGAAAGAAAGAAGGAAAGAAAGAAAGGCAGGGAGGGTTAAATCATCAGGAAGACTTGAAAGCCTAACAGAAGACATAAAAATCATATATATATATGCACCTAATAACACAACTTCAAAATGCATAAAGGCAAAGCTCATCAAACTAAAAGAAGAAATAGACAAATCCACATTCACAGATTGTAATAGTCTCCTTTCGGTGAGTGATAGAACAACTCAATTTAAAAATCCATAATGATATAGTTGATCAGAATAACACTATCAATACCAAACTGAATTAATATTTATAGAAAAAAATTGACAGTTATATAACTACTCAACTGCAGAATACACATTCTTTTTTAAAGCATACATGGGATGTTCACCAAGGGAGATAATATGGTGGGTTATGAAATGAGTCTCAATAAACTCCAAAAGGTTGAAATTTTAATGACTCTTCTCTGTCCACAACAGAATTAAATTAAAAATCAGTAATAATAACCAGGAATCATTTTGCAGTATATACAAATATTGAATCATTATGTTGTATACCTGAAAGTAATATAATGTCATATGTCAACTATACTGTAATTAAAAAAAAATATCTAGGGCTTCCCTGGTGGTGTAGTGATTAAGAATCCGCCTCCCGGTGCAGGGGATGCAGGTTCGAGCCCTGGTCCGGGAACATCCCACATGCTGTGGAGCAACTAAGCCTGTGCACCACAACTACTGAGCCTGCATGCCACAACTACTGAAGCCTGCGCACCTAAAGCCCATGCTCCGCAACAGGACAAGCTACCACAATGAGAAGTCCACGCACTGCAACGAAGAGTAGCCCCTGCTCACCACAACTAGAGAAAGTCCATGCGCAGTAACAAAGACCCCACGCAGCCAAAAATAAATTAATTAAAAATAGTGTATATGTGTCTATCGCAATCTCCCTAAAAATATATCTATATAATAATTTAAAAATAGTATCTAGAAAAGCCCCTGAATATTTGGAAATTAAACAACACACTTCAAAACAGTGAGTCAAAGAAGAAACAATAAGGGAAATTTAAAACTACTCTGTACTGAATGAAAATGAAAGCACAACATATTAAAACTTGTGAAATGCAGATAATGCAATGCTTAGAGGGAAATGCATAGCTTTAAATGCTTATATGAAAAAAATAGAAAAGTCCAGAATCGGTAATGTAATCTTCTACTCTAATCAGCTAGAAGAGGAAATCAAATCCCAGTTAAGTAAGAAGAAGGAAATAATAAAGAACAAAAGTCAGTAAACTAGAGAATAAATAATCAATGGAACCATAGATGGCTTTTTGAAAAAATTTAAAATTTTTATAAACTTCTGACCATATTAGTCAGTAGAAAAAAAAAGAAAATGCAAAATACCAAAATCAGGGATGTTTGAAAAAGTGACAAGGTCCTGGCTCTCGTGGACTTCTAGTGGGGGAAACATGTTACATGGTCATACAAAGAAATATACAGGTATAGATTGTGGTAAACTCTATGAGAATTCTGCAGGGGAGGGAGAGGCCGATTGGGGCTGGAGAGGGGCACCTCTGCAGAAGTAAGTTAACTTCGACCCCTTCGCTCAATGAGGAGTAAAGTCAGCCCCTCCCGGCGTCTTCCCGGCCCCTAGGAGGCAAGTGGCGGCCCCGCCCCGCGCGCCGCGCTCCGCCCCGCCCCCCCCCCCCCCCGCGCGCCGCGCTCACCCCCCAATCTCAGCCGCCCCGGCCCTTCCGCGCAGGCGCGGGACGGGCGGGAGGTGGGGCTCGGCCGGCGGCGGGGCGGGGCAACCGCCGGGCGGGCACCGAGCGGAACCACACACTAGAGAGGTGCTTTCGTTCAGACCCAGCGGCGCCGGTTCCCCGCGATGCCGAGGCCAGATCCGGACGCCTCGCCTCTCTGAGTCGGTCTCAGCGCGGAAGGCACAGAGGGAGGCCATGGCGGAGCCCTCCGAGCCCCGGCGGCAGGCGTCCGCGGGCGGCGGGAACCTGGAGGAGGAGGACGAGGAGGACGAAGAGCGGGAGCCGCTGCTGCCGCGGATCGCCTGGGCCCAGCCGCAGAAGGGCGCTCCGGGGGGCGCCGTGCGGCTGGAGAAAGCTGTCGGGGAGGAGGGCGCGGCCTCCCCTAACCAGGCCAGTGACCGGGAACTGCTGCTCCTGCCCAGGGATGCGTCTTTCTTCTCTTCCCTGAGTTTGGGGTGCCTGCGGAGCTCGCCCACCAACCTGGACCGGAACCACCCCGTGGGTTCAGGTGCGATCCGGCTTTTCCCTTCCCCGGCGCCCTGCCAGTGCGCCTGTCGCCGCCGCCGCTCAGCCCCCCATTCAAGCCCCTCCTTGGGTCCCTACCCCCGGCTTCTTTCGCTGTCTCCCGCTAGCCCTTGCCTAGTAGGAAAGGCTCTTCACCGGGCATCAGCTCCGGCGCACAGGCCGAGGGGTCAGCCGCTGGGCACACCTTGGACACCTCGCCTTTCTTTTCTGCTCCCCCGTTTACTCGCACCTTTTCCAGGGGCTATAGGCTGCTTCACGTGAGGCCTGGGGTTGTCATTAAACACTGATCCTTGAGGCCTCCCCTAAGAGTGAGCCTAAACTTTTGTAATCAGACGGGAAAAGTTAACACTGTAAAATGACGTAAGTTGTTTGCTCAAGTTCGGACTTGAGTTTGGGGTTAAGAACCCTGAGCTACCAGGAGAGTTGGTGAATTTGCAAGGTGGATGACAGCCGAGAGATAGAGAGCAAGAATATCCGGTTGCCTCTGGGACACGTTTCAAAAACTTTTGAAGTTAAATATTGTTACTGTAACATTAGCCAGAGGGCGCAGAAGCAGTTGAATTTCTGTACCTGCTCTCTCTCTTGCAAAGTTTCCTTTCTTGAGTCATTTCTATTTTTATACTTTAAAAAAAAAAGAAAAAAATTTTTCACTGTTAAGCAGACTGACAGCCTCAGGTGAAAGAGAGGATAATTGAAATGATGTTGAAAGGTATGCGACTGCAGGCATTGATATTTATTGATAAATCGAATTTTTTGCCATGATCGAGCCGAATAAGGCTAATTTGATAGTAAAATAGAATAGGCTTGTAAGAGTCCTAGGTAGAGCTGAGACAGGCTAGTTTGTAAAATGGCCATGATAACACCTACTTGCTGGTGGTAAGGATGGTTTAAATGATGAGATGTGTGCATTGTGCCTGGAGTTTCATTCCACCTGTGAGCTTAAAGAAAAGGCACAGAAAATGTAGTTTTCATTAATGCTGCTTAAGTTTTTCTGGAGTGGTTAGATTTTACATGTCCTGCTATTAGTACAGTAATGGGGCTTCTACAATTTAAAGAATTCTGGATAGAGTAGGTTATTCTAGTTGTAGTTGAATTTATGGTCAAATATTCTAGAGTAAATAAATCAGAGCAGCCCAAGGGAAGCAGACTTTAATGAATAAAGCTTTAACAAACCTGTCTAATATACAGATCGGCTAGCTACCATTCTGTTAGCTTTTGGATGCACTGACAGTACAACATTTAACAGAACAAACAAATATGCCTTTGCAATCAAATCACAAATGGATCCACATTCACCCAGCTACATTGATAATATGGGTATATATTACCTAGAAACCGGTCTGTGAAGTAACTAAGATTTGTGCGGCTAGCTTGCCTTTTTATACCCAAAGTTACCTGTGTAGCTAGATTTTAAAAGAGCCTAAAACCTTACAAATGCATTTATTCTATGAAGCTGAGGTTTTGTAAACAAATGATATTAAGGCTAGAGAAAGTCAAAGTGGAGATAGAGTATAATATTTGAATACAAATGGATTATTAAAGAGAATTCCAACCTTTTGAATGGCAGTAACTTACTTATATCAGTTTACAGTTTGCTAAGATCTTTTTTTTTGTATATTTCATTAATTCTCACAATAGCACAGCAAGTTAGTTATTTACCCCCATCCTGAGTGTGAAGACTGAAAATGAATGAAAACTGTAATAACTAGTAGTTGATAGAACTTCAGAGGTAAGCCAAGGTCAAGGTCCAGGAAGTGGAAAAGCCAGACTGAACCTAGTTTTTTCATGTCCTACAGTTTTTCCATTTTGCTGTAGATCCCCAAGTGTTATAAAATAATTGTTAACGTTTGTTTACTTATTATGGAGGTCTTATTTTTAATGGATTTAAAAACAGTTTTGAACTGTAAAAACTATTTTTAAAATTTCAAACCATTCTCCTAGAAAGTTCATGATTAATTTAACTAGATGATTAAGTTTAGTTATTTTTTGAGTCCATTAACTTGCTTTGTCCTTTACCATCCAATTTCCATGAAGCCACCTCTCTAGTTCCAAGATATTCTTGCCTTTAGATTAATATTAACATCATTTATGATACTTAACTATTTTATGTAAACAGGAGCTTTATGTACTTTACCCAGTGGAAGAATGTCATATGTCTGTTATCTTTACTTGAACAAGACATGTGACAAAGTCTAGAACCAGCATAAACATAGTGTTGTGGGATCAATGTCAAAAGGATTAGTGGCATTCCTTGTTCCAGTTGTCATTTTAATCAGTGAGTTGAAGAGTAGTAAAGATGATAATAGTTAATACCCACAAAACTGTTAGTACATGCAGAGGGCATAGTTCTCTGTGCTTCACATATATTAATTTAAAACGAACCCTATGGATGTGAGCACTATTTTTTATTTATTTTCATTTTAAGGAAGCACAGAGAGGTGAAGTGAAGGTCCCAGTTAATATAAACCAGAGGCACTTATCAGTTTTGTTGGAGAGCCTGGCAATTAGAGAATGGTGTTAGAATTCGCAAAGAGCTTCTGAAGTAAAAGAAAGTGTGTGTTTATAAGCCATTTAATGATTCATGGTGGCTTATAAATGTACGAACAAAATAAAATCATTTAAAAGTAAGGAAGAAATATGAGAATGGAAAATAAGAGCAATGAAATAAATAAGATGGGGGCCGGAATAAGAGTACACAAAATTAACATCACACACTCGATACAGGCAGCCCACAAATTTGATATTTAAGATTACCGAGCAGCCAACTTGAGAGAAACACAATCACTCTGTCCATAAAGTTAAAACAGACTAGTTATTTGAACCAAAACAAAACTGGCAAAGGATAAACTGTCATGTATTCTCTTGGAGAAGAGATTACATGCTGAGTAATATCTTGGTAATAAAAGTGATGACTTTCACAGGAGTGTTGCTTACAACTTCCCTGAAGTTCATTTCAGTAGAAGTAATTCTAGTGGGTGGTGTTATCAGTATTGCTGGGTCTAGATTCGAGATCCTGATAGTCTGGCTTAATTTAGAGGAAGGTATTAGAAGAGTGGATATCCCGAGGATCTTGACAATCCTCCAAAGCTGAACTTTTGAAAGGGAGTGAGCAGCAGTGTGTTGGAGATTATTCCTCAACCAATAATTAGAATACACTTATTCTCGTTTTCCATTTATTGCAGAGATCCATCATTCAGCAAATGTTTCAGTGTCTGTGGGGTGCCAGTGGAAATTGAGGCCTTGGGGAAACAGTGGTGGCCAGATATCAAATGGATGTCCAGTCACGAGCCTTGTCCCCATGCAACCTTATAACCTCATGAAGGAAAGAGTCACTTAAAACAAACAGTTCTAACAGAGGATATATGTGCTTGGATGGGGAAAGCCAAGGCTTCCATAGAGCCATACCCTGGATTTAGGGGCCAGGGAAGATTTAGCAGAGGAAATAGCATCCGAATTGAGACTTGAGGATGAATAGCACTGGAACCCCTGAGGGTTCCTGTTTGGGTCAGATCGCCAAACTTGTGAGCCAGCCACTTTTCTTTTTAGAAAATATTCTGGCCAATGGGTAAGATATATTCCCAACCCTTAGGTGAGGAAGAGTTCATTTTGATTTATTTATTTAAAATGAGAGCTTGATAAGTTACCATGCACACTTATATAAAACTAAATATAAGAGGTTATACAAGGGGTTCTCTTAATCCATTTTCAATTTCTGCTTATCAGAGGATCAGCTGTAACCCTTAAGTGTGGTTAAAGGTTTGTTAATAATTAATTCGCAAATTTATTGAGGGTTTACCATGTGCCAGGTACAGTTTTAAGCACTTGGCATATATCACAGGACAAAACAAAGCTCTCTGCCCTCCTGGAACATAGATCATTTTGTTATAGCATTGCAAGGTGGTCAGATGAAGTCGAAGGATGGATAAGAATTAGCCATAGAAAGGAAACTTGGCATATACATCAGAACAGCATGGACAAAGGTTCGGAGGGTGGGCTGGATGCCTTGTGAAAAGTGTGGAGTTTGAATAGGACTGGAACTTGACTAGAAGGCCACTGCTTCTTGGAGGAGTGCCAAAGAGAGTATACAGAGATAGAACTCACATGCTCCTCAGAAAATTGGAATATTTTTTGATACAGGGACAAATAAAAATCTCATAGTTTATTTCTTAAAAGGGAGAAAGTAATTTTAACTGAACAAAATTTAAAGAAGATATAGCTAATTAAGCCCTCAGCTATTAAAAATCAAACCAAACAATGACAACAAACCTTCAAACCAAATCTCCATGGCACATTTATCTTGAAGTGTAACTTTAGGGTGTGTTCTCCAAGTTAAACTCATTGCTAAATACACATTTAGGTAAATAAAATGAAGAAAGTTGTAGAATGTAATTGTGAGTTATGAATCAGAAAAATTACTAAAAAATAATTACTTTGATTTTTAGAATAGTTGATATATAGTCTTTTTTTTTTTTTTTTCCTGGCAGTAGTTAGGTAGGACCAGTTGTCTTTTAAGTGCCTTTCTGGATTGTGATGGTAAATCCAGACCATTTTCAAAGAATGCCAGTTTTCATGTAGGGAGATAATCTCATTTGTCTCCAAAAGAGTTGCTCATTAAAGGGACAAGTTAAAGAAAAAGAGATTGAGAACATCCAGGCTGATTTTTTAGGAATCTTTCTGATCTGATTTTGGTTGAAGCTGAATTATTAAGTATTCAGAGTATGATCCTGGGCTCCATGAGAGTAACAAAGGCAGGTTCTATGATGAACTCATAAAGCTTAACCCATGAAGCAATTTGATAACATCTAATAGTAATGTCAAAGTCTGCACATAGTTTCCAAAAGAATTGCTCAAGTACAGGATGGGAGAGACCAAAAGGGGTCCAAGAGTTTAGCCATTTCAACATGAATTAGTATGACAGGACTCCTAAACAACGATTGTAATACTTGAGTGCTTCTTATTTTGGTATAGTGTCAAGACTGAGAGATATCTCTATTCTCTGCAATGGGTTGCTTGATTCTGGAGACCATATTTTAAAGTGGCACATTGAAAACTGAAGCATGAAACAGGAGGGCAACTCGGATGCTGAAAAGCCTGAAAATACTTCCATATGGAAGGAGGCAGAGAATAGAGGAGACTTAGGGGAGCATGAAATGATCTTCAGCTATTTGAAGGGCTATCCCTGGGAAGAGAGGAGTAAGTAGACTTTTGTTTTGCTCCAGATGGCAGGTCTGGGACATTGGGTGAAACTACAGGAAACCTATTTCTGAAAAAGAAAGAAGTTTATATTTGTTTTCAAACAAACACAAAAAGTATGGAAAAAGGAGTGATCTGTCTTTGAAAGTGTTTAAACATTGGTCCAGAGACCACCTGCTGGTGATGTATTATGGAAAGTACATCAGTACTGTGAGCAAAGTTGAAATAAATAGCTTTTCAAGTTCTTTCTTGTTAAGAGCCCTGATCTAGAAGAAACATCATTTGACTAATGATAATTATTATTGGCATATTCTGCCACACAAATAATACTTCATTTATTCATTTAAATGCTTATGAAGAACCCACTAAATGCCAATCCCTCTTCCAGGTGCTAGGGATGCACAGTGAACAAGAAAGACAAAGTTTCTCCCTTCATTCTTAAGAATTTTCATGGAATAGATCTGGAAATAGTATATCAATTGTATAGACATGACTAAGGTACTTGGATTATTTATTCTTTTAAGTAGGTTAAATATGCCCAAGGGCCCTTTTTGTAGTATTTTTTCTCAGCATAAACTTTTAGAAATTAGTAAATAATTGTTTTGTTTATGTCTGAATTAAGGAAAATTTTAAATTAAGGAAAGTTTATAGTTTGAATTTTCGTAAGATTGACGTGAATAGCACTTAAATGCCTTTCAGAGTAAAATGTGAATAATTTTTGGCTTGTCTACCACTTTAAATGATTAATTACCACTTTAAATGATTAACTCTGCAAGTGTTTATTGAATGCCTTTTATGTTCCAGGAACTATAAAAGTTCTGGGTATATAGCAGTGAGAGAATCCTTGTCTTCTTGGAGCTCACAAAATAAATAAGTTATATAATATGTTAGGTGATAAGTGCTAACCAGAAAAATAAAGTGGAGGTTAGGGGAGATTGGGTAGGGTCTTGGGGGCCAATATAAGAACTTAGAGTTTTTCTTCAAGTGAGATGGAGAACCACTGGGCGGCCCTGTGAGTGAAAGTGCTGAGTCCTAACCACTGGACCACCAGGGAATTCCCTGACTTACATTTGAAAAGGATTACCATACCTTCACTGTTGAGTGTAGAGAGATCAGTTAGGAGACTCTTGTAACAATCTAGGCTAGAGGTGATAGTGACTTGAATCACATGGAAGGAATGGAGGTGGTAAGAGGTGGTTAGGTTCTGGATATTCATTTAAGGTAGAGCTACACAGCTTGCTGTTGGCTGTGGGGGGGTGAGGGTGTGAGATCATGGATGATTCCAAGGTTTTTTGCAAGAGCGCCTAGAAGATTTGGAGTTGCCAGTAACTAACACAGGGAATACTGGGAGTGAAGCAGTTGAGAGGAAATGAAGAATTGAGTTTGAGGCAGTAAAGTTTGAACTGTCTACTAAACATCCAAATGGAGAAGCTGAGTATAATAGTCTGGGGTTCAGGGCAGAAGTCCAGGCTTGAGATATAAATCAGGGAGCCATCAGTGCTGATGAGGGAGAGAAGAGGGCCATGAACTGAACCTGGGCATTCCAAAGTTAAGTGATCAGGGAGATGAAAATGAGCCCACAGAAGACTGAAAAAGAGGAACTAATGAAATGGAAGGACAACTTGGAGAAGTGGCGTCTTGGAAGCCAAGTGAAGAAAGTGTTTTCAGGAGGAGGGAGTGACCAACAGGGTGAAACGATGGTGTTGGTCAAGGAAGATCAGTTCTGAGGTTGGGTTTAGCAATGTGGATGTTACTATGGACCCTGACAAAAATTATATCAATAGAGTGGTCAGGTCAGAAGCGTGATTGAAATGGGTTCAAAAGAGAGTGGGAGAAGAAAAATTGGAGATGGTAAATATAATTATAGAAGTCTTCTGCTATAAAAGGGAGCAAAGAAATGAGGGGGTGTCTGGGGGACTTTGGAGGCTAAGAGAGATTTAAGATGAGAAAAATTACACCATGCTTTGTATGGTGGTAGAAATGATCCAATAGAGAGGGAAATATTGATACAGGAAAGAATTGCAGAAGAAATGTCCTGGAGTAGTCAGGAAGAGATAGGTCTAGTATACAAATTGGAGGAGTTGATCTTAGAGCTTGGATCATCCATCTATAGTAGTAGGCAGGAGGCAGAGGTTGTGGCTGGGTAGATATGGTGCTGAGGGCTGATGATAGTTTTTTCTGCTTGCTTCTCTTTTCTTCTTGAAATAGGAAGATCATCTGCTGAGAGGAAAGAGGTGTGGGAATTTGAGGAGAGGGGAGGGTATGAGATAGTTGTCCAGAAGAGTGGGAGAGTCTGTGTATTAGGGGAGTCATCCTAGTTTAGGCTGTTATAATGACATACCCTAGCTGGAGTGGCTTAAACAACAGATATTTATTTCTCACAGTTCTGGAGGCTGGGAAATCCAAGATCAGGGTGCCAGCATGATCAGGTTCTTGCTAAGGGCTTTCTTCTTGGCTTGCAGATGGTAACCTTCTCACTGTGTCCTCACCTGGCCTAATCCCATCATGGGGTCCCCACCCTCATCTAAACCTAATTACCTACCAAAGACCCCACTCCCTGTATGATCACATTAGGGGTCAAGGCTTTGAGTGTTTTGAGGGACACAACTCCCACGGCAACATGAAGGGTCCATCTGAGGACTGTGGTGATGAATTTAAGGGGAGACACCAGGCATTGTGTTTATCTAGTCAAGTTTAGCTGTCCAGGCATAGGCATAGTCATAGGCAGACAGTTGGGTTTATCCAGGATTGGGATTTTTCCAGGTAACCATGATGAGGGGTGGGAGGAAGAGAGTGATTTTTTGATGATTAACCATAATTTATGCTGGCCAAGGAGGGAAGTAGGGACACAAAGTGGGTGAAGACCCTTGAACAGTATATGGTAGATCGGTGCTTTGAACGTCCTAGTGGGATAGAAGAATTTTTGGACTCAGGGTGCCAGAGGGAGTGAACTAGGAAAAATAAAAGATGCCTAAAGTGAAAAGTAGGGAGAGATTGCAGGTATTAGTGATGACAGATCTGAGGTATGACTGCAGTCGGAGGCTGAGGTGGGATGAAGAACAAAAACACTGGGAGGGAGGAGTTCAAGTTAACACAAGGCATTAGTGTGATTATTTCAGTATAGGAGATCTTGTTTTTCACGTGTCATAGCTTGAAGTGGGGTTAGAGGAAAAAAAAAAAAAAGCATCAAACCAGCCCAAACAATACTTAATTACATTTTTCTGTACCTAAATGTTTTAGTGCTAATAATCTAATCCAGTATTACGGGTCCATATTGTGAGCATTCTCAGAGCTGGTCTTTCTTCTTCTTAGCATTCTATTTAACGTCGATTTTTCTTAATGCAATAATTGTTGGTTCTTCAGAGTTGAATACATTCTTGGATGATCCAGAATTTGCTGATGTTATATTGAAAGCAGAGCAAGCAATAGAATTTGGAGTTTATCCAGAAAGAATCTCTCAAGGTTCAAGTGGAAGTTACTTCGTGAAGGATCCTAAGAGGGTGAGAATTTCACAGAATTACTATATATAACAGACATTTTGGAAAACACTAATTTAAATGTGAAGTCACTGTGAGTTTCTGAAGATATTTTCCTAATAAATCTGATTACACCTTCTTTTCAGAAATAAAGGTCAGTTTACCATTAACTAAAGCGCTCTACTGCTTAAAAATTGAGCTATTCATTTTAAGCCATAGTTTTCTGTATTATTATTATTATTTTATTTATTTATTTTTTTGCGGTACGCGGGCCTCTCACTGTTGTGGCCTCTCCCGTTGCGGAGCACAGGCTCCGGACGTGCAGGCTCAGCGGCCATGGCTCACAGGCTCACGGACCCAGCCGCTCCACGGCATGTGGGATCTTCCCGGACCAGGGCACGAACCCGTGTCCCCTGCATCGGCAGGCGGACTCTCAACCACTGCACCACCAGGGAAGCCCCTGTTTTATTATTTTAATATTTGGTTTCAAGTATTTATTGAATATTCACATTTAGCTGTAGATTCGTTGGGTCTATATTCACAAGTCCTTACCGTACAGTAACCAAGCAGAGTTTTATTTTACCCTCGGAATATTTTTTCCAGCATTGTACCAGAGAAGGAGCCTGGGCAGTCTGAAGTTTGAAGGCGTTGGAATGTGACAAAGTGAAATGAACCAAAGTATAATTCTAAGGCAGAAAAGAGAAGTTGATATTGGACTTTGTTCCACTTAGTCTAGAATTTTTCAGAAATCTGTATTATTTCTAAAAGCTTTCGGAGTGATGCATAGCCAGCAGTTCTCTTTTTCAGGAGGAAAAGAGATTATAATTCCACCCAAATATTTTTTGCAAAGACTGAAGTTATATTTTAAAACATAGGCTTTTTTGAGATTTAAATATATATATGTAGGTAATGTCAATCTCTCTATCTTTATTCCAAGCTTGATTTCTTAATTTGTTCTTGACTTTTTTATTAGTGACTCAGACTTTATTGCATTATAAAACAGTTATATACTTATAGTAAGATTTTTATTTCTTGTCTAAGGATAATTCAGCTTCTAAATTTAATATTAATGTATTTTATCAGACCAGTAATAATGATTATAGACTTTTAGACATCCATGAGCAATTTTTTTTAAGAGGAGAGAATTTATTTAAAAATTGGTTCATAAAGAAATAACTGAAAAAAGATTTAAGGTAGGAGAATCTGGCAGCATAGATGTCACTATATCCTATCATTTCCTTTGTATCTTAGAAATGACTTTTTGTCATTGGATTTATTCATTTAACAGATGCTTGAATGTCTACTGTGTACCAGGTACACAGTACTTAGGATATAGCCCTAACAGAGAAAGTGCCTGCCCTTTTAGAATACACATCTACTGGGAAAGTAGACAATAAATAAACATAGAATTTGGGTATTTAATAGATATTGAATAATAACACTGTTTGACCTAGGTCAGTGGTTTTCAAACATTTTAAAATCAGTGGAACCCCTTCTTAACTAGGAAGTCCAGTACATAAAATGGGTGAAATCAGTGGATGGGGTCTTAGAGCCCTGCCCTCCCCTCTTCTCTCACCTTCCCTAGAATTTCTCAGAGCAAGGTTTGAAAACCATTAGCCCAAAGGATTATTGATTTTAGATTGTTGAATGAGAATGCGTATAAAACTGTTATTGGTATTAAACCTCTTAATAGTTAAGAGTGATGCCCAAATTTGTGGTGGGAAGAAGTAGAAAATGATCAGAATGCGTTTTATGGATTATTATCTCTCTGTCTTAAAAGTCTAATAAAATTTCTACTTTTTTTTTCCCCTATAGAACATTATTGGTGTGTTTAAACCCAAATCGGAAGAGCCTTATGGTCACCTGAATCCAAAATGGACCAAATATGTTCATAAGGTCTGCTGCCCTTGCTGCTTTGGCAGAGGCTGCCTGCTTCCTAATCAGGGATACCTTTCCGAAGCTGGTGCCTCCCTTGTGGATGAAAAGCTTCATCTGGGCATTGTACCAAAAACAAGGGTAAAGCAGAAATTGTCCTTCTAATCATGTCCTTCTAATTTACAGCCCACTTCTCTGTGAACACTTTAGTATTATTCGTAATGCCAGAGCCTAAACTTGAGCCCCTTTTTTTGTAATCCAGAGTCACAAATGACTAGTAAATTGATTCTAGTGTAGATCCACAAAGTATCCAAGGGAGTATCTCTTGCTCAGGTGAGCTGAGATGATGCTGACGAAAAGAGGAGAAAGAACTAGCATTTAGAAAGCAGAAAAAAATCTAGAAATTCTTTTGAAGGTAGAGATAACTGATATGCTCAGAAGACTGCTATCTTTTTCTTTCTGACCTTTATACATTTTTACTTGAAGTTCTACTGGAAATGTTCATTCCTAATTCTACATTTCAAGACTATTACTTCTTTCTTCCACTGGCCAATTTTAGCTGCCTCTCTCAGAAAGAAATACATGTGTGCCATTTAACCAACTTTGCCAAATCCCTTAGCCTTTCTATTTTAGATTCTCAGGAGCATTTAGTATAGTGTTAAACTTTGCTAATTTACAGCATTAGAGTGAGTTCCATGGTGTATGTGAATAGAAATACTATAATGCAAATTCTAATAGCCATTTTTTTTAACTGTACGTCTCTAGGTGGTTTGGCTCGTCAGTGAGACATTTAACTACAGTGCAATTGACCGTGCAAAATCTAGAGGCAAAAAGTATGCTTTAGAGAAAGTGCCAAAAGTAGGTAGAAAATTTCATCGGATAGGACTTCCTCCTAAGGTAAGTTACTGCGATGCGCTTTATTTGGGGCGAAGTTCATCACATATTACCTGAGCTCTGTGCGCTAGGCACTGTGCTGTGGACTGTGGATATATATTAGTAAAACCGGTTTTCTCATCTTCAACAGCTTATAGTAACAAGCAGTCTCAACACAATGTGATAAAGCTGCTGAGGATGGTTAAGTGCAGGGAGCTCAGAGAGGGTAGAGGAGGGATATTTAACCCACTTTGGAGGGCTAGGGAATTGCCAAGAGGAGGCTGCACCTAAGGCTTTATAAAGTAATGGCTGAAAGTGCAGGCTGAGAATTAGACCTAGGTTTTATTCCAACCCTCTCCACCAGTTAGCTCTGAGACCTCGGGCAAGTCCCTTACTCTCCAAGCCCCAGTTTCTGTAAAACGAGGCTAATAAAAAACTACCTCTTAGGGTTGTGAGAATAAAATGGAAAAATATATGTCAAGTACTTGTACAGTACCTGGCACATAGTAAACGATAGTAGCCGAGTTTACTCAATACATACTAGATTTTGTTTTTTCTTATCACTTTTAAATAAACCTAAGGGATGATTAGCAACTAGCTAAGCAAGGGTAGGGAGGGTTAATGGGAAAAACATTCTAGAAAAAGCAGTAGGCTTTATTATTCTTATTTTTAAATTATATTTAACCTGCAATTTTGTTGTTTTGTTGTTGCTATGCATTTATCTATATAAAAGAATTTGAGTAGAAATGCATGGTTATCCTAACTTGTCTTTAGTATTGTTCTCCAAGTAAGCAGGAAGTTTTGAAAAACTTTACAAGGCCTGTTACTCCTTGCATATGCTGAAATAGGTGTGACTAAAGAAGGATACTATTTCTGTATTTATGACTACTAGGACTTCATTATGAGTGCTTTAGAGAAAACATTTAGGAAATCATTAAAATTTCATGCCAACAAGAACATAAAGTGTTAAGATAAGTGATAGGTTTTTTTTTTTTTTTGGCTGCACCGCCCAGCATGTGGGATCTTAGTTCCTGGACCGGGAGCCAACCTGGGCCCTCGGCAGTGAAAGCGTGGAGTCCTAAATAGGTTTTCTTTGTAGTGATTTGTTTGTAAATATTTATGAGGCCAGCTACGTTACCCATTACCTATGTGTCCTGTGCTATTTAAATTTGTATTTCTGTCTTTAAAAACTTGTTTAACATTAACAACTAGTAATTTTAGCGATAGAAAACTTTATAAAATAGACATATCTTCAAGGAAAGGACTTTTTAAAAAAACCACTATAGAGGTTATGATTCATTGGTTACTTCTTTAAAATTTATGACAGGATCTTTAAGCTACATAGTCAAAGAATTCATTCTTCTATAAAAATAAAGTCATTTTCTGTATCTTATGTTGTAAAAAGAATCCTGAAGTATTTTTTCAGTAAGATAAAATTATACTATTATTAAATAAATAACCAGGATAGGTGTAAAATTTGGTCTTCAAAATTAACTTCATGTTAATGAATATTTTTAGAAAACAGCATTCTTGTTGAGAATATCACCTTAAGGGCACATGTGTATTTTGTTTTTTAGTTATCCTAAAATAGCTGCTATGCTCCTTGAAAGTCTAGGATTGAGCATTTTTTATTTGCTATGTATTCTTTATGTGATTATTTTAAATTAGTGTATAAAAATAGTTTTCTTGATAAATGTGGCTTATCTAAATTAGTGTTAACTTCGATTTTTCTTATTGTGTTCATGTAAAGTATTTTATGACAATACTGCTGAGAACTTTAAAAAGTAGTCTCTTTGTTCTTATATTTTCTTTTCTAACTATAATTCTTAAAATTATAGATTGGTTCCTTTCAGTTATTTGTTGAAGGTTACAAGGAGGCTGAATATTGGCTTAGGAAATTTGAAGCTGACCCTTTGCCTGAGAATATTAGAAAACAATTTCAGTCACAGTTTGAAAGACTAGTTATTTTGGATTACCTCATCAGAAATACAGGTACTGAAGTTCTCTCATTTGTTCACTCAAATCTTGTTAACTTTCAAATTGTATTCAACTCTTGTTTATCCAAATCAAAGACATAAAATTTTGATGCAGTAGTCTTGAGGCCACTTTTTTTTTTTTTTTTTTTGCGGTACATGGGCCTCACACTGCTGTGGCCTCTCCCGTTGCGGAGCACAGGCTCCAGACGCGCAGGCTCAGCAGCCATGGCTCACGGGCCCAGCTGCTCCGTGGCATGTGGGATCTACCCGGACCGGAGCACGAACCCGTGCCCCCTGCATCGGCAGGCAGACTCTCAACCACTGCGCCACCAGGGAAGCCCTGAGGCCACTTTTTCTTTACGTTCCTTAGAAAACAGAGGTGTCGTACCAACTCTCCCAGGCAGAATTAATCTCGTACTGGATATTCTGACTCAGAGCAGGCTCCTGCCCAGGTGATAGCAATCAGTTCCTATCCCTCAGGAGAGGGGAGTTTCTTGGCAACAGGACAAAGCCTGCTGGAAATTGGAAATGTTGTAACATCTTATGGAAAAACTCGAACAAACTTTTTGGCCAACATAATAGATAATCTGCGACAGTGGTTCCCTGGACTGTCAGGGTCAGTATTATATGGGAATTTGTTACAAATGCATCTTCTGGGAGCCCAGCCCAGACCTGCTGAATGTGAGGCCAGCAGTTTGTGTTTTAATAAGTCCTCCAGGTAATTCTCATGCACCCTGAAGCTTGAGAACCACTGGTTCAAAATCTTTGCTCATTTATATTAATTTCTGGAGAAGCATTATGTACCTTTTTAGATTTACCTTTATTAAATCATATGGTCTTAAGTTAATGTTAAAATTAGTGTAGAATCCAATGGAATATTACTCAGCCATGAAAAAGAATGAGATATTGCCATTTGCAGCAGTATGGATGGACCCAGAGAATATTATACTTAGTGAAGTAAATCATACAGAGAAAGACAAAAATAATATTGTATCACTTATATGTGGAATCCAAAAAAATAGTACAAATGAAGCTACACATGAAACAGACTCACAGACATAGAAAACAAACTTATGGTTACCCAAAGGGAGAGGGAAGGAAGGAGGGATAAATTAGGAGTATGGGATTAACAGGTACAAACTACCACACATAAAACAGATAAGCAACAAGGATTTACTGTATAGCATAGGGAATTATATTCAATATCTTGTAATAACCTATAATGGAAAATAATCTGAAAAAAATATGTATATATAACTGAATCAGTGCTGTACACCTCAAACTAACACAATATTGCGAATCGACTATAGTTCAATTTTTTTAAAAATTAGTGTAAAATCTAGAATACTCCTATAGAGACATTAGGTAAGAGCCTATCCAGGAATTTGCCTGGAAATGGGGGTAGATGCTTTTTTTTTCTCAAGGTGAAGAGAAATTATCCTTTTTAATAACCTTGGTTTAAGAGTTCTTGACAGTAATTGTACCTACCACAGAGTTGTTTTAAGAATTCAGTGAACTAATACATGTTAAGCACTTACAACAATGTCTGGCACAGAGTAAATCTCAATGAATGTTAGGTAACATTTATGAGTATTTTTAGTCTGTATGTGTTAAATTGGAGACTTTAATATGTCCATATGCTACAGATAACAAATAAAGGTCTCAAAAAGTGATGACTAAATTTTTCCCCTTGGTATTAAACTATGATATCCATAAAAAAATGAAGTAACAGATTTTTTGTTTGTTTGTTTTGAAAGACAGGGGAAATGATAATTGGTTAATCAGATGTGTAAACCAGAAACAAGAAGATGAAGTTACGGTAAGGAAATTTTAATATATATATGTATATACACATACACATGCTATCAATTTCTGTAAAAAATTCCTTGATGTTATTTTTCATCACATCCTCTCCTTCACATAGATCCTTGGTTTTTATCTCCTTTTTCTGTTTTTATCCTCTTTTTTCTTTCCTTCACCTGTTTACATTGTATTTTTAATTCTATTTTCAAAACCTCTGTGCAGTTTTATTTTTTATGTTGTATTAGTATAGAAGAATGATATCAGCTCAGTACTTTATTTTTTCCTTTTTGCGGTGCGCGGGCCTCTCACTGTTGTGGCCTCTCCCGTTGCGGAGCACAGGCTCCGGACACGCAGGCTCAGCGGCCATGGCTCACGCCCAGCCGCTCCGCGGCATGGGGGATCTTCCCAGACCGGGGCACGAACCCGTGTTCCCCTGCATCGGCAGGCGGACTCTCAACCACTGCGCCACCAGGGAAGCCCAGCTCAGTACTTTTTTTAGGGCTTTGGAAATTTGTTATATAACCACCATATTTATTTTGCTTTTATGTAATAAAGGCTTTAGTATTTTTTGCCAAAATGTTTATATTTTACTAATTCACTTCTTTCTGAGCCTTATGACTCAGGATTAGGTAATACAGAATTACCCGATAAAATGGAACCTATGTGCTTTACCTGTGAATTATAGCCATTGAACTTAAAAAAATATACTTCTAATGCTTATAAGAAGCTGTTTTTCATGTACATAATAGACTGTGAAGACCCTCAACACTATCAGAATGATAGATTTTAGATCCATTCCTATCAACTTTGACTACCCAAGTTCAAATTTTAGATATTTACATGAGAGATATTTTCAGAATAATTTTACTAGTTTAAATCAGTTTATACATTTAAGAAAGTTTTAACTGATTAAAAATAAGTTTCTCCAATGTTTACAGTCTGTGTATTCTCATCACTTAAAGCTGTTGCATCACTTTAAAAGTTTGTAGTTTTCCGTGTTCATCAAAGAAATTTAAAATTACATATTCATATTGCTCAGCAATAAAAGAAGAATAAGCTTGATATACGCAATAATGTGAATGAATTTCAAAATCCTGCCAAGTGAAAGAAGCTACACAAAATGGAAGATACTGTCTGATTCCTTTTATATAAAAATCTAGAAAGTTCAAACTAATCCCTAGGGACAGAAAGCAGGCCATGGTTGCCTGGGGTGGGGTAGAGGGAGGGAGGGAACTGCTAAGGGACACAAGGAAACTTCTGGGTGGTTTCACATCTGTCAGTGCTTGTCAAATTGTACACTTTAATATGTAAAGTGTATCGTGTGTAAATTATGCCTCATAAAGTTGTAAATAGAAAAAAATGATAGAAATAAAAATAAATGGCAGTTATAGCAGAAATGGGTTTTAAAATACACATATAAAAATATTCATATTTATAACAATTCCTAAATATATTTTATTGGTATATCTTAAGCAGTTGGATTTTACTGAAAACCTTATTCTTTTGCTCTTAAGTGTTTTGTGCATTTTCATCGAGATATTTGATATAAACTAACAGGAATAAACCTGGCATATATCACTTGGACCTTCACTCTAATACTTTCAATTTAAAATTTATCTTTTTCACGTCTTCTTATTTTATCTAGGCCACTTAATGGCAACCCGCTATTTTTTGATAATAGGAAGTACTGTTTAACATGAAAAGTCTCTTGTCCCTGAGGTCTTCGTTTCCCTTACAGAAGAATGGAGAAGTTAGGAATGGCCTACATTCTGTAATCAAGAGTATCTTGAAGTTCCTTCTACTGGACCTTATTATATTTAGCTATGGTCATTGAGGAGTTTTATTTAGAAGCATTTTGTATTTGAACTAATTGTTTCTATGAGACTGTAGGAAAGACTTGATTTTAATAAGGTAACTTTAAGTTGTTATCTTAAAAATATCAGTATTTTGCAAATACCATACATTTAAGCAATGTATCTAACAATAAATTATACCGAAGTACACTTTTTAAAGTCTTGATAATTCCAAGCCCTCTTCCCCAAAGAGGAAAAAAATGAAACTATTAATGCATGAATTTGTAATACCAAATTTAAAAAAAAATAGTGATTATGAAGTTTTTACTGATTCTTAAGACAGTCTCTTCCCTTAAAGGGTAAATTGGTACCTTCTGGCAACTTTACTTTTATAAGCTCTTCAGATAAAATGTCTTTAAACCTCAATAATTGTTATAAATTATCTTTTGGAAATATGCATATAAATATTTTTATCAACAGACTATTTTTCTGCCCTTCAGGAAACAAAATGGACTGATGATAAAGAAACGCTTATTAAAATAGCTGCAATTGATAATGGTCTAGCATTTCCTTTTAAACATCCTGATGAGTGGAGAGCATGTGAGTATTTAGAACTTTCCATAGATTCTATAGTTACCCCTTTTCCAGAGTAAGAAGGGAATGAAATTTATGGATATCACAATAGCAGAGGAAAAACTGGGTGAAATACAGTCATTCATCAGGGCTCAGTTCTAGGCACTGGGGATGCAAAGATGTGTACTACGCTCTGTGTGTCTTGCCATGTATTGTTTGCTTATTTTTGGATGACTGTCTGATTTTGATTTTTTGGCTTGTATTAGCCTTGTAAAATAAGTTTAATAGCTTTCCAGTTTTTAAATGTATGTAATATGGGAATTATCTATTTTAATATTTTGGTAGCATTTTATTTTCATATTTGGGTAGTATTCACTTCTAAAACAATTTAGGCCTACCTCCCCCTTTTTTAGTGAGTAGTGGCTTAACTGCCTTACCAGTCTCTTCTACAGTTAATGGTCAGGTTTTCTACGTCTTCTTGAGCCAGTTTTAGACGTTGTTATTTTGCTTTAAATTATCCATGTTATCTTGAGTTGTTAATTTATGCGTATAAGTGTTTTAAAGAATTCTCTTATAATTTAAGAAATCCCCTCTGTGCATATTAAATATTTAGGGGTGAAATGAAATGGAATTTGCTTTAAAATACTTATGGGGAGGAAAAACAGGGATAGATGAAACAAATTTTATAAGAAATTTGGGAATAATTGAATTAGGTTATTCAGAATATGGGAATTCATTGTACTAGTTTTTAAAATTTTTGTGTATGTTTGAAATATATGTAATAAATTTAAAAAATAATCTCTGTATCTATGACTATGCCTCTTTTAAATTCCTACTGCTTATTGGATTTTTTTTCACTAGACTTGCCCAAGATTGTCTATTGTAAAGCATTGGCCCATATATATAATATATATGATTATATATAAATATAATATACAAAACAAATATACGTAATTATATAAATATATATATATTTTTCGCTTTTATCAGATAATTGGCCTTCTATTGATCAGGTTTCCAGTTTGTTTATTTGCTTTTTCTTTTTCATAATTTATGTTTTCCATTATTATTTTCTTCTGTTGTGTTCGTGCTATTTTATTTCCCTATATATTTTTTTTCTAGGTATCATTTGGCTAAAGCACAGATTGGCTAGGTGTTGCATTGTTGTTCTGCTTTTACATATTCATACTTTCCGATTTTATTTTTGACAGGAATAATTTAGAAGTATTTTGTTTGGTTTTAAATTTCTAGGGCAGTTGATTAAAAAAACTGTCCCTTGTAATTTTCAAGTTTTATTGCTTTGTGATCTGTGAATGTTAACTGTGTGAATTCTGCTCTTTGAAATTTTTTAGTAATTCTTTTGTAACTTGATATATGGCCAGTTTGAAGGACTGTATTTGAGAAGAATGCGGTTAGGCACAAAGTTCTGTGTCTGTCTACTAATGAAAGCTTGTTAGTCAAATCATATTCTTGATATATTTTTTGACCACTTGATCTATTAATTTTTGAGAGACAAAGTTCACTGTGATTGTAATTTTGTCAGTTTCTTTTTGCATTTCTTTGCATTTCTTGCTTTGTAGTTCACACACAAAGGCCTGGCGTTTTATCTTGCTGTTGGCTTGTTCTTTTTATTAGTGTAAAATATATCCCACTTTATCCCTCGCAGTGTTTTTGGCATTTCTTATTTCATCTGTTGTAACATTGCTGTACCTCGTTTCTTTTTATTAGTATTTACCTGTATTATTCTATACTTTTATTTTCAACTTTCATTATTTTGATATGACATATGAACAGCTCTTAGCTGAATTTTTTTTTTTTTTTTTTTTACCCAATCTGAGATCCTTTTAACCGGTACACTTAACTCTGTAGTTTGTCTCAATAAACTACTGATGTGTTTGAACTTTTCCTGCCATCTTTTTTTTTTTTTCTATTTACCATGAATTTCAATTTTTTCTTTTTTTCCTTCCTATCTTTGGTTGAACTGACTTGAGATGTCTTTGTTCTATTTTTTTTTTTTCCTCTAATGGTTTGGAATCTATATGCAAATTGTATTTTAAAAGTGTCAAGTTTAAGATGCCTACAGTACACCTGGAAAATTTTACCAAACGCACAGTTCGGGATTAAGGGTCTAGAACTTGAAAGATTAATTGGTATTGAGGATGTCATTTTTAAACTGTCACCTTGGTAAGTGGAAGCCGTGATGGTATTGCTATCACCTGGGAAAATCATGGTGAACAAATGCCACCACTAGGACAATGTGAGGTACATAGGTACTCAATAAATGTTTCATGAATATTTAGTAGATGAAGGAGAGGAAGGACTAAGTATAGAATCTGGGAATGGTGACATTGAAAATGAGAGGAAAAGCCAGCAAACAAGAGAAATGGCTTAAAAGACAGAAGGTAAAGTTTGAGAGAGTGGTATCTCCAAAACCACATAGAAGAGAATTTCAGAGGGAGATGATAGAGAACAGTGCTGCTTGCTGCAAAGACACACGAAGTAGCACGAGGGCTGAAAATGGGCTTTTGGAGAAACCCTTATGAGATGACTGGTGATCTTAGGGGAGAGTTTGAATGGTGATAGTAGAAGTTGAGGGATAGGGATTGGAAGTAAAGGCAGGCATAGAATCAGGGCTTTTCTTTTATATAATTGGTAAGGGAAAGGTCAAAGGGAAATTGGACATAGCTTCAGAGATGTAGGCCACAGACAGGAAAGGCTTTCTTTGGAATGGACTACTTCCCACAGTGTTCAAAGAGATAGATAAAAGAGAATTCAGAAGGAATGACTCTAAAGGCAGAGGTTTTCCTCAGGGCTTTCTACATGGTAGGAGCTGGAGGTTCGCATTGGATGTACCCACTGGAGTTCTGTGGGTGATCATATTCTCATAAGCCTTACATTTTCTTGCATGAATCTGAATATGTACCCTATCTAGACAATCTCACTACGTTACAAACCTTTCTAGTCCTGGCACTGTGTATATTTAATGGTCTTCTCGGAAGAGAACTAGAGTTAGCCCAGAATCATGGATCTTTTATCCCTCAAAGCCAATTACCTGTTTACCTAGTAATGATTTAAAATTTTGGAACATCATACACACACACATATACAAATATGAGTGGTCAGTTCCTGATAATTTGTGGCTGAAAAGGCAGGGAGACCTCGGCCATGGTATCTAGGGCTGTGAACAAATTATAGATACCCCTCAGTTTCCAAACACAGGAACCAGAGATTCATATATATATATATATATATATATATATATATATATATATATATATATATACATGTTTTTTTGTTTTTTGCGGTACGCGGGCCTCTCACTGTTGCGGCCTCTCCCGTTGCAGAGCACAGGCTCCGGACGCGCAGGCTCAGCGGCCATGGCTCACAGGCCCAGCCGCTCCATGGCATATGGGATCTTCCCAGACCGGGGCACGAACCTGTGTCCCCTGCATCGGCAGGCGGACTGTCAACCACTGCGCCACCAGGGAAGCCCCAGATATATTTTTTGATATAGGGCTGTTTGAGATAGATTCATTATCAAAACTCTTACTGTTTCCAATTTAAAACTCAGAAACCTAACCAGTTCAGGTAATACCTTACTGTGCTTTACCATCTGAATTAACCATCCAAACTTAGAAATCTGAATAATTTAGATGGCAAAAACTAATTGTTCTCTCTGATACCTCCTTTCTCCTTTTTTTTTTTTAACATCTTTATTGGAGTATAATTGCTTTACAGTGGTGTGTTAGTTTCTGCTTTATAACAAAGTGAATCAGCTATACATAGACATATATCCCTATATCTCCTCCCTCTTGTGTCTCCCTCCCACCCTCCCTATCCCACCCCTCTAGGTCTCTTGTCTTTTTTTTTAACCTAGGAACTGTAGGGGAAAAGCAGGGTAAATTTAGGTCTAAATAAACCATTTCCCCTCACTATAAGGATACTTTTTTTTTTAGATCCATTTCACTGGGCTTGGCTTCCTCAAGCAAAAGTTCCTTTTTCTGAAGAAATAAGAAATTTGGTTCTACCACATATTTCTGACATGAACTTTGTGCAAGATTTATGTGAAGATCTTTATGAACTGTTTAAGGTAAATAAGTTTTTAGTTTTAATTATTGCAGAAAATGAAATAAATCTTAAAAGAGATTTTCTTAATAGAGTTGATTTGCAGTTTACTGCTTCTGGTGTCACTGCTTGCAGTAGAACCTGACATAACAAAAAGGAATTAGCAGTTTTACTTTATAGGAGCATAAGTTTGTGAAGTTACACTATGAGTATTCTTTGAAGTGAAATTACATTATAATTTGAGAAGTTGTTTGCTTCAAAAGTTGAATTTTTACAAAATTACTCTGAATTATAATAAATATTTGGTGATCTGCTATGATTCAATTTTCTTTTTTAAAAAGCCTAAACCCATTGGCTGGAAAGTCATTTTAAATCCTTTCTGGAACAAGTTGGAGTATAACTACACTGTTTATTGTCATTCTGGAGGAATACAAAAATACATCAATTTAAAATAATCTTTTCATGCTACTTTTTTCTATTAGGAATGCTTTCTAATGACCTTATGTGCTGAGTTGAAGAGTTCATTGGTTTTCAATTTTTTTTTTTCAAAGATCCTGATTTTTAGAATTGTAGTAATGTTTTCTTTCCTTTTTGTGATAGACTGACAGAAGATTTGACAAAGCCACTTTTGAAAGGCAGATGTCTGTGATGAGGGGTCAGGTAGGTCACCTTTTTAAGATCTTGTTCACTAAGGAAAAACTCTCTCTTTGAAACAGTAGTCAACTTTTTTTTTCCATTGTGACCCAAAGATGCAGCTCTCAATACTGTCCTTTATTCTGAACCAAAGTAGCTCAGATGATTAGAAATGAAGTTGATTTCAATACTCTTTTTTTCTCTTTTGTCCTCTGTATTAGATTTTTTTTACCTTGTTGTGTATTGTTTAGTTAGCCAGTTTCCTCCTACTGCTAATTCTTGTCCTCATTTTGATAACTGGTTTCCTGAGTGTTGGTATCGTCTTCCTCCTCAAATCCACCTGCTTGAATGTTTCAATACCAAGTTCTGTTTCCTGTTGATTATTTTCCTCATAAAATATGTTTGGCCTTTGCTAGAGCAGTCAGTAAATAACCATGTCACCATGGCTGAGCACTAATTAGGACATAAAAGTACTAGTTGTAACTCAGTCCTCTCACTCCTTTTCACTTCCTTTCATTAGCAATACAGGGTATCAATTACATCTGCTGGTGTGGACCTGCAGGCTGGGCTGACCTACAGGTGATGTCTGGTTCTTCTAGTCTACTAATAGTATTTAGATTCCAAAAGGAAGACTTGAAAATAAACTATAGGGTAAACATTGTCTTTTAGTGACTTACTAATTAACTTTTTCTTCCTAAAATATGCATTTCATTTAAGGTAGCTGTTTGCTGCATACCTGTGACAAAGAAGACAAGTCTAAATTTTGCACTATTCATTATATAACATTAACAAATAGATATAGTTAAATTAGATAACTGTGTATTCATCATATATTTATTGACAGAACCAGAGCCAGAAACTGTCCTAATGATTGAGATAAAGCAGTGAGTAAAAACCAAGTTCCTACTCTGATGGAGCTCTTGCTTCTGATGAGGCTGGGGGTCAGGAAAAGGGACAGATTATTAGCATATACATCTCTCTGTGTTCTCTTGCGCTTATACAGTGCTTTGCTGGAGTCATACGTTTTAAATAGTAAGTGAAATGGCCGGAGAAGCAGGCTAGAGCCAGATTTTGAAGGGCCTTAAGTGCCGGGTATAGACTCCACATGGAAGGGATTGGAGCAGTTGTGATAACCCAAGTGCCCATCAACAGATGATTGGCTTAGAATACAGTGGAATATTACTCAGCCATAAAAAAGAATGAAATATTGCCATTTGCAGCAACATGGATAGACCTAAAGAATATTATACTTAATGAAATAAGTCAGCAAAAGACAAAACTTTGATTATCACTTATATGTGAAATCTAAACAATAATACAAATGAATTTATATACAAAACAGGAACAGATTCACAGACATAGAAAACAAATTTATGATTACCAAAGGGGAGAGGGAGAGGGGAGAGACAAATTAGGAGTATGGGATTAACAAACTACTGTACATAAAATAGATAATCAACAAGGATGTACTGTATAGCACAGGGAATTATACCCAATATCTTGTAATAACGTTTAATGGAGTATAATCTGCAAAAAAAAAAAAGAATCACTAAGCTATACACCTGAAACTAATGCAATATATTTTAAATCAACTATACTTCAATTTTTAAAAAAGGGCTGTGATAATGACTAAGTTGTCCATTGACTAGTATGGAGAGATCTCCAGAATATGTTATAAAATGTAGTGCATAATGGTATGTATAAGCTGCTAACATACTGTATATAATAAAAAAGGAATCAGAATATTTTTTTAAAAGGGAGAGTTATGATGAGACTTACATTTCCCAAGAGGAGACCTTACCCTGGGGTTTCTCCTATGAACTCCCTGAGATTACGTGCTAAATTCTGTTTATATGTGCGTCTTGGGCATGGAGTGGGCAATAGAATTTATATCCCAGCAAAAGGTGTCCATAACCCAACAAAGAACCCCTGCAGATTGGACAGTGGGGTGCACATTGACTCAGCAGATGAGTCTAGAACCAGGGAGCCTTGTGGGGAGGTGTTTTCGGTAATTCAGGTATGAATGATGGGCTTAGATGATTGATGATTGTAATTATGTTGCTGAGTGTTACCACCCTAAACTATATTTGAACTAAATTTTCAGGCATACGTAATTATGCCCTTATTTGGCATTTTTGCTTGAAACATATCTATTTGACTTAACAATATGCTCCATCTTCTGGAATTCTCTTATCCCGAAAGATGTATCTTTATTTCAGAAATGTTTGTGTGTTTATTTTAAATAAAAGCTGTAAATAATCTTGTAAACTTTAATTGTAGATTAAAGTTAGTACATGAGAAATTTTAATTTTAATTTTAAAATGCTTGTCTGAACAGATATGGGGACATTCTAGTTCTGAGGTCTGTTACAAAGATATACCAGTGGCTATCTGCCTTTTTAGGTTTATTTATTCATATCCTGGAGTAAAGTATTATACAAAGGAGTAAAGTATTATACAAATGGGTGTAATAGAATATAAAAGTGACAGGATCAGGATCTGGGAAAGAAAAAATAAAATAAAACATTATGTTTTATTTTGTTTTGGTTTTTTATTTTAATTTGGTTTTGACCTTTCTGATAGCCAAAAAGAGTAAGGTACTCTGACCATGTACATGATTGTGTAGCTCTCTGATTTTAACCCTTTTTTAAAAAAAGCTGGTCTGAAAAAAATCAGGTATTATTTTATATTCTAAAGTAAATCAGTGCTTTGAAACCAAGGCTTAACAAGCAAAAACTAATACCTGTGTTTCAAGCAACAGAATTCATTATTCAGCCAGTTCCTTAATTGAGTCAAAATACTGTGTTATTGAAACCGAAAGTGGGATCCGGGCTGCTCGCTGCTCAAAAACCAATAAAGAGTCAAGGTTGGTGGAAAGGAAAGTTTGCTTTATTTTAGATGCCGGCAACTGGTGGGGGAGGGCAGACGCCTGTCCAAAGGCCGACTCCCTCCCCACTGACAATCAGGGGGCAAGAGCTTTTATAGGCTGAGGGAGGGGGCTACATGCAGAAACAGCACAGTCAGCTCTGACAGCCATCTTGAAATTGGTCACGCGGTGGTCTGACCAGCGTCATCTTGGTTGTTGTAAGTACAGTTAATCTTCAGTTCCAGGGTCGGTTTGTTCCCATTTCTTTGAGGCCAATTCTTGGAATAGTGGCAGCTTAGGTCATGGTTACAGTCTGGTCATCATATAGTTAACTTCTTCTACTTGATGGAGGTTTCAGTATCTACAAGACAGCTCACAGGATATGGTCCAGAATATTATCTATAGCCCTTGAGGAGGAACTAAGGGTCTTTGACTGTGCTTAGTGACTAGCCTGTTATTATTTGGTGTCCTTTGGCTGTTTTCCTTTGTTTCCGTATTTTCTCATTTCTCTGATTAAACTTATTCTCTGGCTAAGGTTTTTCCACAGACAAAAGGCAGGCAGAGGACATAGGGTCCTGCTCCGTTTCATTATTTCAGTCATTTATAATTATCCCTTGAATCCCTCTCCCTTCTAATTTTGCCAATTAACATCATGATTTGTGCTTCGTACAACCTAGTCATTTGTCCTAGTTTATAGTAAGTTTTTAATTTTGCACACATAGTGACAATGCTCATTCTACATATAAAGATGTGGACTGGAATTAGGAACTAGTATGAAGGCATTTCTTTTAAAATTTGACTAGAAATGTTTATTCAGTGAAAATTTTTGAATTTTACATTAACTAGCAGTAGGGTCATGATCAAGCGCAATAAGAGCGTCGTTTTATGTTCTACCTGTGCCTGTTTGGAGCACTGGACCTCAGAAATATTTATTTGAAATACATTTTATACACGATCTGAAAAAAGTGGCAAAAATGATTAATAAAACAGTTTCATTAATACAGAGTGAAATTCTATTCAGTGATATATAAACCAGAAGCTCATTTGCAGATTCAGTAAAAATTGATGTTAAAGAAAATGAAAGTGACGCTTTCGTACTTCCTGAGTACTTGACTCTTTACTAGATATTTTTATGTTTGTTATTATTTTTCCTCATAACAGCTCTTCATAGTTGTCTGCATTTTGTAACTTGGCTCAAAGGGGTTAACATGTTGCATCTGTTTCATAAGGGAGTGTAAAGTCTGGCAAATCTGCAACATTTCGGCATTGCCTCTGCCTGGGTCCTTATCATCTCTTCTCTGGATTTAATGATCTTATAAGTGGTGTCCTTACCTCTTTTCCCATCCTTCTTCCACATTAGACCAGAACAATCTTTCTCAAAGCAGATATGATCATCTCTTTTGTGATTTAAAACTCCCCTGATTTGTCAGTCCGTACAGGCTTAAGCCCTGACTTTGAGCACCTTCTCCAACACCTTTGCAGTCTGCCTCCAGCAACATAGCTACCTTTATCTCTTGTCACTGTCAGCTTCCCCTAAGCCTATCCGCTCAGAACTGTTCTTCAGTCCCAGTTCACATCTCCCAGTGGTGCCCTTTGCGTGCTGTCGTCTCTCTTGGGGTGCCTCCTTCTGGAGAACAGTTTTTCTTTCAAGCTCCAGCTCTGTCTTCCTAGGCTCCTCCTGCCGCTCAAGGAGTTCTGATTTCCCTAGCACTCCATGGGAGTATTGGGGTCACATTTCACTCAGAAATTGGATGTTAAGACAGCATGTTGGGGGAGTTTCCTGGTGGCCTAGTGGTTAGGATTCCGGGCTTTCACTGCTGCAGCGCGGGTTCAATCCTTAGTCAGGAAACAGATCCCACAAGCCGTACGGTGGAGGCCAAAAAAAAAGGACAGCAAATTGGACATAGTACAATTGAAAAATAGCTTAAAACCAACAGGAAGTAGAATATACATAGTTTTATGTAGATAGTACAGTAATTCTCATGCCCACTAAAATTTGAGGACCAGTGAACTAGTCCAAAGGAAAGCAAAGTCTATATGCAGAAGTCTGTGAGTTCACACCATCTGCCCTTGACCTATCACACCCCTACCATGGTATCAAATGTGGCATAGATGGAGCATTCTAAAGTGTTTTTCCTGGGCTTCGCTGGTGGCGCAGTGGTTGAGAGTCCGCCTGCTGATTCAGGCGACATGGGTTCGTGCCCTGGTCCGGGAGGATCCCACATGCCGTGGAGCGGCTGGGCCCGTGAGCCACGGCCGCTGGGCCTGCGCATCCGGAGGCTGTGCTCCGCAGCGGGAAAGGCCACAACAGTGGGAGGCCCGTGTACCGCAAAATAAATAAAGTGTTTTTCCTTGCCTGCAATGTTTAGTCTATTTCTAAAAATAATCTTCTCTGATGTAAAGATATAGTAATAGATGTGTTTATTCTTTGGGAAATGAAAAAATGAGTGGTATGTAAAGGAGGGGATCAGATTGTAAAGTCAGGGCATAGATCCACTGTTGCTGAAGTGTTTGTCACACTACATTCCAGTTATTTGTTTGTGTGGCTGTTTGTTTCTGCAATGTGTGCACTTTAAGGGCTCAGATGGGTTTTTTCCCTCGTATTTAGTCTTCTCCCCAACACAGCGCGTGCTCAGTAAATATTTCTTTAGTAAATAAATGCAAGATCATCAAGTGTCTTCTCAACTCCCAAAGAAATACTAATATTTTGGAAAGTTTTAAGACTGAATAATTTTTGCTATTATATATTTGAAATTTTTTAGTCTTGTAGAATGACTTTCATTTTCTTTGTACCATTCCGCTTCTAGATTCTCTACAACAATCATGTACTGTTTTTAGAATCAGGAAAATATTAGATGTTACTTAAATTAGTGTGTTTAGATTAACATGTTTAGAATAGGATTTTTAAAATCAAAAGAGGAAACTAACTGAATATTTCATTCCTTAGCCATGCTGGTACCCACATTTATTTTCATGGTAAGGACAATGCTTATAAACATAAATTTTGTAAATTCTTTTTGTCTTTTTATCCAAACATAACTAGCCTAGAAGATTTTAAGGGAAGAGCTTAAAAGGAATCCTAAACCGTAAATACAATGAGTAGCTACTATTACTAGTAAAGGTTTATTTCTCTGATGTATTAAATACTTCAGATCTTCCAGGATCTAAGCCATCTAGTTTATACTGTTCAAGTATTATGACATTTATTTATTAGTATGGCTTTATGTTGAAACCTTTATGCTTATCTCACTATTAAACAGTCTTTACAACAACTAGTAAAATGCACACCATCTGTATATTAAATATTTTCAAATACCTGAAGGAGACATCCTTATTTCTAACGTACACAACAAAGGGAATTTTTTTTTTTTTCTGTACGCGGGCCTCTCACTGTTGTGGCCTCTCCCGTTGCCGGAGCACAGGCTCTAGACGCGCAGGCTCAATGGCCATGGCTCACGGGCCCAGCCGCTCTGTGGCATGTGGGATCCTCCCGGACCGGGGCACGAACCCGTGTCCTCTGCATTGGCAGGCAGACTCTCAACCACTGCGCCACCAGGGAAGCCCCCAAAGGGAATTTTTTACCTGATATGCAGGGAAAAAAAGAAAATTAATTATTAAATTTTTATTTGAACAGAGTAGAATAGGCTGTAAGCTATGTATTGTTTCATAACCTTATTTATATGCTCAAGTAGCAATTCCAAGAGTATGTTTAAACATGGAATGTAATATAGTTTACTTTTCCTAGTTTTACTTTTCCTATTTAAGAATAGACTCTTAAATAAAACTTTACTCTAAATGCTACCTTCCCCAGTTCGCTAATTCACTTGCCCTGCGTCATGCTTCCCCATAGCACTTTTTCCTTCTAATACTTGGTGTAATTGACTTGTTTGAGATGTTTATTGACTCCTCCCCTGCTGAAATGTGAGCTCTGTGAAGGCAGAGATATTGTTTGTTTTCTTACTGTTGCATCCCCGGCACTTAGAACAGAGCCTAGCACATAATAAGCATGCAGTAAATTTATTTGTTGAATGAGTGGGTAAGGCAAGTATTTAGTAAAAACCAGACTATTTATTTTTTATTTTTTTTGTGGGACGCAGGCCTTTCACTGTTGTGGCCTCTCCCGTTGCGGAGTACAGGCCCCGGACGCGCAGGCTCAGCGGCCATGGCTCACGGGCCCAGCCGCTCTGTGGCATGTGGGATCTTCCCGGACCGGCGCGTGAACCTGTGTCCCCTGCATCGGCAGGCGGACTCTCAACCACTGCGCCACCAGGGAAGACCCAAAACCAGACTATTTAGACCAGTATTTTTTTAGGTCCAGTGTCAACTGGGGTATGTATGTGGAACCATTCACTTCATTCAGTCTCTGACTCCATTGCTCCTGGACATAGATGCATTCTAGAATATTTCAAAGTTACCAATTGGCAAAAATTATTTAATTTAATCCTGTGCATTTGTCTGTGTATATGTATGTGTGTGTATAAGCATCCATACATCCACATATATATATTGATAGCAGTTACTCATCACAGTCTCTGTTGGGCATAAATGGATGAAATAAAAATTGTAGTTATGAATAGATGGTTAAAATAATGTCAATGAACGGAAGGTTTTTATCTTTTTTGAACTGATGAAAACCTCTCTTCTTTCCACAGATCTTAAATCTTACTCAGGCATTGAGAGACAGGAGGAGTCCTGTCCAGCTAGTACAGATGCCTTGTGTGATTGTGGAGCGCAGTCAAGGTGGAGGTCAGGGTCGGATCGTCCACCTCAGCAATTCGTTCACCCAGACTGTCCACTGCAGGAAGCCTTTTTTTTCCTCCTGGTAGCAGATGTGAGAGAAAGAAACCGTTTGGCATTATTGTGTTGTTACAACATTACCGCCCTGTAAACCTGCTGGTAAGAGCTCCAGTTGCCAAAACCTCAAATAATATAAGTTTCTAAAAGGTTTTCTTTGAATGTAATTGAAGTTTACAGTTTTCTGTCCAAATACTAAATTTCTATTTCAGGGAAGAAGTGATATATCTCCTATGTCGTATTTTTGTAGAAAAATTGTATTTTATGTTGTTGATGTTAGTTTCAGAGGTCATTTCATAGTTTACACATTCTGGAATGACTATAATTACTCTAGAATTCCAAACAGAAAAATAAGGTGTTTGTTGACTTTGAATACAATAACTTTTTATATACTTTTTTAATATTGAGAAGAATGGTCATGTTAACTCTTCTTACATTATAAAAGGCCTTTGAGGATGAAACTGCTCTTATGAGCTTTAATAGAGTAGTTAATAGAAAATAGTTAAGAATAAAACAATGTTGCCTTAATTTAAAAAGCTGCTACTTTAGAACTTGAATAAATGCTCCTAAAGTGACCATTATTAGGGACCAGAAAATTATATTTCAAGTTACCAATGACCATTTTCTTTTTTGTACTTCAGAATATTTTTGGTCAATTATTTTGTTATAGTGAGGGAAAAAAAATCTAAGGCTATCTCCCCCTTTAAAAAAATGGAAACACTCAACTGAGACTTGAGGGGAATAATATGAAATTAAGATAGATCCCCAGTATTTTGAAATTCCAGAATAGCATTAAAAATTTCCATCTGTTTCTTGCATGGGATCAATACTTAATCATTTAGTACCTCAGAGTACTGATCTCATTCAATTTAGTACTTCAATTAGTATTAAACTTCACTGAAAGGTAAACCATAACTCAAACCGTATATTGGGTTGCATTTTCAGGTCCTAGGACATAACCTCTTAAAAATAATAGTCGTGTTGTAGGGTACTTGAAATTACTGATGTTATTATAATTACAGTCAACTTTAGAATACTAGTCCCAGTTAAAGGGGACCGTAACAGAGATAACCATTAAGTCATTTTTATTTGATTTTGAATATCAGTATTTCTGACATCCTGGGAATTTGTAGTACTTTTAACTTACCAAGTGATTGAAATTGAGATGAGCCCGATATGAAGATTTGATCCCAAAGAAGCAGGGGCTTCATTCTCTTCTTAGGCTCCAAACAAATAACATCACCACTCAGACTAAACTGGGCAGTTTGTGGTCTTGGCCTTTTGTTGTTAAGCTTTCTGTCCTGTAATTTTTTAAATTATTTTTATATAAAAAGTATTTTCTGAAGATTGAATTAGGATGGAAGTCAGATCTGCCGTTCTCCCTTTCTTCACATCTTTCTCTTGGTCTTCGTGGATGTGATGAGTGAGGATACTGCTGTCCTAGTGGAAGTCCATTGGAAACCTGTGTTCTCCTACCTCCCCTGACCCTCCATGATCTTAATGTTGAGATAATGGAAAATTGACTGGAAATTCAAAGCTCAAGCTAATATCTTTAGATAAATACCTGTCATTAAAATGTGCCTTTTGAAGATGTGTTCTTAGTGAAATAAGTTGTTATGATGTGGTTACTGCTTTCATAAAACAGGGTTTTCAGTATTTTGAGAATTTCTATATTAATTTAAAAAATAGAAACTTAGTAAGTTGCTACTGTTTTGTACCCTAAAATTAAAATAGTGTGGAAATATTTTTAAATGGTCTGACCAGGCCAGAAAAGTAGAGTTGAAATATTTAAGATATGATTACAAGTCAGAGTACATTGGTTTTATTTTATAAATTTTCATGAACTTCATTTTTATTTAAATATTGTGTTAATGTTTTCAGTGAGTATATTTATAGTGTCAAACATGGTAGATGAAAGATAATAAAAATCACTGTCTTAAGACTAGATTTCTCCTGAAGTATGTATATTGAATATTTAGAATGTTTGTAAATACATTTATGTTTATAAATGATGACAAACCACCATTTTCTTACTGCATATATTAGTAGTACAGTTTAATACTTTATCATTCCTAAAGATATATTTAACTGGAATCTTTATAATTAGAGACATTTTCATTTTTATTTGAATATAAGCTGCCTTACTCTCCCCCAAATTTGTCAGCAGTTAGTTGAAGACTATGGAAACATGTTTTTTGCAATCTTGAAAACGATTTGATTCACAAATTTTTTTTAATTAAAGTTTTGTACTAATGGAATTAAAACCTTATTAAAAACAGTGGTGACCAGTCCTTTGATCAGATTACATCTTAAATCCTTTTACAGATATATGAAGAGACAGGCAGCATCTTATGTTTTATAGTCTGCCTTCTTTCCCAAAGTTGCTTGGGCAGCTGTACAGATAGTGGCAGAGATCTTCAGTGTGGCTCTGTTTCCAAGCCTCTCTTATGGTGAGTTTGGAGCCATGTACCCGAGTTCTGGCCAGTAAGATGTGGGGATGAGGGATATATGTGGCTTCCAGACCTGGCAGTAAAACTCACTGCGGCACAACCAGTGATCACCGTTGACCACTCTCTTGTCTTCCATTTGGCTGTAAACAAAGAATTTGCAAAGTGGAAGCAGCCAGGGCATGTGAATCACTGCTTGGAAACCTACCAGGAGAGCGTGCTGACTGCATTGGACTGTGACATGAGCAAGAAATAGTGCTTGTGTTTAGTCACTAAAATTTTGCATTTATATGTTAAAACTTACCATAGTCTGTCCTATCCTGGGCGTTAACAGTGTAAATAGAAAAAAAAATCATTTTAAAATAAAAAACCAATTATAGAAGGCTGAATGGCAGCAGCAGTGAGTATTTAATCTCAAATCCCCATAGAACAACTAGGATAGCAAAAGAAAAATCACAGTGACACCATCTTCACTAAAATTAGATGATAGAATATCCCTATGGATCCCAGGAATGAGCAGTTTGGGCTAAATCCGTCAATAGCAAAAGGATCACATGGGAACAACAGCTTTGGAGGAGTGAACGGAGGGAAAGTGAGGGGGGCCTGTGATGGTACAAAGAGCCCAGAATCTGCTGACATGTCATCAGCCCCAAAAGGAGGCGCCCCCAGTCATTGTGGCAGTCTCAACTGGTGCATCCAAAACCACAATCAAAATTGGGAGAGGGCTGTCCAGCATTCAGCTAGAAGCTGTAAAGGGAGCCTGCAGGAAGGTATGAGGGTGCCAGGGCAACCTGGTCTTCAGGGTTCACGGAAGTAGCTGGTGAGAGCACATAGACCTGCCCTGAGAGAAGCTACTGGATATAGAATAGACATTGACGAGGGAAGGACCCTGGGGATAAAGGAGACAAGGTTCTGATACAGATAGAAGAGGGGACCAGATGAGACAATTCAGAAAGTACTAAGAAGGTTCATAAAAAACCATGTCATCTGGGAATTCCCTGGCGGTCCAGTGGTTAGGACTCAGCACCTGCACTGCTGGGCCCAGGTTCCATCCCTGGTCCAGGAACTAAGATACTGCAGGCCAAGCGGCACGGTCGAATAAATAAGTAAGAATAAAATATCAGCTATTATAAAAAGAATAATAAAAATAAAAGTTATCTTAAAAAAAAAATGTTATCTAATACTCTGTAGTAACTACAGAAGAGGGAACCCTAGAACTACAAAACCAGGAAACTCCAGGCCTACCTCACCACCTACCCAGGAATCTTCTGAAAATATAGGAGGAAAGTATGACAAAGTCCATCTCACTTAAACATGACCACATCATACAATATGCTTTAAGAGAACAGGATAACAGTGTGTATCACATACCCACAGGAAATGAAGATATCCTAGAAACTTTTGCAAAGCAGAAGAAAACAGTAATATTTGTTAAAATGCTGAAGAAATTCAAGAAATGATAGAACCTGAGAAAGAACAATATAACATCAAAATCAGGAAAGCTCAAAAATTAGATGGACAAGCAACAGGAGGAAATAAAATGAGAGCTGACAGAGCTCAGAGGAAATATTGGAGTTAACAGTATGTTTCAGAAATACACTAGAAGGAACCCAAGGGCAAATAGACAACATCCACAAGAACTCTACAGCAAACATCATACTTAGTGCTGGAAAATCTAAAGCTTTCTATATTTGTTTTCTGTTGCTGCTGTAATAAATTACCACAAACGTTAGTGTTTTAAACAACACAAATTCATTATCTGACAGTTCTGCAGGTTAGAAGCCTGATACAGGTGTCACTGGACTAAAATCAGGGTGTCAGCAGGGCTGTGTTTCTTTCTGGAGGCTCTAGGGGGAATCTGTTCCCTTGTCCTTTCTAGTATCGAGGAGCCTCACACATCCCTTGGAGAGGGCTTGTAGCCCTCTCCCTCCATCTCCAAAGCCAGCAACAGCGGGCTGAATACTTTTCTCATCACATCATTCTGACATTGACCCTTCTGCCTCCCTCTTGCACTTTTAAGGACACTTGTTATTACACTGGGCCCACCCGGGTAATCTAGAATAATCTCCCTATGTTAAGGCCTGCTTATATGTAACCTTAATTCCATCTTCAACTTTAATTCCCCTTTGCCGTGTAATATATTCAAAAATTCTGGAGATTAGGACATGGACATCTTTGGGGGCCAGTATTCTGCCTTCTGCACTTTCTCTCTGAGGTCAGTAATGTGACAAGGGTGCCTACTTTCACAATTCATATTCAGTATTGTACTGGAGAGCATAACCAGTGCAGTAAAGGCAGGGAAGAGGTGAAAGGAATGAGGTTCAGAAAGAAAGAAAGAAAATTGTCATTATTTATAGATGACATAATTATGCATGTAGAAAATTTAAAAGAATCTACCAATAGCTATTAGAATTGATAAGTGAATTTTGCAAGGTTTATATGCCAGCAACATTAGTTAGAAAAAGAAAATTTTAAAAGATACCATTTATAGCAGCAGCAAAACACATCGGATTTCTAGGGATAAGTCCAACCAAAGATGTGTAAGCTCTCTATACCAACTATAAAAAGAGTATTGAGAAAAATTCAAGATTTAAATAAATGGAGGGCAATCTTATGTATAAATAGTATTAGGATGTTGATGCTCCCAAGTTTGTCTGTAGTTTCAACACAATCAAATCCCATTAGGATTTTTTAAAAAATTGACAAGCTAATTCTAAAATGTATATGGAAATGTTCTGGCCAACCTATGAGACAAGAGCAAAAGTTGGAGGACTTACACGCTACCTGGTCTCAGAACTTAAAAAGCTACAGCAATCAAAACAGTGGTAATTGGGGTAAAGATAGACATAAGATCAAGGACACAGAAAAGAGAATCCAGAAATAAACCCTACATACATGGTAAACTGATTTTCAACAAAGGTGCCAAGGCATTTCAATAGAAAGGGAAGTCTTTTCAACTAATGATACTGTAATAGACACACATACAGTGAACTTTCACTTTCACCCCATACAGAGACCTAAGTATGAGAGCTAAAACTTATAGAAGAAAACAGGAGAAAATCTTAGTGACCTTGTTTTTACAGAGATTTCTTAGAGCACAAATGGCACAAACCATTAAAGAAAAAATTGATAAATTGGTCTTCATCAAAACTAAAAACTTTTGCTCTTCAGAAGACACTTCAGAAAATAAAATTTCTAGTCACAAACTGGGAGAAAATATTTGACAAATATATCTGATAAAGAATTCCAGAATATATAAAGAGATTGCACAACTCAAGAATAAGAAGTAAAATAACCCATTTAAGAAATGAACATAGGGGCAGGACAGGAATAAAGATGCATACGTAGAGAATGGACTTGAAGACATGGGGAGGGGGAAGGGTAAGCTGGGACGGAGAGAGAGAGAGAAAGAGAGGCATGGAAATATATACATTAACAAATGTAAAATAGATATCTAGTGGGAAGCAGCCACATAGAACAGGGAGGTCAGCTCGGTGCTTTGTGTCCACCTAGAGGGGTGGGATAGGGAGGGTGGGAGGGAGACACAAAAGGGAGGAGATATGGGGATGTACGTATATGTATAGCTGATTCACTTTGTTATAAAGCAGCAACTAACACAACACTCTAAAGCAATTATACTCCAATAAAGATGTTAAAAAAAAGAAGAAATGAAAAAAAAAAATGAAGAAATGAACAAAATATTTTACAGACACTTCACAAAATAAGATAAATGAATGGCCAATAAGCACATGAAAAGATGCTCAACATTACCACTAGGGAAATGCAAATAAAACCCACAATGAGTAAAGTTAAACTTACACCTATCGCACACCCAGCCATTCCTTTTCTTTTACCCACCCAAGAGAAATGAAAGCAAACGGCTACATAGAAATGTTCACAGCAACCTTTTTTGTAATACCCTAAATTGGGCACAACCCAAATTCACCAACAAGTGAATGTATAAGCAAAAAATACATCCATACAATGAAAAGGAAAAGCCTATGTGCTGGGCTTCCCTGGTGGCGCAGTGGTTGGGAGTCCGCCTGCCGATGCAGGGGATACGGGTTCGTGCCCCGGTCTGGGAAGATCCCACATGCCGCGGAGTGGCTGGGCCCCGTGAACCATGGCTGCCGAGTCTGCGCGTCTGGAGCCTGTACTCCGCAACGGGAGAGGCCACAACAGTGAGAGGCTCACGTACCACCAAAAAAAAAAAGTCTGTGTGCTGATAAGCCCAGCAACATGGATGAATCTCAAAACGATTATTCTAACTGAAAGAAGCCAAACACAAAGAGAATGTACCATGTGGTTCCTTTTATATAAAATTTTCTAAAATAAAAACTAATCCATTGTTAAAACAGTCCAGTGATTGCTTGGGGACTGAGGTGGATTATTGGGGGGGGGGTGGTTAACTAGGGTGGCATTGTAAACAATGCTTTGCATGGGGGTCTGAGGAAATTTCAAGGGTTGATGGAAATACTTTGTGTCTTGAGTGTGGTTCTGATTGCACAGGTGAGTACATTTATCAAAGATCATCAAATTGCACAGCTCATTGTATGTAAAGTATTCTTCATGAAACAATAAACAATGAATTACCACTTCAAACCTATCAGATTCGGGCAAAAGTAAAAGCCTGACAGTTGGTAGAATCATTTTGGAGAGCAGTCTCTAGTAAAATTGGAGATGCAAGTACCTGGTAGTATGTGCATTCAAGGAAACATATACAAGATTGGTCAATGCTATAGTGTTTATAGTACTGAAAAATTGAAAACAACCTGATATTAGCAGGAAATGGATAAATTGTGGTATACCCATACAATAGAAGACCACAGAGCACTAAAAATCAACTGTAGCCACATGTATTGAAATGTACACATAAACTTGAAAACAATGTTGAAGGAAAACAACACTAAGTTGCAAAAGTATTTACACATCTCATTTATGTAAATACAAAACAGTACTACGATGCTTTTTTATAGTTGCTTTTTGACATATGCATACATGTAAGTATATTAAAAAGTGGACAGGAATGTCCTTCTCCAGCTTCAGAATAGGAGGTAAGGAGGTTATAGAAGCAGATTTAAAGGTTACCAAGTACACTTTAAGTATAAAATTTTATCTCTTTAAAAAGTATCTGAAGCAAATATGACCATATGGCCACATTTGTTAAAATCTGGGTGGTAGGTGAGTTGTCATATGTTATTCTCTGTTATTTTCCGTATGCTTCAATTATTTCATTTTTTAAAATAAGCTTTTATATGGGAGCACATTTATGTGAATACTTTGTCACCTTTCTTAATTTGCTATGGCTGTCATGAAAAAATATCACAGAGTGGCTTTAAACAATGGAAATATATTTTCTCACAGTTCTGAAGGCTGGGAGTCCAAGATCAAGATGCCAGCAGGGTTTTCTGGTGAGGACTTTCTCCTGGCTTACAAATCACTGCCTTATTGTGTCCTCACATGGCCTTTTCTTATTGCACTCACATCCTGAGGACACGGTTCTATTGAATTAGGGCCCACCTCATTTAACTGTAATTACCTCTTTAAAGGCTGTATCTCCAAATATAGTCACATGGGGGCTAGAGCTTCAGCATATGAATTTGGGGGAGGGGACACATAGCACTACCCAAACTAAAAAACTATTAGGCACCTCCATATGCATTAGGCTCTCCGATTGCGGCCAGGCTCAGCCTCGACCTTGGCCACTGCTGCAGTCCCAGCCACCTCCTTAGTCATATCCTCAGTGGAACACTGAAATAATAAGAACACCCATCTGTAAATATTTTCTGAAGTGAAGTCTGAGAGGCTTTCTTCTTAATAGCGTGTAGGACTTTTCAACCTGGATTTGTAATAATTATTTTTACAACTGAAATAAACGTCATGCTTACTGCCTCGCTCCTGGTTCTGTTCTGCATAGTTGTGAACCAGAACAGCTCCGTTTCTCAATCATGGCAGATACATGAATTTGCTTTAGCTTTTCTCATTTGCTAAAATCCCAACACCTGTATGGGCAACAGTTTGTACGATAGAAGTCACTCACTGAATTCAACCAACATTTATGGGTACCCACTGTACGCCAGATTCTCCAAAAGGCAGTAGGAAGACAGAAATCAGTAAAATACAGCTTCAGCTCTCGGATTCACTCTTCAGATACTGCTCAAAGGCAGAAGGAAAACCGGAAAATGGTGATAGGTCTAAAAGGAAGTATTTTTGAGGGAATAACGTCTTAATCTTTGATCGTGTGTGCACATCTCTACCTGTGCCTCTTAGACTGTAAATTCTTTGCCTACAGGGGAGGGAAATGAAATACTTTGTAAACAAAATGCTTCACTGGCTTTGACCTGAGCTGTCAACATTTTTCTTATTTATTAATAGAAGCATATTTTCAATGTCTAGGCTTGTCTCGTGGAGAGCGTGGCTTTCATTCAACATCTCAATATATTTAATCCGTTCTTTGGAGGTAAGGGAGTAGATAGTCCCCAAAGATGGCTGTCATCACTTCCTTCCCTCTTTGCAAGCATGTACTTTTCCACCCATGAGGAAGTGGAATCTACCTCTCCCCCATTTCTATCTGGGCTGGGCTTGCAACTTGCTTTAATCATCAGAATGTAACAAAATTGCAACTATGCCAGTTTGGGCTTAGTCTTTAAGAAGACTGGCAGCCTCCACTCACCCTGGGAAATCAGCTGCCATGTAAGAAGTCAAATGGGACTTCCCTGGCGGTCCAGTGGTTAAGACTCTACGCTTCCACTGCAAGGGGCATGGGTTTGATCCCTGACCAGGGAGCTAAGATCCCGCACACCATGTGGCACGGCCAAAAAAAAAAAAAAAGTCCAACTACCCAGAGTCCGCCATGCTGTGAGGAAACCCAAGCTAGTCATGTAGAAAGACTACAATGAAAGAGAGGAGAATCAGACCATTCTACTTACCATAACATCATCTCTCCTAAATTAACAAAAAATTCCTGTTATCTGTTATATAGACCGTATTCATATATCTTTAATTATTCACCAAATATATATTTTATAGCTAGGTTTCTTTGAATCGAGATCCAATCAAGTTGTATACATTGCATCTGTTGTTCTAGCTTTTAATCTAAAACAGTTCCTTCACTTTCCCCATGACATTAACTTTTGGGATATTCCCCATACTGGATCTGTCTCATTGTTTCCTCTTAGTGTTCAACTTGATTCTCCATCCCCTGTATTTCCTATAAATTGGAAATGAGATCTAAAAGCTTGAATAGGTTCAGGTTAAACATTTTTGGCAAGAATATTTCACAAATGATTCTGTGTACTTCATATTGCATTTAGATCAGGAGTTAGAAAAGAGAGATTTAATTTTTATCAACGAATTCATCATGTTAGGAGAGGAAATCCCAAAAAAGCCATAGAGCTGTGGCAGCAGGAACTCTTTTAACAAATCAAAACATATTCTTGTGTATAGAGTGTGGTTAGATTTCCTCCTACCCCCATTTCTTTGAAAACTTAATTCTTGTCCCATCTTTTTTTGTCAATGAGTTTTTCTTATTTAACTCTCTCTTTTGATGATGATAATGATGATGATGATGAGTTGGTTTCCATCAAGCAAGTCTACTAATCTGTCATAATATCAAAAAAATATTGTCATGAATGGTAGTAATTAAGCATAAAATCTGAGGAACAAAATAAAATAACTTGGAACAAAGTCGTGTATGACTTCTGAGAGCTTTTATTCATTGCCGTGAGCTATCTTGCTTTTACTCAGTGTTTCTCATCTGAAGATCCCTAAATGTTAAGTGGGCCCATGGATTGAACTGTGAAAGTATATAACGAAGATACATTTATCTAACAAAGTGCATTATTAATCAGCATCACCTTATTCTAAATTTTAACCCGCTTCAGATTCCATGTAAAGAGTTCTCTGAGAAAACAAATCCTTAAGCTTTGAAGTTTTTATTCTAAAGCCAAATAATACAATAGATTTAACTTTTGTCTTTTTGAAATACTGCAAACTTACTTATGTTCTAATATTGCATCTCTTCAATAACTGGAAGATAGGCCACAATTCCCTTTTGGCTGAGTCTGAGATTGGAATAGACCTGTACTTAAGTCCTGGCTCTGCTCATGAGCTCCATGCCCCTGGGCAGATCTTACAATCTCCCAGACCAGCTTTCTCTCCACCTGTAAAATACATGAGCTAATGCTAACTTCAAAGTTTTGTAACAAAGATGACATATAATGTCATTTCATGTATTTTGTGAAAAGTGTGGTACAAATTCTATTATGGATTCAGTTTTTACCGGAGCAGCTGTCTGTGTGTGTTAGTGGTACTTTTGGATTTGGGGTTTTAGATGATGAAATAAAGCATACATCTGTGTTTATGGGTTTGGATTATTGCATAAAGTTTTAGATTGGATATCATCTTTCCTGGAGCATGGTGACAGATTTGGAACCAAAGCCTATTTTAAAGTTTTCTGTTGTGTGACACCCGGGGTTGATCTGGGGTTGAGAGGAAAAGGCACCTGAGGTCACTGGGTAATAGTGAGAGATTTGTCCGAACCTGACTCCCTGAGAAACTAAGCGACATTTCAAAAAGGTATTTGTGCAGAATCCTGACATCTGGTTCCAGCTGGTGAAATGCTAATCTGGCAGCCGGTGGCTGGTACCTCTGCAGGTCGCCTTGTGGGTTTTTTAAGACCTGAAAATGGAAAGCGTGTGATATCAAAAAGAAGCAGCTAATCTACTCTGTATGCAAAGAGATGTGTTTATTTTTCCTTTGACTCCAGGAACCCTGGCTGCTCCTTACCTCTGGTTACACAACTCCCACCTGACTGTTAAGACTTCTGAAACTATTGAAGCTTTCAGAAACAGTAGAAAAATCAGGTAGCCTTGCCTTTCCCAGGAGTCAGAAAGTTGTGTAAACATTTAGGGCTGATCCCCCGGCTGCCGGAACTGGTTTAACCAGGTTCAGCGATGCTTGTGCCCAAACGCCTGTCAGGGTGAAATAAGACTGCCTTTAATCTCAGTGTGGCTTTGGGAACAATCCGGAAAACTATTCTACCCTTCAAGTGTTTGTTTTAAATTGCAGCACTTACAGGTAACTGTATTTCAACCAAGGCACCGGTTTAGACCAAGGTCGCCACTGCCCTGGCATAGTTTCTAACCAGTGTAACATTCAGCTACGCTTACTCTGCATGCTGTAGATGAGGAATTGGATATGCTTAATTCCCTGAATCTCTCGCTTAAATGCTGCTTAATTACTGGAACAACATCCCCCTTAATATGTTTTGAGGGCAAATATTACTATCTTTATTTTAAAGTTTCGAAAGTCTGTGGCTCAGAGAGGGCAAGTTGTCATTGCTGACGTGGAAATTTGATATAATCTATAAAGGAATGCGGTAGAAAAAGCCTTTGAACGAAGAGACGGAAAGGTAGCAGAATATGCCACTTTGGTTTAAGGATGATTTGGAGCTGAAGGCAATTGAGAATCAGCAGATATAAGAAAAGCTCTTTGCCTTCCCCTTATTTGCCTAAATGCAGAACATAATTTGTAAAGATGCCCTCCTCCCCGCCACCTCCCCTCTCTATCAAGAAGAACAGAAATAAATCACCATAGACAATTCTAGACCCTTATTTACCATTAGTTTCCCCATCTCCTCACCTTCCCACAATTTGCCACCTGTAGGAGCTCAAAGTCCTTCTCATGTCATGTCTCTAAAAATATACTGTTCTTTTGTCAAGATGCTGTGTAAGCCTAGGTTCTAACGACCTCTTTGAGATACTCACCTCTAAGTGCTCCCATGTGTATGCTTGACACATGTTTATAAACGTCTGCTTGTTTTTTCTCTTATTAATCTGTTTTTTGTTAGTTTAATTTGTAGGGCCTCAGCCAGAGAACCCAAGATGGGTAGAGGAAAGAGATTGTTTTTCCTTCCCGACAAGATCAACTAGATTCTAGTGGAGGTTCTATTCATACTTTGGGGAGATTATTTGAGTTTCCCCTGTATGTATGTGTATGTGTATATGTATATGTATATGTATATGTATATGTATGTGTGTGGGTGTGTTTACTTATTTAGTTAACTGTGCTACCACTTATAAAGTTCTTACTTTGCCATGTACTGTGTAATCTTACTTTTCATGCTGTGTAATCATCCTCTTTTTTTCTCCTCCAGATTTGCTCCCCACTTTCCCCTTCTGCACTATGCTCTGGGAGGCTGACCTTTATGGATGCCATCAAAAGGCACTTCCACATCTCATCTCTGGCTGTTTTGCTTTTTTTTTTTCCAGTAGGAGACACTGACAGATGAAAGATCTGAGGGCCAAAGGAGGAGACTGAGGCTGGATATTTATCCCCCCAGCTTCTTCCCAGTGGGCCTGTCATGGTTGGCTGAGGCCCTCTGCTGAAGGCCATCGCTCTGTAGGGCTGTTCCTTCCGTATAATTATTCTCTTTGGGTTTCAAGTAACTTCCTTGGCCCTGTAGACCCGGGGTGGAAATAACTTCCTGCTAGTAATAGCCCTAAGGGAATGCACTTTCCCTGGGTAGTTTAACTTAACTCTGCCCACAACCTGGTAAACAGCCCCCTTATGAAGCTTCCTTCAATTACCCCACGTGAATGTGCCATCTGTTTCCTGCCAGGATCCTGAATGTCACACATGTGCGTTCATTTCGTTCTTTCCGCAACCCAGAAGCCACGTGTATTATTACACATAGTACACCTGAGAAAGGCTCAGAGATGTGAAACAACTTGCCTGAAGTGACATAATTAATCTGTGAAAGGTAGAGCAGGATTCAAAGTGGGGGTGTGTATGGCTCAGCTACCCACCTCATCAAGCTGAGCTGTACTGGATTACCTCTATGGTCCCAACCTTTTCCCCTTGTCCTCTTCTCGTAAAAAATACTGTGCCGACCCTCTTGACCCTCTTAAAATGAAATTCATAGACAATGTAATCTAACTAAACACCTAATTTCAAATAAAATACACAAAATACTTTAAATTTATTTATCTTTGGTGGTGTTGGGTCTTTGTTGCTGCACGCAGGCTTCCTCTAGTTGCGGTGCACAGGTTTCTCACTGTGGTGGCTTTTCTTGTTGTGGAGCACGGGCTCTAGGCGCACAAGCTTCAGGAGTTGTGGCTCATGGGCTCTGGAGCGCAGGTTCAGCAGTTGTGGCACACGGGCCCAGCTACTCCGCGGCATGTGGCATCCTCCCGGGCCAGGGCTCGAACCCATGTCTCCTGCATTGGCAGGCGGATTCTTAACCACTGCGCCACCAGGGAAGCCCACAAAATATTTTAAAATAAAAGGATGGTTACTTACAATAAAATATGTGTTTCACACGTAAATGCTCAGCAAGACCACACTGTTACTTTATAATGAAGTTGTCAGGTGCACGTACTTTCTTATAATGAATACACTTAGATTCAAGATAAGTAAGACAAAACTGAATTTTTCTTTATATACGACATTTTGAAATCAGAGGTAAATTAGGATATTTGTGTAAAATCACTGAGGTGGATTAGATTTTGCTCAAAAATATTCACTCTGCCCTCCACCTCCATGGGAAGAGTGTACTTTTACTTTTCCACCCCTTGATTTTGGGCTTGCCAGTGTGGCCTGCTTTGGCCAAGTGGGAGAGTCAGGCAAGACTGAAGGAAGGCGTGAAATGTGCTGTGCAGTGGGACTTGCCCTCTTGTGCCTCTGCCATTATCATGAGAAGAACTGCCCCCAGGTGTCTGCTGCCCCTCCAGCCTGGGCCCACGATGAGACACAGTGAGCAGACCTGAGCCCAACGCAAGCTGGGAGCAGGCTCAGCTGACCAAGCGTGAAGGAGGACCACTCCGCTGAGCCCAGCCAGATCAGCCAACCCTCAGCTAACCCACAGATGTATGCAAGAGAATGACTTGTTTTAAGCCACTATGTTTTAGAATAGCTTATCATACAGAAATTGCTGACAGACAAGCAGTGAAGGTAACAGATTTAAAGGCAGATACAGATGGGGTGTACTGGGAATTCGGATTACATGAGCCATGTTGTTGTTGAGCGTGTGAGTTTTCCAGAGTGGTGAAGAATTTTGTTTTTCTGGACAAAGCAAAGTATAATTGACCCCTGATATACACAGTTGTTGCATTTCTGGCATATTCAGATATATTAAAACTGTAAGAAACTACTTTGTGTTTGTGTAAATTAAAGTTGGAGTGTAGATTCAAATAACTATAAACAGGTTGCTCACCTACATAAGTGTCTTTCCAGACTCCAGAGGAAGCTGTGCAGGATTGAGAGTAGTTAATTCTTCACTGCACAGGACTGTCCTAACCATTACAGATCTTTTAGCACAGCCCCTGCCCTCCACATTCCAGTAGCATCCCCCAATCACTGTCACAACCAAAAACACCTCCTGGCATTTCTAAAATGTGCCCCCTAGGAGGTGGCACGGCCCTTGTTGGAATCACTAGATGAGATGACACAATGGCTCCTTCCAACTCAAACATCCTTGGATTTTTAAAGACTGATTTTAGTTGTCATTTAATCAGTAATATGTATTAAATGTCTCTTATGTGCTAGCACTGTGGATATAAGGATAATATATGATCATTGCTCTCCAAGGGCTTACAGGGTTAAGGGTGGCACAAACCAGCAATCAGGCAATTAATAATGTAGAGTGATCATCAATACTACTGATGTACATTCAGGATGCTACAAGAGGACATAAGAGGAGCATCTAACCTAATCTTGGGGCTCAGGGAAGGCTCTCCCAGAGGAGGTGATGTCTAAGCAATCATGAGAGCGGACTAGGTGTTAACCTAGGGTGGCCTATCTGCTGCAGTGGTTGCTGAAGGAGCATGAGCCTTGGAGTTGGAGGGATCTTGGTTCAAATCCTGCCTCATCTCTAACCCTGAGCCATTATAATAACTCCTCACTATGTTCCAGGCACTTTGGTAAGTGCACTACATGAATTAGCTCTTTTTATCCTCCCAACAGTACCTCATCCCTCTGTATGCAGAATGAGAAACTGAGGCACAGAAAGGTTAAGTAACTTGCCTAACCTAGCAAGTGGTGGAGTGGGATTAGAACCAAGACCATCTGACTCCAGAGCCAGCTTTCCTCACGGTTGCTCTACACAGCCCAACCTCCGATCCTGTTTCCTCATCTGTAAAGTGTGTATAATAGTATAGCCCCCGTGAGTTGATATATAAATGAAACATTTATATATTTAAGCACCAGACATGGTGGTAGAATATTTTTTTAATAGCTATTCAGATTGTAATCCTTCCATTTTCAAAGGAGGAGCATTATAATCTGGAGAGCATATAGTACATGATCTTAGTTACAAATAACATTTTTGAAACCTGAAGTGCCATTACAAAAAAAATACCCTATTTTAAAATTAAGTTTGATTATGTATCAGAGAAAACACAAAAAACAAGTGGCTTAAACAGACAAGAATTTATTGTCACATAAAAGGAGTTGAGTTTGATAGTCCAGTTCCTCCTATTTGGACCTCAGGGTCCAAAAATGACTGCTGGAGCTTCTATCACTGTATCTGCATTCCACCAGCAGGGAGGAGTAGGGGGAAAGGATAAGGAGATAAACCTCCCAGTTGAGTTGGTTCCCTTAAGAAGGACTCCTACTTAGTCTGGGCTTGGGACTGACAGATGGCAGGGTGCAATAGCCCCCATCGCCCACCAAAGCAGGAAACTCCACGGTGCCGTCATGCACCATAGCTCCCTGTGCATCAGGCTGAGGCTGGACTCTGCCTCACTTCTACCCCTGCCTTCTCCTGCTTCTGTCACTTCCTTACAGGTTTCTCCTTCAAAAACTCACTTGCACAAGAATCTCCAACCTGGGCTCTGCTTCTAGGAACCCCACAGTATGTTCTTTTTCAGCCAAAATCTGCCTCCTCATAATTTCACCCAGGTTCTACCGTGTTGAGTAATCCAGAATAAATGGAATTCTCTTCCATAGAGTAGCACCTTTATAGGTTGGAACATAGCTGTAAAAGAGGAATGTAATAATATGTACATATCACTTGGCTGTTGACAAAGAGCTCTTGTGTTCATTTTCTCATGTACTCAAACACTCCCTCTCCTTGACGGTAGATAGTACTATTTTTTTTTTTAATTCATTTTTGGCTGCGTTGGGTCTTCGTTGCTGCGCACCAGCTTTCTCTAGTTGTGGCGAATGGGGGCTACTCTTCATTGTGGTGCGCGGGCTTCTCATTGCGGCGCACGGGCTTTAGGCATGCCGGCTTCAGTAGTTGTGGCGCACGGGCTTGGTTACTCTGCGGCATGTGGGATCTTCCCGGACCAGGGCTCAAATCTGTGTCCCCTGCACTGGCAGGCAGATTCTTAACCACTGCGCCACCAGGGAAGCCCAACAGTGCTATTTTTACAGATGAGAAAACTGAAGCTTAGATAGTGACTTCTCCAGGGTCACCTGGAAAGTAAATAGTGGGGCTCTGAGCAAGAAGGTCTCAAGACCAAGCCTCAGACAAGGTGCGTTAGTTTCCTAGGGCTGCTGTGACACAGTGCCACAAGCCAGGTGACTTCAAACAACAGAAATGTCTTCTCCTACAGCTCTGGAGGCTGGATGTCTGAAATCAAGGGGTCAGCAGGGCCATGTTCCCTCCAAAGTCTCTAGGGGAGGAGGAGACTTTCTTGCCTCTTCCTAGATTCTAGTGGCCCCAGGCGTTCCTTGGCTTGTGCCAGCATAACCCCAATCCTGTCCACCTCTGTCCTCACGTGGCCTTCTTCTCTATGCCCTCTCCCCTTCTTATAAGGACATTCTCATGGATTTAGGGCTCACCCTAATCCAGTATGACCTCCTCTTGATCATTAACTAATTACATCTGCAAAGACCCTATTTCCAAATAAGGTCACATTCAAGGTTCTGACTGGACATGGATCCTTTGGGGGACACTATTCAGCCCACTACCCATAGGATTTTAACTTTCAGAAGATTTATTTATCTCCAGGTTTCATTTGTATGTGTAGACAAGGAACAGTCACTTTCACGCACATAAATGCATGCTCTTTTTTGCACCCTGCTCCTGGCTCTCTCACTAGAGGGACATATGCAGGCAGGAAGAAACGTGGAGGGCCAGTCCCTTCAGCGCACTCATGGTATGCCTGCCGGGGTCCATGTCCTCTGGTCTGCATTGGCTTCTTAAAGGCCTCCTCCATAAGGGCTGCTGTCTGTCGTGTCCTGAGATGCATGCCAAGCCCGGCACATCAGAAATGACCAGTGAATCTCAGTAGCTTATTGAAAGGTGTCCTTACTTTCGGGGTGTTTGGTTCAGCAGGGTTGTTGCTGTTTTTCAAAGATGTGTGGAAGGCTACACAAAGCCCCTCTGTGTCCAAGTCCTTCCCCAACCAAGTTGTTACAGTTAAGGCTTTTCAGAGGTGGGGTGAGGTCTGCTCTCAGAATTTAAAGCAGAGATCAGAAGTCAAGGGGCATAATGAGTGTCTTAGTCAGTGCAGGCTGCTATGACAGGATTCTGTAGACTGGGTGTATTAAGTATCAGACATTTATTTCTCACAGTGCTGGAGGCTGAGAATTCCAAGATCAAGGTGCCAGAAGATTCAGTTCCTGGTGAGGATACTGTTCCTTGCTTGTGGATGGCCCCCTTCTTACTGTGTCCTCCCTCACATGGCGAGAGAGAGAGAGAGAGAGAGAGAGAGAGAGAGAGAGAGAGGGAGAGGGACAGCATGCACATTCTGGTGTCTCTTCTTATGAGGGCACTAATCCCATTTTGGGGGCCTACCTTCATGCCTTCATTTAAACCTAATTATCTTCCAAAGATCCCACCTGTAATACCATCGCATTGTGGGGCAGGGCTTCAACATATGAACTTTGAGGGGGACACAATTCAGTCCATAAAAGTGACCCTTTCATCAGGGGAGTCAGGATCCAGAACAAGAAAGCAGAGACTGACATGGTAAAGTCTTTTGTAGGATTCCTTTCTTGTCACCCCTGACAGTTTTCCCCTTAAAGAGAAGTAGGTCTGTGTGCTGATTTTTGGGCAGCAAGGCAAAAGGCAGCTGAGGAGACTGGGTTCCACCACAAGGGCCAGAAGGGACAGATTGGACGGAGGGGAGCATAGCAGGCAGACTGACAGGGATTGTAGCAGGGAGAATGGAGAGCAGAGTTAGCTGGTCTTGACTGGAAAAGGGAATCCAGGCATATTAATGAACAGGTATATCCATCCAATATTGTGCTGTGACCACAGAGCATTAGCGGACATTCTTGGTTGTGATAGAGCCAACCTCATCTCAAACTGTCTTAAGCAGACAGAGCAGTTTGTGACTCATGTAACTGGAAACTTGAGGCATGTTTGGATCTAGGTTCTCACATGGTATCGTCATACATTCCTACCTCCTAGTTTTGCTTTCTCCTTATTGCCTTCTTGCTGAGTCAGGTACTCCTTAAGTGGTGGGAAACAGTACCACCAGACACTTGGTTGTCCCAGTGAAGAGTGCTTTTGTGATAGACTGTGTCATTGGCTCCAATTCTTCACCCCTTTCTGACCTATGCCCTTTGCCATGTAACTCTGCAATGTTTGACCACATGACTTGCTTGAGCCAAAAGAATGAGGTAGAAGTGACAGTGGCAGCTCCGAGCCTAGGCCTTAAGAACCTTGTCTGTTTCTCCTAGTTCTGTTGTGCTTCTGTCATTCCCATGAAAGAAATGTGCCCAGGCTGGCCGGCTGGTTACAGCAGGAGGATGAGAGACACATGGAGCAGAGCTGAGTTACTCTTGCCAAGGTGAACCTAGATCAGCCGGTCACTAGACACATGACTTAGCTCAGGTAAGATTAGAGAGCTGAACCTCTCAGATACATGAGAAATCACTGAGATGACAACATGGAACTCTTAGGGCTTCTTTCTCAGACGTTCCAGCAGAAGTTGGGTTTCGGGGCGTGACCTCTGCCCCAGTGGCCGAAGCTCCTCCTAAGCGAGAGGGGGCGCTCTGAGTCACGGCGGGTCATGGCGGCGCTCTTTCTTAGCCTCTTTGGTTCGGACTGAGGCTTTCGGGACGGCGGCGGGAAGATGGCGGCCCTCAGGGAGCGGCTTGGAACCGTAGAGGCAGAGGGGAGCTCGGGTCGCCAGGGGAACTCGGGAGTCGAGGTGGTGGTTTCCTCCGATCCCGCCCCGCCCGCCCCGCTGTGCCCTCACGGTGGGTCCGCGTCTGGGCTGAGCCTGGCTGTCGGGAGCCAAGGGGCCTGGGTGAGCCTGAACGTGCCGTGGGCTTTTAGGGCTCTCGGATTCAGATCCACCCCCCCTCTCTCCCACCGAGTGTGATATCTAGAAAACGCTCCTTCCTCGGGAAGTTGTGGTTTTCCACTTACTTAAGAAACCGTCATAGAAAGTCCCCACTGTTGTGGTTTTGGCTTTACGGCTGTTACATGTTTTTTGAAAGGACGAGGCAGAGGCTAGGCAAAAAGGATATGGGTTATTGAGTAATTCCCGTTGCCAAGTACTTGAAGATTTCATTTGTTGTTTTACTGTCTTTTCCATTAAAATTAAAAAACCGTTAGGGAGCACGATAGAATGAAATCTTGCTTAACTAGACCCAGTTTTTCTTGCGGAGAGAGAGTGCGTCCAACTCTAAAAGCTCAGATTTTCACTGAAAGGATAACTGAGCGGAGGTGGCAGAGTGCTCAGTTGTTTGGACTCCGTCTTTGTTGTGTCAGGACCCAGGCCGTTCACCATGTGGACTGCAACTGTACTGACAATAGCATTTTCCTTCTGGAGAGACCAGCTTTCAAAATTTATTTCTTAAGTAGTCTTTGCCTGAATGTTGTGACTTTGGGGGAAAAAAATTATTAAACAGAGTAGTGCATTTAATTGTGACAAATTGTGCGTAAAACTGAAACAAATTTTATTTAAAGGTGATGAAAACTAGGAACTTGAGGTAGATGACTGTTTGACTTATTTTTTCCTATTCTGGAACTAGGACCCACTCTTCTGTTTGTAAAGGTGAACCAAGGGAAAGAAGAAACACGGAGGTTTTATGCCTGCTCAGCTTGTAGAGATAGAAAAGATTGTAATTTTTTTCAATGGGAAGATGAAAAGGTATATCAACTTTTTGGATATATATATATATTTTTTAATTGTTGATGTCTGTGACATTTCATTGAGAATGTATGAGATAAATCTCTTGAGATGAAGATACCATGTTTTTTGGTTTGAGAGACTAGAGTTTATATTTACTCTGAACTTACTCTGATTACTGATGTCTTAAACTACTGTCTCAAAGTCTGAGTTCCCTTTAAAGCTTTCTGAGGTGTTAGTATTGGTTTTGCCAATATAGATTTCTCCCTAAAGAGTGCAGGTTATTATCATTCCAGGAAGTGCTTTAGAAAAACACTTTTTGGGAAGCATTTGCATTGACCATCCCTTATTCCGCTACTGGATGACTGATGAAGGCACTTAGAGATAGTTATGAGCTTGGAATTCTCTTGGCCTCAGCTCCAGTTAAAGATTTTTTTGTGGTACGTGGGCCTCTCACTGTTGTGGCCTCTCCCGTGGCGGAGCACAGGCTCCGGACGCGCAGGCTCAGTGGCCATGGCTCACGGGCCCAGCTGCTCCGCGGCATGTGGGATCTTCGCGGACCGGGGCACGAACCCGTGTCCCCTGCATCGGTAGGCGGACTCTCAACCGCTGCGCCACCAGGGAAGCCCTGAAAGTTTTGACTAGAAAGCTTTCAGCTTTGTTAGGTTTGTTGGAAAACAGTCTGTATGCCACTCTTCTGTAGACTCGTTAAGATCACTATGTGTGAATTAATCCCTCAGTGCTTTAATATGTTAGTTATTGTTTCAAACTGCTCTAGAATTTTCCCAGGTTAATGTGTTTTGTTTTCCTGTGGAATGAATGCTTGTTTAGAGCTTATTAGTTGCTCGAATTTCTGGCCTCTTGATGGCAGAATGCGATACCAGTTTTTCTAGGATAGTAGCAAGTTTGATAGTTTATTAAGTTTATTTTGTGCTCTGTTTCAGTTGTCAGGAGCCAGACTTGCTGCCCGAGAAGCTCATAACCGAAGATGTCAGCCTCCTTTATCCCGTTCGCAGTGTGTGGAAAGGTACTGATGCTGTGTCATTTTCATTTATTGTCCTATTGTTGTTTTTTTTCCCTCAGTGCCTTTAAGTTTACTTTCAGTAATTAATTTCTTTTTATCGTGGTAAAATATATATATAAGATAACATTTGCCAATTCAGTGACATTAATTACATTACCAGTGTTGTGCAACTATCACCACTATCAGTTTCCAAACTTTTTCATCACCCCAAACAAATTCTGTCACCAGTAAGCAATAACTCCCCATTCCACCTTCCTCCCATCCCTGGTAACCTCTAATCTACTTTTTGTCTCTATGATTTGACCATTCTGGGTACCTCAGATAAGCGGAATCATCAATATTTGTCCTTTTGTGTCTGGCTTATTTCACTTAGCGTTGTGTTTTCAAGGCTTATCCATGTTGTAGCATGTATCAGAACTTCATCCTTTTTATGGCTGAATGATATTCCTTTGTATCCATATACCACATCTTTTTATTTTTATAAATTTATTTATTTATTCATTTATTTTTTGGCTGCATTGGGTCTTCGTTGCTGCGTGCAGGCTTTCTCTAGTTGCGGTGCACAGGCTCTAGGCATGGGGGCTCAGTAGTTGTGGCTTGCGGGCTCTAGAGCGCAGGCTCAGTAGTTGTGACACACGGGCTTAGTTGCTCTGTGGCATGTGGTATCTTCCCAGACCAGGGCTCGAACCTCTGTTCCCTGCATTGGCAGGCAGTTTCTTAACTACTGTGCCACCAGGGAAGTCCCTGTACCACATCTTGTTTATCCATTCATCCATCAGTGGACACTCAGATGTTTCCACCTTTTGGCTATTGTGAATAATACTCAACACATGTTGGTGTATAGATATCTGTTTGAGCCCCTGTTTTCATTTCTTTTGCATATATACCTAGGAGTGGAATTACTGGATAATATGATAATACTATGCTTCGTTTTTTGAGGAACTGCCAACCTGTTTTCTTCAGTGGCTGCACCATTTAACATCCCCATCAGCAGTGTATGAGGGTTCCAATTTTTCTATGTCCTTGCCAACACATATTATCTTCTGTTTTTTTTGATTATAGCCATCCTAGCAGTTGTGAAGTGGTATGTCTGTAGTTTTGATTTTCATTTCCCTCATTATTAATGATGTTGACCATCTTTTCATATGTTTTTTGGCCATTTGTATATCTTCTTGGAGAAATGTCTATTCAAGTCCTTTGTCCGTTTTTAATAAGGTCATTTGTCTTTTTGTAGTTGAGCTGCAGGAGTTCTTATATGTTCTAGATATTACACTCTTATCAGATGATTTGAAAATATTTTCTCTCATTCTGTAGATTGTCTTTTCACTTTCTCAATGATGTCCTTTGATACACAAGAGTTTTTAACTTTGATGAAGTCCAGCTTTCAATTTTTTTTTTCTTTTTTTTTTGCGGTACGCGGGCCTCTCACTGTTGTGGCCTCTCCCGTTGCGGAGCATAGGCTCCAGATGCGCAGGCTCAGCGGTCATGGCTCACGGGCCCAGCCTCTCCACGGCATGTGGGATCTTCCCAGACTGGGGCACGAACCTGTGTCCCCTGCATCGGCAGGTGGACTCTCAACCACTGCGCCACCAGGGAAGCCCCAGCTTTCAATTTTTTTGTTGTTGTTGCTTGTGCTTTTGGTATCATAGCTAAGAATCCATTGCCAAATCCAATCTCATGAAGATTTACTGTAATCTTCCTTTTTGAAATACTAAACCAAACAAACAAACAAAAAACTTTTAAAAGCTGTAAACATCCGTTTTTAAAAGTCTTCATTTAAAAAAATTATTTATTTATTTATTTTTGCAGTACGCGGGCCTCTCACTGTTGTGGCCTCTCCCGTTGTGGAGCACAGGCTCTGGACGCGCAGGCTCAGCGGCCATGGCTCACGGGCCCAGCCGCTCCACGGCATGTGGGATCTTCCCGGACTGGGGCACGAACCCGTGTCCCCTGCATCAGCAGGTGGACTCTCAACCACTGCGCCACCAGGGAAGCCCATATATGGACCATTTTTAAAGTCTTTATTAAATTTGTTACAATATTGCTTACGTTTTATGTTTTGGTTTTTTGTCTGTGAGGCATGTGGGATCTTAGCTCCCTGACCAGGGATTGAACCTGCACCCCCTGCATTGGAAGGCGAAGTCTTAACCACTGGATTGCCAGGGAAGTCCCTAAAAATCTGCATTTTTAAAATGTTTTATTGGGTAAACTGGAATTGAGTCATAGATTTAATTTTTTGGCAAACTTGTGAAAAGAATTCATCTCTCTCCTTTGTTATAGGCATTGTGTTTTGTGTGCTGGGAGAGACTTCTTAAGAAGCCTCTGTCTGGGTTGCTGATGACAAATAGGTTTTCACTCTCATGATAACTCCTGCTGGTTACCTGGGCTGCTGTGTTTAGAAGGATTCTGAGGTCATATCTAGGCTAAGTGTAAAGGAATACTGGGATCTGTTAAAAATGTCTTTTTGAGCTTCTTAGTAGCTTTTAAAGTCCTTTGATAGGGGAGGCTTTTCTTGAGATAACTTGATTGCCCCTTAACTGCAGTACTTAATCAGTGATTAAGTCTACTTAATTTATGGGAATTAAATCAACAACAAAAAATGTTGAAAAATGAATTAATGTAAACAGCACCACTGAGCTAGGCACTATGTGAGGTGTTTTCTGTGATATATTGTTTAAATCCTGCCAAGGTGGTTTACTTAGATGAGAAAATTGAGGACTTGGAGAAGTTAAGTAACTTCATCATCTTCATACTATTAGAATGAATGAGCAGTGACTCAAACTCATGTCTCCCAGATTCTAAAACAGTATTTTTAAGCATATAAGCAGATAGTAATTAATATATGATGTATAGTGATTTAATTTAAGGGGATATAAGGATATAAAACAAAGAGTTATATAGAGATATATTATTATGAGATTATTATAATGAGATAGAATATCGAAGATGCAGAAAGTAGAAAAATATCACTATTGGTTTCTCCTTTGAACCCATCACCTTGGTCATTTTGTAGTCTTCCTTCTGGCCTTTTTTCCTATGCAAAGGTTTGTTGTACAAGATTGTGGTCATAATGTGGACATAGTTTTGTACTCTGCCGTATCACTTTTAGCTGATAAGCATGTACTTCATATTATTACATAAGGATATTGGTGATGTAGTTACACTCTATAAGAAAATTTAGATGATCTTTCCTTGCGTAATAAGATTTTAATCTGGAGCTAAACCACTGTGCAAGTCTTTGTACTACCAGAGTATGGTTTTTGATACTGAAGAATTTTTGAAATTCACATTTCATGTTAGTTAGAATTTAAAAACACTGGCTAGACTATGGAATATTAAAGAATTTTCAAAAGGTTATTTCTTGGGGGCCATAATTTCATCTGTTATTTAGTGCTGATTCTTGAGAGCATGTCTTAATAAAGTCATTTTCAACATCCTAAATCATCTGTGACCCAAAACCTCAGACTTTGTTGTCCAAGCCTCCATCCATTCCATCCATCCAGTCATTTATTCATTCTTTGTTGAGGGTTCAAAAAGAACTTAAAATGCTAGTAATGGAGTTGAGATATATTTAAACATAATACAGTGCAAAAGAAGAACGTTTTGTGTTGACAGTATTCATAGAAAAGATTGAGTACTCTGGAAGGTCAGAAGCTTTACAGCTAACTTGTGCCTTAGCTGATCAATTCAGTTTAAGGATATTGTATTCGAACAGGTTTTGGAGGATGGGTGAAAGTTTTTGCTTTTGAAATGTAATATCACTGATTACACTGGATCACTTTATAATTGATGCTCTTATGCTTTCTTACATGCTTTCGACAAGAGTGAAAAGTTTGAAATCAGTCGTTTCTCAAAATTAAAAATTTTGCCTTTTTAAAACCAAAGGCTTACTAAATTACCTCTTCTATGTTATTAATTACTCTCTTAGTGTGTCTTCAGCTTGAGACTGGCAGATTATTCTTGTGTGTAAATGGATGTAAGGATGACGTACTGTTACTTGAGATTATAATTATTTTCTAATTTAACTTTATACAACTCATTTATGTTATCTTATTAAATAACTACTATATTTGAAAGTGTTAAAATGCATTAAAACATTATACCTATTCTATAAAGCAAACTTTTTATCTGTTACTGTGACATAGCAATAGCTTTTCATTGACTGATTTAGTTTTGAAATTATTAGAAAGGAATAATGGTAGCTATTGAGATAAATTGACCTTTCTTACTTGATTTTTATTATGGAACTGGCAGTGCTGCACAGACTTCTAGGTTCTACAGAATAGGATTTGATATTCATTTTTCTAATTTCACCCATGCTTTATATTTCCTATGTGTTCACTTGACAGATTTACATTTTGTGTCTGAGACTTGACTTTCCTTATAGTTTTTAGCTGCCTGTCATGCCCTGAAATGTGCTATTCTATTATGTAGTATGTTGACATCTTTATCGTGACTGCTGAAGTCTTAGGGAGGATATATTTTAATGCTAAAATCAGCATTAATTTATGTGCATCCCGATAGTTTTGTTTAGTTGATATTTCACTCGGTTATGTTTTTTTCAGAGCTCATTTAAACTCAGATTTTCAAGGTCTGCTATTAGGGAAATGCCATAAACATAATTTGTCTACTCCCGGAAAGTCAAATGGAACATCAAATGGAGATCAATAAAAATGACATTTCAAAATGCTAGCCTGCAATTTGTGAGTCATGCTGAGCCATGCAGCAGAATGAATTTCTTCTCCCCCCGGGTATGTGTAGTAAGTACAAATGAGGAAGGAGCACTGAGTAATCCTTAGTTCCTGAGAGTCTCAAGTTCTTCCTACCAAACTTAAGAAAAACCCCTTGTGTCTGAATGTTACGTTTAAAGTCATACAGTTCAATGATAATGATATAATTTTGAATAGAAATATGTACAAGATCTCAGTTGATCTTGTGTCGAGAGAAGGTTAATAAACTAGCAATGGAAGCTTTCTGAAGGACAGTTTTGACCAGGCACAAAATACATCAGTGGAGGTTCATTTAACATTGTTCTTTTTTTCCTTCATTTAAAAATAATTAAACTTAGTGCCTTAAGATAGTCCCATGTAGTGAGTGAATTGCCACACTAGCCCCTCGCTTTGAACTTTCATCTCTTCCTGGTGATTTTGCAGCTTCTGCTGCCTTCAGTTGGCTTCACTCGGTGTGTGATAGGCAGTCCTTCTGACCATATTTGAGTAGCAGAAGCTGGCACAGCGTTATCTATTTGGGGAGCTTCCTTTCTCCTTTTTCCTATAAAGCCCTTGATTGTTTTCATCATTCATTCAATGACAACTGTTTACTTCTCTAATATCAAAAGTGTGCTTCTGCTCCATTTCTCTGTTTTGGTCCCTGAGTGCATGTACAATAACTTTGTGTTTTGGGACTGAGCAATAGAATAATAGCAGTGACACTCCACCTACAGTCTGGCTGATGGCAGTTATAAATCATGTCTCAATATCCTAGATGCTAAAATGTGAAAATGTTTGCATCTTAGAGGTGATTGGATTTTGCTTTGTGATCCAATCTGACAGGCTTTCTTTTTTTTTTTAATTAATTAATTTGTTTTATTTTTGGCTGCGTTGGGTCTTTGTTGCTGCGCGTGGGCTTTTCTCTAATTGCGGCGAGCAGGGGCTACTGCTGCTACCTCGTTGAAGTGAGTGGGCTTCTCATTGCGGTGGCTTCTCTCATTGTGGAGCGTGGGCTCTAGGTGTGTGGGCTTCAGTAGTTGTGGCACGCAGGCTCAGTAGTTGTGGCTCGCGGGCTCTAGAGTGCAGGCTCAGTAGTTGTGGCTCATGGGCTTAGTTGCTCCGCGGCATGTGGGGTCTTCCCGGACCAGGGCTCAAAAAAATCTGTGTCCCCTGCACTGGCAGGTGGATTCCTAACCACTGTGCCACCAGGGAAGCCCCCAGGCTTTCTTTCAATGGGTGGGTTTAGCCCGTTTTTATAGCGTATATGACATATATGCTTGGTCTTAGTTTTATTATTTTTATACTTCCTGTTTTTATTGCTTCTTTTTATGCTCTTTCACTCTGTGGTCTGTATTTGTTTTTCTTTCTTTCTTTCTTTCTTTTTTGCGGTACACGGGCCTCTCACTGTTGGGGCCTCTCCCATTGCGGGCCACAGGCTCCGGACGCGCAGGCTCAGCGGCCATGGCTCACGGGCCCAGCTGCTCCACGGCATGTGGGATCTTCCCAGACCGGGGCACAAACCCGTGTCCCCTGCATCGGCAGGCGGACTCTCAACCACTGCGCCACCAGGGACGCCCTGTTTTTCTTTAATTTTTTAATTTTTATTTATTTTTGGCTGCGCTGGGTCTTCGTTGCTGTGCAGGGGCTTTCTCTAGTTGCAGCGAGTGGGAGCTACTCTTTGTTGCGGTGCGCGGGCTTCTCGTTGCAGTGGTTTCTCTTGTTGTGGAGCACGGGCTCTAGGCGCACAGGCTTCAGTAACTGTGGCGTGTGGGGTCAGTAGTTTTGGCTTGCGGGCTTCAGAGCACAGGCTCAGTAGTTGTGGTGCACAGGCTTAGCTGCTCCGCGGCATGTGGGATCTTCCCGGCCAGGGCTCGAACCTGTGTCCCTTGCATTGACAGGCGGATTCTTAACCACTGTGCCACCCGGGAAGCCCTGTTTTTCTTTTTTTAATGTGTGTTTCTTCTGTATTTTTGTTCTAATGGTTGCCTTTGTAACTTTTTAAACCATATTTAATTCTTTTTTTTTTAGATTGCCTTCCTCCATCTAAAAATGAGAAATGATTACTTAATATGTTACTTCTTCCTCTCTTTCCTTCTCTATAATTACTATCTGATTTTTTTTATTAATAATTATTTTAAAAATTTATTTATTTATTTTTATTTTTGGCTGCCTTGGGTCTTTGTTGCTGCGCGCAGGCTTTTCTGTAGTTGCGACGAGCGGGGGCTACTCTTCCTTGCGGTTCGCGGGCTTCTCATTGGGTGGCTTCTCTTGTTGCAGAGCGCAGGCTCTAGACTCATGGGCTTCAGTAGTTGTGGCACTCGGGCTCAATTACTCTCTGATTTTAGTTGGTTATTTCTTTTTAGGGTTAACCTTTATGCCTTTGAATATTGCTTATAGCTCTTTTACTTGGTTTTTCAGTTTTAAATTATATCTTTTGGCTGATGGCTCTAAAATATGAGAAAATCAATACACTTTTTGATTTCCCTTTCCCTTCCTCTTCCCATACCAGTTTTATTTGGTTTTATATTATTTACATTTTGTACTCTAACTGTAATTTTTCTGTTTTTAGTCTGTGGTCAAATAGATTTAGTGCTGACTGATAGCCCCTTTGCTGTAGTTTCTTCACTCATCTCCTATTTGGCTGAAATTCATCCTCTAGCAGTTTTAATTTTTTTAAAAAGGCTTTTATTAATCAAAAAATTTAAATCAAAGTATCTGTGTGGCTATTGTATGATTCCATTTATATAAAAATATATAAATCATAATAACATCTTTCCTACACAGCTTTTTATTTTCCTCCTAGTTAATAACAGTTTTGAATTTATTTGTTGTTATAGTGACTATTTGCTTAATTATTTATGTGCTTCAGAAATGATTCAACTGCAAACTCTCTGCCTGTTGTCTGAATCCTTTCAGAACATTCAAATGTAGCATAATCTATTGGTTTCATCTTCTTGGAGAAATTTGTCCTAGAGCTTTCAGAAATGTTCCCATCTGTAATGGTTGCCCTTTCTCCTTGGCATCCAGCTGTCCAGCAGGTTCTTCATGAAGGATCCAGGTAATATAACTATATAACCTGAGTTCTTCCAAGTCCAGAAATATTTAATTCCTTTATTCTTTTTTTTTTTGAAAATTAGAAATTTGATCTCTTTATTTTTTCTTTTACATATATATTTTTTAAATTGAAGTATTGTTTAATTTACAATGTTGTGTTAGTTTCTGGTGTATAGCAAAGTGATTCGGTTTTCTCTTTCTCTCTCTCTCTCTCTCTCTCTCTCTCTCTCTATATATATATATATATATATATATGTTCAGTTATATATTCTTTTTCAGATTCTTCTCCATTATAGTTTATTATAAGATATTGAATATAGTTTCCTGTGCTATACAGTAGGACTTTGTTGTTTCTGTTTTATATACAGTAGTGTGTATCTGCTAATCCCAAACTCCTAATTTATCTCTCCCCACCCACCTTTCCCTTATGGTAACCATAAGTTTGTTTTTTATGTCTGTGTAACTCTTTTATTCTTGAATGGCACGGTACTTAAGTATAACATTATTTGGGTGTATGTTTTACTTGGGGACTTTGCAGGATTGCTTCATGTCCTCCAGAGCAGTACTTCTTAAATGATCTGTGTTAAAGGGTCAGTCTTTTGCTTGTTTGCTTGTTTTATGTTTTTATTTTTATTTCTAGTCCACTGGGATCAGATACGTCTGTAAATATAATAGAAATAAATAACTAGAAAATAAAATGGAAAAAAAGAGAAGACATACAAAATACAAGCCCACATTTTTTGTTATTAGATTGAACAGACCTAAAAGTACTCTAATTGGTATAAAAGTTTCTAAACATGTACTCTGGATGTCTGTCTTTGTCTCATCAGGAACTGGAAACATTTGGCGGCCAGCTCCAGTGCATGGCCCTCTTTGTGGAGCACTGTTCTAGAGTTAAGTAGGTACTGTAGATGTCTGGGGCCAGTTTGATTTTGACCACCCAGCAGTTGGCTTGATCTTTTTCCTGAATGCTTAAAAGGAAGTAAATATTTTGAGATCTTGCATTTCTGAAAATACCTGTATGCGGATACTTGATTTATAACCTATACAGATGATAGAATTCTAGGTTGGGAATATCTTTCCTTCAGGGTTTGGAAGGCAGTGCTCCATTTTCTTCTGTCTTCATTATAGCTGTTGAGAAGTTGAAGTTCAACAAGTTCATTCTTGATCTCTTATGTGTGACCTGTGACTTGTTTAATCCCTCTGTTAGTTTTTTAGAATCTTTTTTTTTTTTTTTTTTTTTTTTTATGCGTTACGCGGGCCTCTCACTGCTGTGGCCTCTCCCGTTGCGGAGGACAGGCTCCGGACGCGCAGGCCCAGCGGCCATGGCTCACAGGCCCAGCCGCTCCGCGGCATGCGGGATCCTCCCAGACCGGGGCACGAACCCGCGTCCCCTGCATCGGCAGGCGGACTCTCAACCACTGCGCCACCAGGGAAGCCCTAGAATCTTTTTATTCCTAGGGATGTCACATGTCATGAAGATCTATCTGATGTAAGTCTGTTTTATTTTATTTTGCTTGGTGTTAGGTAAATCCTTTCAAACTGGAAACTCATGTTGTTGAGTTCTGAGAAATTTCCCAGATTATGTCCCTATTGCCAAAGAATGAAAAACCAAGTCTCACATGATTTTAGGGCAGAGTACAACCCAGTTCTTGCTTAGTGATCTTCTGGAGTTGTCTTTGTTTTCTTTGAGTTTAACTCTTCCCTTCCCTTTAAAGCACTTCTTAATACCTTTTATTTAGGAAAATTTCAAGCATACGCAAGAGCAGAGAGAACAGTATACTAAGAACGTCCTGCACCCACACCCAGCTTCCTCAGTCATCAGTACGAGGCTAATTTTGTTTCCCCTGTACCCTCTACCCCGACCTCCAATCTGGACATTATATAGTTCTACCTGGAAACACTTCTCTATGTATCTTAAGAGATAAGGCCTTTAAAAAAAGCATGATCACGATACTATTAAAATACCTAAAACATAAACAATTTTTTAATATTACATAGCATGCATTAGCATTCAGTGTTTCTCTGGTTACCTCATAAATGCCAGTTTATAATTCGTCTGTTCAAATCAGGATCCATAGAGGCTTTACACATGGCAGTTGGTTGATATCTTTAATCTTTTATTCACTGAAGAAACAGAGTCATTTGTCTGATAGAAATTTCCATATTCTGAATTTGGTTGATTGCATCCTATAGTGTCAGCTAACATTTATTCTATCCCCTGTATTTCTTGGAAAGTAGAGGCGTCCCCAGAATCGAGTTCAGTTTTAGGAGCAACCTCTTCTGTAAGTTGTGTGGTCTGTTTCCTTTTATATCACGTCAAAAGGCAGATAATGTCTGGCTGTTCACTTAGTGTGTTATAAGATTGGTTGTGTGTTCAGGTCATATAGGTATAGGCCAGCCTATACCATCCATTATAAAGTTCTATGTCACTGTTTCTTCTAATGATTTCAGCAGTAATTGATGATCATTGCCTAGAGTTATAAGGGTTTACAAATTCCTGTCATCGCTCATGCATTTATTAGCTGCGATTCTTTAAAGAAGAACTTTGTTTCATCAGCTGTTGACTTAACCGTGTTTACAGTTCATCTGGGAAGTCAAGATAAATGTTTAATTCTTCCCCTCTTATTGTTTGTTTTCAGCCTGTTTTCAGAATAATGATTCGGTACCCCAGCTACTTACAGAGTTGACTTATCAGGGTCATTGTTCTTGTATTTTTAATATCACTATGAAAACATGTATTTTAAAAATTTAGTTATTTTTTAGTTAATTGAAATTATTCTTTTTGGTATAGCACTGTTTGAATTTGATTTAATTTTTACAATATGATGGAAGTTATAGGTAGGGTGCCCATATAATTTTAATCCAAGCCAGAATACTTTCTGTGAGTAAAAGGGGGCACTAATTAGATGGAACTCCAGGACAGCAGATGTAAACTGGGACTGTCCTGGGCAAACAGGGGTGTATGGGCACCCTGGAGGAATGTGGGTTGTTAGGGCGAAGTTAACATTTTTTCCCCAAAATTTTCAGCTTTACTGAAGTACAATAATTTATGTACAATAAGTTGCATGTATTTAAAATTACAGTTTGATAAGTTTTGACATGAAACCATCTACTCATGAAACCGTCACCACAATTAAGAAGATGAACATATCCAGTACCCCCAAAAGTTTCCTCCTCTACCATTGTCCTATATTCCTCCATCCCCAAAGGCCCCAGATAACCACTGATCTGCTTTCTGTCACTATGGATTAGTTTGCATTTTCTAGAATTTTATATAAAGGAATTATACAGTATATAGTATTTTTTGAGGGGATGTGTGTCTAGCTTCTTTTACTTAGCATAAATATTTTTGATGTTCATCCATGTTTAAGTGTTTGTATCATTAGTTTATTCCTTTTTATTCCTGAGTAATACTGTGTTGTATGGATATATTTTCACCTGTTTGTAGACATTCAGGTTGCCTCCAGTTATTGCCTATTACAAATAAAGCTGCTACAAACATTTGTGTATAAGGGTTTGTATGGACTCATGTTTTTATTTCTCTTAGGTAAATACCTAGGAGTAGAATGGCTGGATCATATGATAAATGTGTTTAACCTTACCAAACTGTTTTCCGAAGTAGCGGCATCATTTTACATTCCCACTAGCAATTTATGAGGTTCCAGTTTCTCCCCATTCTACACAACACTTATTATTATTTTTTAAATTATAGTCGTCATATTAAGTGTGATGTGGTATCACATTGTGGTTTTGATTTGCATTTCCTTTGATTGCTAATGATGTTGAGCATCTTTCCATGTGCTTATTGGCTATTTGTATATCTTCTTTGGAGAAATGTCTGTTCACTTCCTTTGCCATTTTTTAGTTGGTCTAATTCTTTTTATTGTTGAGTTGTAAGTATTCTTATGTATTGTGGATGCAGCTCCTTTACCAGATACACGATTTGCATACATTTTCTCGTTCTTGGGTTGTCTTTCCACTTTCTTGGTGGTATCCCTTGCAAAACAAAAGTTTTTAATTTTGATTAAGTCCAATTTATTTTTTCTTTTGTTGCTTACGATAAGGGTGTCTTTTGAAGAAAAGTTTAAAATTTTGATTTCCAATTTATTGGGGTTTTTTTTTTAATACTTTGTGCTTTTTAAGTCCTATTTAAGAAATCTTTGCCAAATACAATCATTATTATTCTCTCCTATGTTTTCTTCTAGAAGTTTTATAGTTTTAGCTCTTAGATTTAGGTCTATGATACATTTTGGCTTAGTTTTTCTTTTTCTTTTTTCTTTTTTTTTTTTTGGCTGTGCTGCATAGCATGTGGAATCTTAGTTCCCTGACCAGGGATTGAACCCATGCCCCCTGCATTGGAAGCATGGAGTCTTAACCACTGGACTGGGAGGGAAATCCTTGCTTAGTTTTTAAATATGATATGAAATAGGGTCAGGCTTTTGAACTTTTTAAAATCAGTTTTTCAGTATCTTGTAAAAGTCCTGCTGAGATTTTAATTGAAATTGTGTTGAATTTATAGATAAAATTGGAAAGAATTGACATCTTAATAATACTGAGTTTTATAATCCATAGCCATAGTATATCTCTCCAGTTACTAAGTCATCTTTAATTTTTCTCTATGACATTTTGTAATTTTCAGTGTACTGGGGTTATATGTCTCTTGTCAGATTTATTCCTAAATATTTTATATTTTTAATGCTATTTTAAATTGTTATATTTCAGATTCTGATTATTTATTGCTAGTCTGTAACAATAGAGTTGATTTTGTATATTATCTTTTATACTTGATAAGCTTACTTATTTAACAGCTTTTTTGAAGATTTTCTTAGGACTTTCTATATACATGATCATGTCTGTGAGTAAAGAAGTTTTAATGTTTCCTTTCTAATCTGTGCCTTTTATTTCTTGTCTTATCAAAGTGGCTAGAATCCCTGGTCAGTGCTGAGTAGAAATGGTAAGCGTAGACATCCTTGCTTTATTCCAGTCTCAGTAAGAATGCATTCAGTCTTTCATCAGTGGTGTTAGCTGTAAGTTTTTCTTAGATGCCCTATATTAGGTTATGGAGGTCCCCTTCTATTCCTAGTTTTCTGAGATTCTTTATCACAAATGGATGTTTGATTTTTGTCAAGGGCTTTTTTCTGCATCTAATGAGATCTTTTATTTTTTTGATTTTTAATATGGTGCATTGCACTGATTGAATTCAGACATTAAAGCAACCTTGCATATCTGGGGTCAACTACACTTGGTCATGATGTATTACCATCTTTATATATGTGTTTTTGATTGACTAAAGTTTTGTTAATAATTTTGAGTTTGTGTTCATGAAGTATATTGGTGTTTAGTTTTCTTATAATTTTTTTTCTGGTTTTGGTATTGGAGTAATGTTGGCCTAATGAAATGAAGTGGGAATTATACCCTCCTTTCTGTTTTTTGGAAGAATTTGTACAGAATTGGTATTGTTCCACTGTTTTCTAATTTCCAGTGAGAAATCTGGTATCATTCTTATCTTTGTTCTTCCATGTCTTTTTTCCCTCTGGTTTCTTTTAAGATTTTTCTCTTTATCAACTGATCTTCAAATAATTTTATTATAATGTATCTTACAGTTTTCTTCATTTCTTGTGCATGGGGTTCACTGAGCTTCTTTAATCTTTGAATGTAATTTTATAAAATTTTAACCATTATTTTCTTCAAAAAATTTTCCTCCCCCTCCCCCCTTTCAGGGGTCCATTTTCATGTATTTAGGCCCTTTGCTGTTTCATTTTGGATAGTTTCTAAGGCTGTGCCTTCGAGTACACCAATGCTTTTTTTTTTTTCTGTAGTGTCTGAACTGCTGTTAGTCACATCAAGGTTATTTTTCATTTCAGACAATTAAAAAATCTTTATAGGTTTGATTTGGGTCTTTTTATATTTTCCATGGCTTTCCTTAGGCTCATGCTTTCCTCTACTTTCTTGAACATATGGAATATAGTTATAATAAAATGGCTTGAGTGTTTTTGCCTGCTGATTATATTATCTCTGTCATTTCTGAGTTGGTTTGAATTGATTGGTTTTTTTTTTTTTTTTTTCTCTAATCATGGGTCATGTTTTCTTGTTTCTTTGCATACCTGGTTATATTTGATTCAGTGCTGGCAGTGTGATTTTTACCTTGTTGTATACTGGATATTTTTTATTCCTTTACCTATTTTTGAGCTTTGTTCTAAGATACAGTTAAGTTACTTGGCTAATGTTTGATACTCTTGAGCAGGAGTTGGCCAACGACAGTCTGCAGGCCAAATCTGGCCATTGCCTGTTCATTTCTGTTCAGGTTTGTGGTTGCTTTTGTGCTGCAGCGATAGAATAGTCGTGACAGAGAGAATGGATGGCCTGCCAAGCTCAAAATATTTACTGTCTGATCCTTTATAGTCCCTTGCTTTTGAAGGCTTATCTTTAAGCCTTTTGGAGGACCAGAGCAGCCTTGGGGTAGGGCTGATTTCTTCCCACTCCTGAGGCTGTATGTCCTGAGCGCCCTACCTCATCCTTGTGGATTCAGAGGTTTCTCACTCTGGGCCCTGGGTGATTGTTCTACCTGCTCATTTCCAGCAGTCCTCTCTCTCTCGGTAGGTAGTCTTTTCACGCACCTGCTAATCAGTGCTCAGCATAGACTGGAGGGGAATCTCAGCAGGCCTTGGATCACTAGCTCAGTGTCTGCTGTCTGCCTTCCGTGTACTCCTTGCGTACCATCCAGTGCTCTGCCTTGTGGATCCAGCTGCCTAGGCCTCCACGATTTCAAAACTCTACCTCATCAACTTGTTGTGCTGTGTTTGGGGCCTCCATCCTGTGCAGCCAGCTCTCCACAGGCAGGAAGCTGAGCAGCCGTACTGCTCACTCACCTCTTCCCTTCTCTTGGCGTTCGCTCTTTGGGCTGCCAGTTGTCCGATATCTTTTTTTCCTACTTTTTTCTTTTGTCCAGTATCTTAAAACTGTGGTTTCATATATTTTATCAATTTTTTTGAGGGCCAGGATGGTAAATCTGGTCTCTCTTGCTTTTTCGTGGCTGAATGTGGAAGTCTTCAACAATGAACAGCTACTAATGAATGGTAATAGTAGTAAATTCAGTGTGTCTGTTGCCAAGGAAGGTGCTGGTTCCTTCCACTTGCATCTCATGTCTTAGGGGCCCTTTTCTCTACTGACACTCTTACTTTGAATTACTATTAAAGTTTCTTCTAATATCATGCTCCTTTCTCTTTCCAGTCATAGATAAAGCTGTCAAAAGAACAGTTATCATAGAAATAGAAACAAATTACCAGCATGATGAGCTTATTTCTTGCTATCGCCATTCAGAATACCTATTTCTCACTGCCTTGGGTGCTTTGAAGTGAAACTGTGCTTATATACAGAAAGTTTTAATACCCACTTTGATTCTATGTTCAGTTCACAGCTTTTACAGTGCAGTTCAGAGTTCAGTTCAACTGAAATCATATGACTGTTTTCAAACTCTTAAGAATCCTTTAGTGCACTATTTGACATGCTTAGATCTAGACATTTCTGACCCTCTATGAGCCATGATAATCTTACTTATTTTTCTTTTGTTTTCTTATTCTGCTTTCTTTTTTAAATTTTTAAAAATTTATTTATTTATTTTTGGCTGCTTTGGGTCTTCATTGTTGTGAGCGGGCTTTCTCTAGTTGTAGTGAGCGGGGGCTACTCTTTGTTGTGGCGCACGGGCTTCTCATTGCAGGGGCTTCTCTTGTTGCGAAGCAGGGGCTCTAGGCGCGCGGGCTTCAGTAATTGTGGCACACGGGCTCAGTAGTTGTGGCTCGCGAGCTCTAGAGCACAGGCTCAGTAGTTGTGGTGCGTGGACTTGGTTGCTCCACAGCATGTGGGATCTTCCTGGACCAGGGCTTTAAGCCATGTCCCCTGCGTTGGCAGGCGGATTCTCAACCACTGCGCCACCAGGGAAGTCCATCTTACTGTGAATTCTTAGCTGGATTGCATATACAAAATCAGCAGTTTTAAAAACGTACTGTGATTGTCTTCTCTCTTTAATCATCAGTAATAAAATGGAAAGAGGGGGGAAAAAACCCAAAGTAGTGGCTTTGAAATCAGATATAAAGACGACTTGAAAGGGATCAAATAGGCTATCTGGTATCGTATTTCTTAAGGCTTTGATTATTGTTTTGCTGCTTTGGGGTGAGCTTCTCAGAACTGCCTCCATCAGTACTGCTAAGAATAGAGGAACTTTGTGGGAACATTTTTTCTTTTAGGAGGTAATTTTTCTTGCTATGTATGCCATAAGAAATTGAAGAATGATCTTAATTTCTCATTTGAAAATGACTGTCTTACTGAGCCAGACTGTTTAACACCTCCAAGTTAGAACACATGGATTTGTCAATAAATTTAAAGGTGATAGTAGTCTCCGTTACTACTAGGTTGTTTGAATAATATATTATATTCACATTTTAAATGGATATTGATCTTCAGCCAGTGACTAAATTGGAGCATCTCAATTTTTAAGAAATCGCTGATTCTTTTCCACTTTGTAGGTATGCAGCCAGACATAAATCCTAGCCAACATTCCACAGATTGTTTCGTACCTTTGCTTCTTCATGCAGTACTCTTTAGGAAGTAATAATACTTTTTGCATGTTAAACCTGGCGAAAATCAATTGTCTTTAAAGCAACAAACTTAAAATGTATTCCTTTGTGTTTTGTTGTGTCTTGAAGGTACTTGAAGTTTATTGAGTTGCCCTTGTCTCAGAGAAAGTTTTGTCAAGGATGTCAGCAGTTGCTGTTGCCAGATGATGAGGAAAAGCATCGCAAGCATCAGATAGTGGGTGATATTTCTATCACCCAGTTAAAAAGGCCCAGTCAACTCCTTTATCCATTGGAAAACAAGAAGACAAATGCCCAGTATTTGTTTGCTGATAGGAGCTGTCTGTTCTTGGTAGACCTACTCTCTACCCTTGGGTTCAGAAGAGTACTGTGTGTCGGGACACCAAGGTATGTTATATGGTATTTTAAACATTCTCCCATCACCACTATTTAAACTGTAAGAAAATTTATTAAGTAGTTATTTATTGGGTTGGCCAAAAAGTTCGTTCAGGTTTTTCCATAAGATATGGAAAACCCAAATGAACTTTTTGTCCAACCCAATACTATGTGCAGGTTACGACATGAAGCTTCAAGTGTACAAAGGAAATATAAAGCATGGTCCCTCTCTGAGGAGTTTGTAATCTTTATTCCATTTGAGAGAAATCTTTGTAGATTTCTGGTACATGATAGGAGATTCTTTCTGATTTGATTCTTAAGTTATTTATTATTTTAGAGTTTTCTGTTTCAGATGAGATCCATCCACTGTTTCAAAAATATTTGTGAAATTTAAACCTTGCTTATACTTGCCAAATTTTCTTCAGTGTTTCACTGAAATATTAGAAATATCAGGAGAACATTGATGGGTTTTTTGTTTTCTTGTTATCTATGGCATTTGTAATTTCTTATTAAATTTGCTTTCACTAATTGCTTTAGGTTGCATGAGCTGATCAGGTTGAAAGCATCAGATGACAAGAAGTCTAACATTAAAAGCCTTTTATTGGATATTGATTTTCGGTAGGTTTACAAAGTATAATATTTATTCTCCTTCATTGTGTTCTGTTTCTTTTTAATGTTTTCGTCTTATTAATCCTATTACAATCCTTTACTTAACATTTAGAAGTAGTGATTGGTTATAAGGTATCATTTTAGTCATATAGACAACATGTAATCTTCCATATTTCAAACAGGGAGGTGGTAGATTTCTCCTTTTGCTAGTGTGTTTCCTAAATTTTCTCTGTGAATAGGTCTAGTTGTCTTTGGCTTATAATTTAGAGATACATTTCAATTGAGTGAAATTTCTTCTAATATACTTATTTTTCAAGGGTAATTCCAAATTTCGTCCAGAATTTTGTTTCATCATGATGTTTTAAGTGTGATAAGACATGTATTTTAATATTTTTACTGGATGATATGCATACTGTCTTTCACTGGACATGACCTGAAGTGAAGGGAGCGCTAACTAGGAAATAGAAAAGTCCCGAGGCAGAGGATAAACAACCAGATAAGCTTTGTGGGAGAGGGTCAGAATTAAATGGCACCTGATGTGTTGGAACAAACAGGTGAGATAGTGGACCACATCTTGAGTCCCCCCTCTGGTGGTAATTGAGAAGATACAGACGTTTGATTTACAACACAGGATGGCAAATGTGTCCATCCTCAGACTCTCTGATTCTGTAAACTTGAAGTACTCTTCCTAGTGTCTGTAATTGTTTGATTTCCAGGAGTTCATGGTGAGTCTGTAAGATACCGTGTTCTCAGTATATTTTACTTGTTCTTGAGTGTATTGAAGGAATCGGGCTTTGAGTTTCTTTTTATTTAATCTGATAGAGTCTATTTGGCCAATATTCCAGCATTTGCTGGATTCTCTCTAGTATTATTACTCAGCTTCTCTATGAAATTACATATGCTTTTTCTCCCTAAAAACAGGCAGACAGATTTTTAAAGTGTAGAAAGTCACAATAAAATGTACAGCTTTCGTTATTTATTTTTCTTTAGACTTCCAAGTCAACTTTAGGTTATCTAATATAAGCACATATGTTTCTCAGAAATAACCCACACTTTCTGTAACCCTCATCCCTTATTAACAGGACTAGCACACACTTTACAAATACCTGCTTGATGTGAGTAATCCTCGGGAAAATGGAATTCCATAAGTGATAATATGGACTTCTTCTTAAACTCAAATTCTTTTTTTAAATTGAGTTATAATTCACTAAAATTTACCATTTTAAAGTGTGTATTTCAGCAGTTTTTGGTATATTCACTAGGTTTTGCAGCCATCACCCATGATTCCAGAACATTTTTAATCACACTACAAAGAAACTCCTTACTTCCCCTAATAACCATTAATCTGCTTTCTGTCTCCATGGATTTGTCTATTCTGGATGTTTTATATAAATGGAATCATACAATGTGTGACCTTTATGTCTGGCCTCTTTCACTTTAGCATAATGTTTTCAAAATTCCTCCATGTCATAGCATATAACTGTACTTCCTTTTATGGTTGTATAATATCCCATTGTATGAATATCTCAATTTCTTTTTTAACTACCATGTTTCTTTCCTAAAGTATTATTGTTAAATTATTATAAATGTATTATTTTAAAGGTAGAAATTTAACTTTTGAGGTCTTATAATAACAATATTAACAATGACTAGTATTTAGTGAGTACTTGTCACTTGTCAAACCCTATTCTAAATCCTTTGATCCTCACAACAGACCTATAAGGCAGATACTATTAACATTCTCCTTTTCCTCAGAATAGAAAACTGAGGTACAAAGAAATTAAATAACTTGACCAAAGTCACGGTTTATAAATGTCCAGCTCAGGATTCAAACCCAGTCAGTCTGGCCCCCAAAATTAAATTATCCTCTGGAAATAACTTTGCTTTTGGAAGTGTATATAAGCCTTTCTTATATAACCTATATTTCTCTCTTGTCATCCTTCTAGGTTGCCCTTTTTCCACCTATCCCTCTGCTTTGTTCCACAATAGTTTTCAAATGCGTTAATAACTGGTTTCCAGGTTATTCATGTATTTAGAGTCAGGCATTCATATTAGTCAGGAATCTTTCTTTCATTAGAGTCCCAGAAATCCATTTATGTCACTGGGAATGTATTGGCTCACACTACTGGAGTCTAGGGTATAACAGGCTTCAGTCCAGTTGAGATCCTGGGCCTCACAGTTTTTTAGAGCTCTGTCTTTCTCTCTCTCTATCTCTCATTCTGTGTTTCTGTCTGTACTGGTCTTATTCTTCAGACAGCTTCCTTCATTCTGCCAAGGACTTTGGTGGGCAGCAGCTTTAAACTTACATAGTCTCAGCTGAACTGCCCAGTAGAAAAAGAATCTTTCCCAAGAGCTCCAGCAGCAAAACTCCAGTGAGTACTCTGCCTACCTTGCCTGGGGTTACATAGCCATCCCAGAATCATCACTGTGGCCTGGCAGATAGAGTGCTAAGGAGTGGGTTCTCCATAGGAAATGGATGTTTGACTGAAACAAGGGGAGATATAGGTACTAGAAAGACAAAAAAAAGACAAAAAAAAAAGATGTCCACAACTGAATTATTCAAGACAATATATGTCAGTTGTCAGCAGCACATACGTTTTCATCTCTCTTGGGTATTGTATTAATTTGCTAGGGCTGTCATAACAAAATACCACAGACTGGGTGGGTTAAACAATAGAAATTTCCCACAGTTTTGGAGGCTAGAAGTCGAAGATCAGGGTGTCAGTAGGTTTGGTTTCTTCTTTTTTTTTTAAATTTATTTTATTATTTATTTATTTATTTTTGGCTGTGTTGTGTCTTCGTTGCTGTGCGCGGGCTTTCTCTAGTTGTGGAGAGCAGGGGCTACTCTTCGTTGTGGTGCACGGGCTTCTCATTGCAGTGGCTTCACTTGTTGCAGAGCATGGGCTGTAGGTGTGCAGGCTTCAGTAGTTGTGGCACACGGCCTCAGTAGTTGTGGCTCGCAAGCACTAGAGTACAGGCTCAGTAGTTGTGGTGCATGGGCTTAGTTGCTCCATGGCATGTGGGATCTTCCCAGACCAGGGCTTGAACCTGTGTCCCCTGCATTGGCAGGTGGATTCTTAACCACTGCGCCACCAGGGAAGTCCCAGGTTTGGTTTCTTCTGAAATCTCTCTCCTTGGCTTGCGGATAGCTGCCTTCTGTGTCATCACATGGTCTTTCCTGTGTGTGTGCACATCCCTGGTATCTCTTTATGTGTCCAGATTTCCTCTTCTTATAAAGATACCAGTCATATGCATTGGGGCCCACCCTAATGACCTCCTTTTAACTTAGTCACCTCTTAGTACACCTGAAATTAACATAACATTGTACATCAATCATATTTCAATTAAAAAATTTTTTAAAAGATAAATGCTTAAAAATTAATTTAATTACCTCTTTAAGGGCCCTCTCTCCAAATATAGTTACCTTTTGAGAGACTGAGGGATCAGTGCTTCAGCATATGAATTAGTTGAGGGGACACAACTGAGGCCATAAATATACCTAGGAGTAGAATTGCTTGGTCATGTGGTGATTCTGTGTTTAACTTTTTGAGGGACTCCCAAACTGTTTTCCAAGGTGACTGCACTGTTTTACTTTACCAACAGCAATGTATGAGAGTTCCAATTTCTCCACATCTTTGTCAACACTTGTTATTCTCTGTCTTTTTGAAGTAGTGTCTCATTGTGGTTTGTTTTGCATTTTATTGGTGGCTAATGTTGTTGAGCATGTGCTTATGGTCAATTGTTTATCTTTTTGGAGAAATGTCTATTCAGTCCTTTGCCCATTTTTAAAATTGGTTATTTGTCTTATTGTTGAATTGAAAGAGTTCTCAATATATTCTGGATACTAGACCCCTATCAGATATATGATTCGTAAATATTTTCTCCCGTTCTTTGTGTTTTTTCACTTTTGATGGAGTCCAATTATTCTGTTTTCTTTGGTTGCTTGTGTTTTAGGTGTCATACCAAGAAACTATTGCCTAATCCAAAGTCATGAATATTTACACTTGTTTTCTTCTAAGAGTTTTTAATTTTACCTCTTATATTTAGGTCATTGATTTCTTTTGAGTAATTTTTATATATGGTATGAGGTAGGGGTCTAACTTTATTCTTTGCATGTGGATATCCAGTTGCCTTGGCACCATTTGTTAAAATGATTATTCTTTTCCCATTGAATGGTCTTGGAACCTTATTGAAAACCAAATGACCATAAATGTATGGATTTATTTGTAGACTCTAAATTCTATTCCATTGATCTATGTCTGTCGTTATGCCAGTCCCACACTATCTTCATTATTGTTGCTTTGTACTGAGTTTTGAAATTGCAAAGTGTGAGTCTTTCAACTTAATTCTCTTTCAAGATTGTGTTGGCTATTGTGGGTTCCTTGCACTTCTATATGAATTTTAGAATTACCTTCTCAGTTTCTACAAAAAAGCCCATTTTTATAGGGATTTTTATAGGGATTGAATTGAATTTATAGATCAATTTGAGGGGTATTTTCATCTTAATATTAAGTGTTCTGGTTCATGAATATGAGATGTCTTTCCATTTATTTAGATATTCTTTAAGTTCTTTAAACAATATTTTGTAGTTTTCAGTGTGCAAGACTTGTACTTCTTTTGTTAAATTTGTTCCTAAACACTTTATTCTTTTTGTTGCTATTGTAAATAAATTGTTTTTTAAAATTTTATTATCTATTGTTCATTGCTACTGCCCTGTTTACTTGTTTTTAAAAAATTACAATAAAGTACACATAGTAAATATAAAATTTACCATGTTAAACATTTTTTAAGTGTATAGTTCAGTAGTGTTAAGTAAGTGAAGTACATTCATATCGTTGTACACATTTTCCAGAACTCTTTGCATCTTACCTGATGTACTTTTAATTTGAAAGATTTATATGGCCCTTTAACTCTTTTGCCTTAAATGCCATGTCTTGAAGTTTTACCTTTCTTGAGCCTGTAGTTCAAATCCCCTGGTCAGAATAGGGAGTAGGGGATGTGGATAAAGTTGTTTTATAACCTGTGGAATACACAGATGCTTTTTTTCTTTGTGTCTGTAAACCTGTGTGTGTGTGTTGCAGACAAAAGCTGAAGGTATAGTACTGTGGTATCCTAGCATAGCTTCCTTGATAGCTACTCTGTTTCTGAGTCAGTTCTGTAAAAGGTCAACATTGGGTGCTAAGATAGAGCTGGTTTATTAACATACGTTTGTAGCCAGAATGAACTCAGCCTGTTGCCTGTATTTACACTATGATGGAGTGTGGGGTTGGTTCAGATTTCTCACAAGGACCACAGTTAAATCAGGGAAACATTCCTTTGTGGTATAAAGTGGTACTGAATAGTTCCTTCTGGCACTTTGACTTTGGCTTGTTGTTGCCCTACGTAAGGTCTGTGCAAGGCTGCAGAGAACTGCCTCAACTCCAGGGCTGTATGTAAATGTGCGGTAAATGTCCTTTTCTTGGGGTCTAAGATACGAAGTTAACATTTGCTAAGATGGATTTCTATATGCTCTAACTTTAGCATGAAAGATATGAAACACTGTTTGGCAAACTATCGTCCAAATAAAGTTGTATCAAAAAATGTATTTTTTAGGCTTATTTCATGAACTAGTTTTATTCAGCTCTTGATTACATTTCCTTTGTGTAGAACATGTTTCATACTTGGTAACTGACTCTGATTTAAAGAGAATGAATGACCAAATTAAATGAATGTCCTTTTGAGCAGTTTTCAAGTGCATGCATTTCTGATTGGTTTTGTTTGCCTTATTCAATGGACAGAACAATTCTTTGTGGCCAATTTCATCCTAAGAGGGTGATGTTGAGTGATTTTTCATAATTTAAAATATGAGGGCTTCTCTGGTGGCGCAGTGGTTGAGAGTCCGCCTGCCGATGCAGGGGACACGGGTTCGTGCCCCGGTCCGGGAAGATCCCATGTGCCGCGGAGCGGCTGGGCCCGTGAGCCATGGCCGCTGAGCCTGCGCGGCGGAGCCTGTGCTCCGCAATGGGAGAGGCCACAGCAGTGAGAGGCCCGCATACGGCAAAAAAAAAAAAAAAAAAAATGAATAATTATGCTTCCTTGTTTGTGTTTGATGGAAACAAACTCTCTCTCTGGCTCTGCCCACTGCTGCCCAGAACATTTTGGATGAGTGTGCTATGCTGAATTTTATGTAAATAAAATTTTTTTTTAATCTTAAAAAATGACTGTTGCATCATGAAGCAATGAAAATAAATGGAGGGTGGTAGAAATATATTTAAAAAGAGATTGTATTTTCCCTTGCTCACACAAAGCAATGCAAGAGCGAAGAACACTCTCAAATGATGGTTGATCCACAGCTGTACTAGTATTAATATATATGTGTAAATTAACTGATATAGCTATATTATCAGCTATTTGGGATTTGGTTAAAGAGGAAGACATTTGTTTATTAATGGTAATTTACATTGTCCCACAGTGTTTTGGAATGTTCCTTGAGTTACAGTATATAGTTTAAATATTTTTCAGTTATTCAAACCTTCTGTTTATTTCTTCAGTGCAAATTTGTTTTATGAAATCATCAGATGTACTAACAGTATCTTAAGTGATATTAAAGGATATTGTACTGAGAATGGCGAACAGCTGTTCTTCCATCTCCACAGAATAACAAGAAACGGATTTAAATTATAGGAGGAGATATCTTGATTGGGCATAAGCGTAATTCCCTAATATTAGAGTCACTGAGACATACATCTTTATAGCTGGTATTTATTAAAATAATGATACCTGACATTTCAGTATATGCTGTGTAGCTGGCATTGTATTCAACACTTTACATACTTTATCTTATTTATTCTTACCAAGTCCTATGAAGTATTATAGAAACTATTTTACTATTTTGTAGATGAAGAAATTGGGGCTCAGATAGGTTAAATAACTTACTAAGATTACACAGCTAGTAAGTGAGAGACCCAGAGTTTGAAACCAGACCACCTGACTGTACAGCTGTACTCTTAGCCTCAGTGTAATAGGAAGAGGATAAACTAGGCTTGTCCGCTGTATTAAATACTCAGCATGGTTGGTGATCAGTTATAGATGGTCATAAATAACTTTGAGTAGAAGTAGAAGCAAAGAAGCTGTGTAGGTAAGGATGTGTCCCTGATTTTTTCTCAGTCTTTCCACTAGGTTATGAATTCTGTAGAAGGATGGTGTGGTTCATATGTGAATTGTTTATGACAAAACTGTGGAAGTTCAAAATCCTATTGAGGTAAAAGAGGTTTCTATATTATACAAAAAAAACTCAGAAATCAGCAAGAAAGACATTAAGGCCCATAGACATAAATGGGAAAAACAGACCTAGGCAGTACAAATAAAATTAAGGAATAAAGAAAACTCAGTTTTGTAAGAAGTCAAATAAATGCAAATTTAAGCCATGATGTGGTATGAATTTTGCCTAGTAAATTAGCGAAAATTTATAAAATGTTAATACCCGAAGCTGGTACTCTCATTCATTACTGACTGCATTTTAAAGTAGTATGTTAGAAGAATAAAATGATTCAATCAGTAAATAAATATCCTCTTTCCTGGCACTAATTCAGTATATATGAAATGTGCGTACTTCTTTTCTCTTACATATTGAGAAGCATATTTTATTAAGCTAATTCACAATAGACAAGAAAAACTCTGTATTAAATACCTTTTTTTGTTAACCACAGAAGAAAATAATTAACAGCTGTTAAGAAGAAATGTTGATTCAGTATTTTCCTTAAAATTATTAACTATGAGAGATGTATTTTAATTGCCAACCCATCTCAAGCTTAAGTTGCATAATAATCTATCAGGGACATGATTATTTATGTAGAATCTTCTGGTCCGTAGGAACCAGAAGATTATATGTGTTTTTTATATATGAGTGTTCTGTAGTTTTGCCACTGGTTTATTAAACTTGGGACCATAATTTAAGTTTGTTATTCATCCTCTGTTGCTGACTTCTTGAGATTTTGGGAAAGTATTCTTTATTTCAAAAAACTAAAGGATGATGAAATTGATTTTATTAAAGGTGTGATTTCATAGTTTTAAAATTTAGTTTACATTTATTTATTTATTTATGTATAACTATGACCAGACAAGTAACTGCAGTAATAAACAAATTATCTTACAGGTATTCACAATTTTATATGGAAGATAGTTTTTGCCATTATAACATGTTTAACCATCACTTCTTTGATGGAAAGGTAAGAATTATGACAATTATCTCTTTCTTTTATTGTATTTCCTTCATTATTTTTCTAGGGTCCCTCAAGAGCAAATGGTGGCTTTTCTACCATTTATTGATATTTATTTTTGTTCATTCACTGAGTGTGTATTGAGCACCTAGAGGTGATCATGTTATTCATCTTTCATGACTTTTCACTGCTTCTTGGGTGAAGAGCGACTTTCTCACCAAGACTCACGTAGCTGTTTGTGGTCTGACCCCTGCCACTCTCCAGCCTGTCCTCTCCCTGTTCCTGCTTTGCTGCTCATGTTCAGGACATATGACCTTCATCTCAAACTGGCCTTTCCACCACAGGGGCTTTTGCCCATGCTGTTCCCTCCACCTTCTACTCTCTCTTTGCCTTGTTGATGTCACCTCATCCTTCAGAACCCTGTTCCAAGTCACTTTCTTTAGCCTCCCCTGGCCCTCAGACAAGGTCAGGTTCTCCTTTGTAGATTTATGATGCTGTAATTAAATAATTCTGTAGTTAGTTGTTTGCTGTCTGCCTTCCTGATAAATTTCATGTCCCAGTTAAGGGGATTTATGGTTTTATTAAACCAATCCTTAAAAAATAGTGTCAAGAGTTAACTCCAATCTATGAACTCTGGGTGATAATGTGTCAGTTTAGGTTCATCACTTCTAACAAATGTCCCACTCTGGTGGGTGCTGTTGATAGTGGGAGCGGTTATCCATGTGTGGGGCAGGGGGTATGTGGGATATCGCTGTACCTTCCTCTCAATTTTGGTGTAAACCTAAAACTACTCTTAAAAAAATAACCTTATAAAAAAGGGAGAGTGATTTAAAAAAATCTTTCAATATGATGTTAATAACATCATTGTGAATAAACAACATAGCAGAGCTGGTATTTCTACTCCTAATTTGAGCTCTTTGTCAGTCCCATTACAAAATAAAATCTATAACCAACCAAGTAATCACACCTGACAGGAGGTTGGTCAAAAATGTTTGAAATTATCAAGACTGCTTGAAGCATATCCATACATATATGTGATGGGTATATATCAATTTTTAAAGAATTGTGAGTCATGTTTTAAGTATATATTGTGCTTTAAGATACTAGCTAATGATAGAATGAAAACCAAGCAAGACTAAAAAACTAAGCATTCAGGAAATGAAAATAGATTCTAAATTGTTGGTTGGGATTGAAAAAATGAGACTTATTGAAAAATGAGATTTAGTAAGTATAGCCAGTGATGTACTCCTTCCATCAGAATCCGTTTAGCATGGGGATACATATTTTTCAGCCGTGAAAGCTATGAAAACCAAGTAGTGAAGTAAGTAACAGTTAGAATTAGACTTCACTGTTTCCCAAAGTGCTTGTGTGGTTGATAAGCATTAGAATTTGAGAACTGATTCGATGAGCATGAAGGAGAACGAGGAATTGAAAGACCGCTTGACAGAAGATGAAGAGGGGCTTCTCACCTCGGACAGTGACAGTGGGGAAAAGAGAGGAAAGAAGTGGATTCTGAAGGCATTTCCCATATGGAAACCAGAAGACTTGGTGTAATTACTCTGTGTACACCTGAAACTAATATAACGTTATACGTCAGTTATACCTCAATTAAAAAAAGAAAAAAAAAAGAAGACGTGGTGATAAGTGTACCGGGGGTGAAGTCAAAGATGACATGGGGGGCTTCCCTGGTGGCACAGTGGTTGAGAGTCCACCTGCCGATGCAGGGGACACGGGTTCGTGCCCCGGTCCGGGAAGATCCCACATGCCATGGAGCGGCTGGGCCCGTGAGCCATGGCCGCTGAGCCTGCGTGTCCGGAGCCTGTGCTCCGCAACGAGAGAGGCCACAACAGTGAGAGGCCCGCGTACCGCAAAAAAAAAAAAAAAAAGACATGGGGCCGTGACCTGGATTCATCTTCCATTCTTCAAAACAGAGAGTAGGGAAGTGTGGAAGCGACGTTTGGAAATGTTGAATTTGTGGGGCTGGCACGACATCGACGTGCAAGTGTCCAGTGTGGTCTCTTGAAACTGTGGGGCTTTGAGCTCAGGGGGGTTGTCAGCACTGGTGACACAGCTGAGGAAGGAACTTAGTTCATATTACTGCTTGATGCTGCAGTAGTGGGTCAGGTATTTGTTTATTTGTTTTTAATACCAGACCATGATTTTGCTTTTTAATTTGAACAATAAAGACAAGAGTAAAATTACATTTACATACCGAAGAGCTGGCTAGCAATTTCATATATCTTAAGAAAGTAACATGTAAGTAGCCTTTTCTAGGAAATTCTATGTAACTTTTATTGAGAGTTTATAGAATTACCTTACAAGTTTCTAGAATAACAGTTGGAATAAGCTGCCAAGACTGAGCTCCATGTTCTGTTTCACAGAAGAAAACAGTCATCCAGCTCAGGCTCTCCTTTCTCTGTATTTTAGGAGCAGCCACTAAATGGCACTGCAACTGTAGAGAATGACCTACAGAAAACTATTGTTTAATGATTTTACTGTCTCCCCTTTTTCTACCTACTTACGGAGGCAGGGTTTTCAGTAGCGATTACCATCTACTAATCAATCACCAAAGCATTTAAGTGTCTACTAGGTGTCTGTCTGTGAAGGCATATAAGCCTTTGAGGTACCATGTGCCTTTGAGGATCTAAGCCTCTGCCACTGCACAGAAGCTCTTCACAGTTCATGGGATTAAAAAGTAGGAGTTTTCTGCACAGGAGTTTTTTCATAGCAAATAATATAGTCTTTTGGGTAATAAAAAATGTCATACGCCTTATTGGTAAGGTGGTTAAAGTGCGTACAGAGAGTGGCTATTTAAAATGCTGAGCACTTTTTTATTGATGACTGAGATGAAGAACAGAGTTAAGTTATTGTCAACCTTGGTGGCATAAGCAAGTGTCTGTTTCCCGTAGGTGGTCAACATTAGGACCCTCAGCAACCTAGACGGGACATCCCACCATTGATTCTTACCTGGGAAGATATTCTTTAATTTCTTTTTTAATTTGATTAAGAGTTCAGGCCTCGTTCACTGATTTTCTTTTTTCTACTTTTAACTCTAAGGGGTTTTAATTAATTTATTTATTTTAAAATTTGTATTGGAGTATAGCTGGTTTACTCTAAGGAATTTGAAGTTTTTCAGTAACATCATCTGTACTTTTAGTCCTTGTTCGTGTAGGCAGGTTAAGGAAGTGCCAGGCAGCACTTGAAAAATGATTAACCTTCTTGACACCATCCTTTGCTGTAGGACTTTCAGGAGGAAGTTAATAAAGACTTTACTAGAGAAAAGGGATTAGGATGTTGTGATTTTTTTCCTTTCATCAGTTGGGTCTTCTAAGTTGATTTAGTAGTAAAGCAATATATATTTTATTACAAAGTACATATAGGTTTATTAAAGTTTAAATGCCATTAAGCTTTCAAATCTTCTGCCATTTTGTATACTGTGTTGATTTGCTTTTATAGATAAGTACTTGAAAGCAACTACAAAGTCAGTAGATTAGAGCTAATATTACAGGTCTGTCTCTCACTGACTTCTCCCAAAGCAAAGAAGTGATAAATATCCTAGACAGTTTTTAATGTTAACTTTGCAATCACTAAAAACACATCAGCTTGCTGGGAAAATGTGTTAATGGCATGGTTTCATGGCCTGGATAAGCTTTATTTGTGAGCTTTCATTTATTTACTTTGCATGTTCAAATGTGCCTGTCATTTACCTGGCACTCAAAAACATGTGCATGTTTAACTGGTAATTTGGCTCTCATTAACCTGAACTTATGGTGGTGGACAAACCAGACAGGAAAAAATATGTCTTATTCGTCTTTGTGTCTCCAGTGTTTAGCACAGTCCTTGCTTCTGTTTGTTCAGTTGAATTTAGCATTTTAGATAGTCCTCATGGGTAATGAGTTTCTCTCTTTTAGGTTACTAAATTTAGTTTTTTAATTTAACCATTTGAATGTGTAGTCCTCTGACAGTGATGGTGTTTGAATTTGCAATTTTAAAAACCCAAGGAACCCAAAGATAAAATCTTACGGGGGCTGAATGAGAGAGGCTTCAGGATGTCACTGAGGGACTCTGGGGTGGCAGGTTGGGTGAAGTTCACTCCGAAGAGTGAGACTGAGCCTAATGCATTCTCCTCCCAATAGGATGAAGTACCTCCCTTTAGTCCTAATTTAGAAATGAATTTCTGTTTGTTCCAGGCTGCCCTTGAAGTATGCAGAACATTTTTACAGAAGGATAAAGGTGAAGGAGTCATTATGGTGACAGATCCTCCTTTTGGTGGCTTGGTTGAACCTCTGGCTGTTACATTCAAGAAGTTAATTGCTATGTGGAAAGAAGGTCAAAGCCAAGGTGTGTAATTTATTACTTACTGCAAAATAAACATGTATCTATGTATATACTTCCTGTCAAATATTAGCAGAGCTCAGTGAATCAGAGCACTGATAAAATATACATGTCTTGCGTTCTCTTCTTTTTTTAAAAATAGGCTTATTTGATAATAACTTTATCGTCATGATACACTTCGTATTATTCTAATCATGTGTTTTAAAAATGGCTCATAGGTAAAGTATTTGTTTTTGGTGGGCATAAGGGGACATTATGAAGAATAGCAGTGAACTGTTGGCATTTCTTCAGTAAATATTTCCTGAATGGCCACTATGTACCAGGTACTGTTTAGGTGCTGGGAATGGAAGGGTGAACAAGACAGACACTTATCTCTGCCCACTTAGACCTTACATTTCCTATTCCAAAAGTCTTGCCCAGAACTCTAGGAAGGCACCCAGCCCCTGGTCCACAGCTCTAAACTGTGCCAGGATTTGTGTGGGAAGGTTGGCTGTCCAGGCGCCTAACAGTGGTTATCAGTGTCACATGGATACCCAAGCTTAGAAGTGGGTTAATGACTGGGGGATATTCAGCTTAAAATGGCTTAGGACTTCAAAGTATTTTATGTAATTATCTAATTAGTCAGTATAATCATTTTTCAGTTTCCAACCTGCAAGTTGATAAATGTAAGAGTGTCAGGAATTTGTGATCAAGCTTCTCCATTAATTGTGCTATATAAATAGTGTGCTTTGGGGACAGGATGCAAATGAAATTTAAAACATGACTCACAGTGCTAAGTATTCCACTTATTTTTGGTTCTGAAGTCTACTTATCAGAGTGGATAAAGTCATTATTGTTGGGAAAGCAATAAAAAGCTTTGTGAGCTTGAACCGATTCTGCTGCTTATTAGCTGCATGAATTTGAACAAATTGCTTAAATTTTGCAGCTTCAGTCTCCGCATCTGTGAAATGAGATTACTATATTAACACCTAACTCCAGGGGTTATTTAAGGAGATAACATACAGAAAGCACCTAGCATTGTACTAGCCTGTATCAGGTGCTCTGTAATTAATAGCTATGTCCCCTGTCTCTCATAAAAATTAATTTGGATAAAATTGTTCATAAGAATCTTGCATGATTCAGAAAAGATGGATTCACCCTGAAAGCTGGCATAGTGAGTTATGGCAGAGCTAAGATTCAGACCTAAGGCCTTCTGCATTTTGGTCCAGGTTTCCTTCTACCATATCACAACCACCTTTGTGCTTCAAAGTGATGCTCATTTTTTATCTCCCACTTTTTTTGTAATATCTTTGCCTTTACCTGGACTATAGTGATATGCATGTAAAGATAACTTTTACATACCATGTATAGCTGTGTTTAGATATAAAAGAATGTTTCCATTGACTTTTGGGAAAGGTCAAGTTGTAAATGGTACCCTGGTAAATCATCTCTTCGTTTGTATGATTTAAATGTATTGAAGGATTACAATTTCTCCCAATACCATATATTTTCAGTAACAGCTTTCTACTTTATTTTTTTCTTTAATATCAGTTTCTTATTTTCTTTTCTCTTTTTTTGTGATCCATTAGATAACAGTCACAAAGAACTACCCATATTCTGGATTTTTCCCTATTTTTTTGAATCCCGAATTTGTCAGTTTTTCCCAAGCTTCTGCATGCTGGATTACCAGGTATAGCAAATATTCTGTTTTCTGACATGGTTGGGGAATGGATATTCTGCTTAAATAAATATTCTGGTAAGATGATTCATCGGTTTTAGTAAATGCAAACACTATAAGCTGCATGAAACACTAAAACTACATCATATGTCACTTAGTGCAGTAGTTCCTAAATGTCTGTAATCTCTAGGGTGCTTACTAAAAATATAGATTCTTAGGTACCAAAATAAACCTACTAAACCAAAATCAGAGGGTAAAGCCCTAAGAAAAAATATTTTACCAAGTTTCCCGGGTGACTCTGAGCTGTAGCCAGGTTTAGACCAAACGATCTGATCTTTCAGCATCACCAGAAGATTGTGCAGCACCCCAGGGTCATCATTGTGAACATGGGTTTTCTCCATTTGGAGGTTGTAGAGAAGTAAAGTGCTTTTTCTGGTGGGTGGAACGCCATGTACACTTAACTTTGCTGCTCAGAGGATGCCAGGATCTCTAATGAGGGATGTGCCCAAGGTTGTGGCGTGTCAGAGAAGCAGAGATGCTGAGGTGTGGGTGTGCTGATTCAGGGCAGACTGACTGGACCTCCTCCTTTGCATCCTTGTCCTTCAACTCCTTCTGTTTCAATGTCCACTCTCCTGGATTCATTTCCTTGGGTTCTGAGGTTAACCCTGTTGTCGCCATCACTATGTGTGGTCACCAAGCGGGCACTGCTTCCACTTTTGTAATGACATTTTTCTATTTGATTTTTCTGAGCAGTTGACTAGCCTCTGATTCAGGCTTTTCAGCTCTAGAGCTGTAAACGTCTTCACTAGTTGTTCCAAGATAGCACTTGTTTCTTTTTTTATATATATATATAGTTGATTTACAATATTGTGTTAGTTTCAGGTGTACAGCATAGTGATTCAGTATTTTTGCAGATTATATTCCATTATATGCTATTACAAGATAATGGGTATAATTCCCTATAGCACTTGGTTCTAACCTTTCTAGTCTTGAAGATATACACTGTTATGAAAATTATTTAGAAATAATGAAACAGTGTTACCAGAAATGAGGGGATAGATCCCACCTGTGATTCTACCTCACATAGCAAATATTATAATTTTGAGGTCCAGTTGACTCTTGAACAACAGGAGGATTATGGGTGCAGTTGAAAATTGGTGTATAACTTATAATCAGCCCTCTGTATGTGAGGTTTCTCCATATCTGCAGTTTCACATCTGTGGATCCAACCAACTTTGGTTCAGTATTTACTATTGAAAAAGATCCACGTATAAGTGGACCCACGCAGTTCAAACCATGTTCAAGGGTCAGCTGTATTCACATCCAGTCTTTTTAAAAAACACTTTTACGTATTTGTAATCATAGAAGATGAATATGAATTCTGCTTTCTTCATTTCTGCCTTATATAAGTGTATATTTTAAAATGTAGCTACATAATCTTATGCTTTTAATAAGTAAATTGTTCCATCAATAGGCTATGTTATCATTCTCTTCTTTTTGGACTTAGAGGTTGCTCCCACCTTTAAGGTACTATAAATAACACTGCCATGAACATCTTTTATTCATGTAATTTTTCCATATTTTCCATAACTCCCTTAAAATAAATTTCCAAAACTAAAATAGAATTATAAAAGTTACATTATCAAATTTCATGGACTTTTTTATGGCTCTTGAACCATATTAACAGTGTCCTTTCCAAAAGTGTGTAGCACAAGTCATTTTAACCTTGACTTCTTGAGCTCTGCGTTAGGCAAATCCATACCATATATCTTCTCAAAGCTGGTTTACTTTCTTTTTAGGGCATCCAGTTTTCTGTTTCTTATCTGAAGGATGCTTCTAATATGGACATTTGCAATGCAGAGATAGCTGACATATCCTAAAGACGTTAACTAAGTAAACTATTTCTGGTTTCCAGGAGCACCTGCTGCCTTTGACAGTGAATAATCATCTAGTACAATGTTTGGCACATAGTAGGTGCCCTGTACATGTTGAATGAATATTTGAATGAAAAAGGGCACGAACTCTGGAGTTGAAAAGGAACTGGGTTATAATGTTGGTTCTGCCACCTACTAGCTAGTCCTACACATTTTATCTAACTCTCTGAAACTCATCTTACCTGTTAAATGAGAATAATAATAATATATCTGCTTCATAAGGTTTTAAGAATTATTTGAGATAATACATTAAAAGATTTAGCCTCATCCCTGACACACAGCAAATATAGAAAAAAGGTTATTGCTATAAGCATTGTCGTAACCATCACTATAGTCATCATTCAGATGGCCCCAGAATGGGGGTAAAACTTTTCTCCAATTTTTATGTCAGAAAACACATTATTTTAACTGCAAAACACATCGTTCCTCAGAAAACTGTTTCATCCACATTTAGAGATGAGTTTTCACTGTGGGCAAGAGTTTCAGTTGGTGAGGAGGCAGAAGAAGGCAGATCCAGAATAAAGCAGATGAGAGTGATTATTAATGTGTAGTAACCAGTTATTTGTTTAGACAGCCTGTGTTACTAGGAAAGAACTTTTGGAAATACTGTAGTTTTAATTTTAAGACCTAGTTCCAAGGTCCAAGCTTACTGAAAGTAATCATGATTCAGTGCATTGGTGGAAAATGTTCTAATTAGGCCACATGTATCAGGGTGAAAAGCAGTCTTTCCAATAAAGAGAAAGCCAACCTTTGAGAAGAAGAATTAGAATAAAACCTATAAAACAAAAAAAAAATCTTCATTTTTTCATGATTCCTATTAAATATAAGAACACTACTGCCCATTACATGCTCAGTGGGAGAAACTGATTTTGCCAGGTCTCCTAGGGTATATGTAAACTTTGTTTGTTGTACCTCTACTTTTGATTTTTCTACTATTTTTTTTTTTGAAACTCTCTCTGAACTTATTGTCCTTTCTGAGCCTTTTGCATTCTTTTTTTTTTTTTCTTTTGTTACTTTAACTTCATTTTGTGGTAATTTTTTTCCTTTTATGTTAGCCACCTTCATCAAATGAAAAATTTGAAAGTTTCCTCTCCTCCTTCACAGGTCTTTTCTCATAGACCTTGATTAGGCCTTCTTTCTGACTTTGCCTGAGATGATTATAAGCCCCGAAACCACAATGCAGTAAAAAAAAAAAAATCACTAAATCTCTTTTTTTGGAAATAACTTTTTTAGGTAAGAGGAAGGCGGAAATGCTGCAAATCTTCATAAACTATAAATCATGTAGACTCTTCAGTGATAAAGCACTTGATGAGTACAGAATAAAATAGCTATCAAAGACGTAGAAAACCAAGAGCTTTATTAAGGGCAGATTAGAAAGGAAGGATTTGGTAATGAAAAGAAATTCTGATTTAGAGTCAGAAGAAGTTTGAGTCTTAGCACTGCCTTTTAGAAGATTAAATATAATCTTGAGGGAAGTCACTTTATCTTTCCAGGTCTCTGTTTCCTTACCTATAAAATAAAATGACTGAACCAGAAAAAGGATGCTGGATAAGTTTTACTTTTAGACTTAAGCCTGATAAATTGGTAGTGACTTTCTGGAGAATTTGTTGAGAATACCAGGCTCAGTGGCAAAGAGTAGCGTGACTGATTAGTGATGTCTGCCACAGGGTCAGGGTCAGGGAGTGATGGCATTCAGGTCCTGTATTTACCATATCTGAACTAGATCTTCTCACTTCCCTTCCACCTTGAACATGCTTTGATCTCTTGTTTCTGCTTAATCTGGGACATTTGTCTGGATTGTTAAAAGTAGAGATCTTTGCTTTTTTTTAAAGCTGTCTTTTAAAAAACATCCTGTTTAGAAAACTGTTTGTTATTCGAGTCTGGTTTCATGTTCAGAAATGAAGAGGTTTTGACAGGAATTTCTCAGAAATGATTGTAAATTATAAGGTGACACGTGAAATTCTCAAAATTCAATAAACATAAAACATTTAATGGATTTGAAGTGATGAGGAATAACACACACACATATATGTATGTGTATGTCTGTGTAATACATATGATATTTAAAATAAGAGGTTACATGGAATATGGTGTGACTAAAAAACCTTATTGCTATGGTAGAAGTTGATTGATGGAGCTGAAGAGTTCACTTGGAATCTTTTGAATATATTGAAATTAAACAGAACACACTTTAGGGATTTATGAAAATACAAACATGTACTCTGTTTTATTTAAGCTTTGTTTCCTAGCATGATACCTGGAGCATAGTAGGTGCAGAATAATAAATGTTTGTCGACTTGAATGTCTTGTTTTCCGTATAACTAGTTTCAGTCTCATGTTGCAGAAGAAATTTGTGTATAGATAAAATTAAAAGTTAGGAATTGCAGAGATTTTGTGCTTTCCCTCATTTCTATACAGTACTTCATCACATTAATCAGTTCCATGGGAGAAATTTTCTATTCAAAAATGCCTCTCATCATCATTGTGAGTGAAATGTCAGGGATAATGATGGGAAAATGGTGTATCAGCTCTACCACTAGTGATACGCAATTTGCAAAATTGTGTTTGCTTTACAGCACTTCCATAGGAGGTTTATCTGTGTGGATGAAGCTATGAAATATGGATGTATGTTAGAGGTACATTAATTTACCCTAGCAGCATGCATTTTACATACCATATGTTTATAGTTAATTAGCACAACAAACCCACATTTAAAAATAATAATAATCTCAATTAGGTTATGCAAAATCAAGTAATCAACCAGCTCCCTGACGCACACATTCTCTGACTCCTTAGGTAACCATAAAGAAATTCTTTTTTTTCCCCTCTCTTCCATCTGCTATCTATTATATTGCATGGACTATTCCATTTACTAAAAATCTTTCTGAGATACTCTTTTCCAGCATTTGAAAATCTTCATAAGATTCTCTTGGGAAGAATTTTTTTTCTTATGACACTCATAAATGTTCAAAATATCTTTGTTGAATTTAATATGGTACCATATATTTACTGAATACATAGAGAAGGTGCATTAGGGAAAAATTATGAATTTAAATCATTTTAAAAGAAAACTACTTAAGGTACTATTTTACGGTGATTTTGAAGTAAAATCTACTTTTGTATCTTAGCCTCTAATAGGTAACGTATATTCATAGAATTTTAAAGTTGTAAAGATGCATAGCCTTAACGTAGGCTGACTTCCCAATGTGATAATCCTTTCCACTAAATTCATGACAAGCAGTCATCTAGTCTCACTTGAATGCTTTCCCTGAGCAAAGTCCTACAGCCTTACAAGGCAACTCAATTTATTTAATAGCTCTAATCGTTAGAAAATTTTCTCATATGGAGATAAAATATGCTCCCTATTAACTTCTAACCATTGGTCCTACTTCTGTTTTCCGAAGCAATAAAGGATAAGTCTAATTTCTATTCCACATGACACCCCTTCAGTTATAACATAGCTATCAGATCCTCCCAGTCTTCTCTTTTCTGAATAAACACCCCCAATCTGTTAAACTATAAGCCCTATTTATTCCCATTACTTTCAATAGAAATGAACTGGCTTTATTAATGATGTCTCTCTTAAAATGTAGCAGCTGAATGGAGGGCTTCAAATGTGATCTAACTTCATCTCCCTTCCTTGTTACGATATTACAAGTTCTGTGTAAGCCGGCTGTGAGCCCACACCAGTCTTACACCTTTGTGATAGACTGTGGACTCCCCACGTTGGACTGTGCGTGCTCACATGCCGAATGCCCTAGGGCTTTTCTTTTCCCCCACTGTCTCTCATTTAGCTGAGTCTCCTCATCCTGTACTTATTTTTTTCCCACTGCTGAAGCTTGTTAATCAGTCTTCCTAAATTTGTTCACCTGTAAATCTGGCAGGCATTGGCATAGCCATGGAGAGAGCTTAGGAATCTCCCTCCCATTAAAGGCCTCTCTTTCCATTGTCACCGATTCCTTACATTTTTGTAATTCTCTCATTAAATAGCTACTTTGCAAGTCAGTTCTGTTGTAAATTCTTAAGTGTAACCTTATTTAGAATCTAAAGAATTTATTACAACTTACTTGAAAGTTGCAATCTACCTGTATTAACCTTATAAAAATCCCATGGTATTCTTGTGGGTCATGTAAAGCAGTGGCTCTCAAACTTTAGTGTGCCAGGAGGGCTTGTTAAAAATAACAGATTGCAGGGTCCCACCTCCAGAGTTTCTGTATTATTAGGTCCTAGGTGGGGCAAGAATTTGCATTTCTAACAAGGTCCCAGGTGATGCTGATGTTGCTGATCCAGACACCAAACTTTGAGAATTACTGATCTGAAGATGGATGGACTTAGTGGCCAGGTGGATTCATGGCAGGTTTAAAACCAAATTGAGAATGTGTATGGATGATAGGGTGGAGGAGGAGACGGGAGCAAGAAGCTAATAGAAATCATGCTTGTTGGCCTCAGTTTACTTTCCAGATAATCTGCAGAAATGGAAAGTTGAGTTAGGGATCTTGAGGAGAGAGGTAAACATTCGAAATAGTCATTGTGGGGAAAACAACTATAGTTATAGATTTCCCTCTGCACTCCATCCTTCTATCTGTCTCTACCATTTGCCGGGTCCTGAATTCAGTGTTTTACATACATTGTCTCATTTAACTTTCATAACAACTCTAAGGTAAGTATCAGTAACCTCCTTTTCCAGATGAAAATGATGCAGACTTGCCTGAGGTCACATAAAAAGTGAGTGGCAGAGCCACTGCCTGGCCCCCACAAGGAAGTGACCATCACAAAAACCAAGATAAGTGTTTCTCAGTGGGGAAGGAGGAATGCTGGGTTGGCTGTGTCAGAGAGTGATGGTGGAGGGCCACACTGAGGCTCCACTGAGCCTTGGGGAATTGAAAACGGGCATGCAGTGAATTTCACAGGCAAAAAATGAAAAGCCCTATACAAGCTGGCACAGATCATCAAAGGTGGAATGTTTTAATGACCAAAGCTAAAGTCTTAATTATATAAAAGCCTTTCCTGCAAAGTCTATTGCATTGGATAAAAGATTAGAGTTGTTTTTTGAATCCTAGGTAACATGAATGTGTCATAACAAATTTTACTTTTTTTATAATGAAATTTTACTCTCATAGAGGCCCCTCTGAGGCTGTTGATTAATAAGTAAACTCTGCTTTTGAGAACTTCTTATTAAATACTCTGATTTAATTTGTACCTTGGCATCAGTTTGTTCATTTATTGGTTAAAGAATCTTAACGAATGTTGACTCATTTGAGAAATTTTTCCTTTTTAATTTTTTTAAACTTTCTAGGTAGATTATGATAATCATGCACTTTATAAACATGGAAAGACAGGACGGAAACAGTCTCCTGTGCGTATTTTCACCAATATCCCACCCAACAAAATAATCCTTCCTGTTGAAGAAGGGTACAGGTAAGAGAGACCTTGAAGTACCCAAGTCACTGAAAATAAAGTTCCATATATCTAACACCAAATGCCTTTCATACTGACTCATGTAGTTCTTTTATTACTTTTAAATTTGGCCTATGATGTTATATTGAATTTAATTTGAATTACACTGAATTTTTGTAACAAATGCCTTGTGAACTTTTATCTACCTTGTGAATCTCAATAAGTATATGCAGCTGATTTCTTCGAGTCTTTTCTTTTCTCCTTAGATTTTGCCCTCTGTGTCAACGATATGTTTCTCTAGAGAATCAGCACTGTGAACACTGTAATTCTTGCACATCCAAGGTACAGTTTTCTTTAGAATGTGTTTTTACTCAAACATAGTAGTTTTATTTTAGGTTACTAGTTTCATTACATTTGTTTAATGTTATTTTGTTAATATTTTAATTTGTATTAATGTATTATCATTTATTAATTATAATTTAATATAATATTTTTTCTCTAATTATAAAGTATGGCAGGCTTTTAAAATACTTAGTTGCCTTCATCATCATTAACAACTATTTGAGTTATTTTTATATGGTACTGTATGACTGCTAAAATTATTAGTGTTTCAAATAAGGCACTAATAAATAAGGGCTAAATTTTGTTGAGGGCAAAATTAAGGTGTTTCGAATAAGGAATTGAACTATTAGATACCATCACTGTTCTGATGAAGCAATAATTGATAACATGTGCTGTGTATTTACTCCTCACAGCACTAGTAGACAGGGCTTTTTACAGATGAGGAAGGACTACAGGGGACATACCTCCTAGTTATTTTTTTAGGAAGGTGGGATCACCTTTAGGTTACTCGGTTATTTTAACTAAATCCAGTCAGAAAGAACATGTGAAGTTTAGTTGCCTGATACGCACATACTATTCGCCAGAGGAAAGGCTATATTTTTATAACTATCGGAAAGTACATTTTTTATAACTTTATAATTATATTACTGGTTATACTGGTTTTTAACTATGGTAACACATCTGATTTTATATTTCCAATTAGTTTAGAAATTATCTGTATCCTTCATTAAAAAAAATTATGCTCAGATCATACAAAGTACAAAATGAGGAAAACAAAATTTTATTATTTAGAGATGCACACGTAACTGGAAAAAATAAACAAAAGCAAGGAAGTGACCATCACAAAAACCAAGATAGGTGTTTCTCAGTGGGGAAGGAGGAATGCTGGGTTGGGAAGGGGCATGTGGAGAAGTGTCTAGAGTACTGATGGTATTTTCTCTTGACTTGTTGGGTTCATCAGTGTTCACTTTATAATACTCATTAAACTGGACATATGCATCTCATGTACTTTTCTAGGTATGTTTTATTTCACAGTTTTTTAAATTACTCAAATAGTAATCTCTATCCTTGTAAATTACATTAAGTTCTCAAATATGAATGTTATTAAGGATTATACCAGCTAGACACATAAAAACTATGAATCATTAATTCTCTTGAAATTTTCATTGAGTCCTTCTTTATGCAGATTGGGTTGCTCGATCTGGAGTGGACTTTCAAGATCATTTAGATAAATCCTCCAGTTTTAGAGTTAAGGAAATTGGGGCCCATCAAGGAGGCGTTTGAGTTGAGTAGAGAAATGCATAAATTAAAATCAAAGTATTTAATAGTAAAGCCCAGGAAAGTGAGAAATAAGGAATGAATAATTTACACAGATTTTAATAAGACATTTTAATTTTTAATTGTGGAAATTTGATTTTTAGTGACAAGTTAAACATAATTTAAAAATTGTTTTTGTAGGATGGCAGGAAATGGAATCATTGCTTTCTCTGTAAAAAGTGTGTAAAGCCTTGTAAGTATTCAGACTTAAGTGTTTGAGATCTTCTGAAAATATTTGACTTTTTCTTCATCTAAATAGGTTTTTTATTTAACTGTATTTACAAAAGAAAAAAATAATAGAGACTTGCCTTAATTTACTTGCTTTTTAATTTTTACACTTGCCAAAATGTACGTTCTCTCCTTCAAAGAGAGACATGACTTTAACCCTGTTTCAGTGTTGCATTTGCTTTGGCTTGTTTTAACAGGGTTTTGTATCACTCAGCCAGCCCCCATTTTGTCAGTGGCTCTAAGCTCATGACTCAGGGCAGAAGGGCTGAATTTGTTGCCATGTATCAGAAAGAAGTTAGCTGGTTTACATGGAATTCCAACCTCTTAACCTTGGCCTCTTTAGCCAAATTATAATTAGCTATGCAAAGCAATCACAATATTTGAAGTAAACACTATTCACGCTTCCTTATAAAGGTTAATCAAATGAAAAATTATATTAAATGAACCTCTTCTAATACCTAATTTTTATTTTACAGCCTGGATCCACTGTAACATTTGCAATCACTGTGCTCTTCCAGATCATTCTTGCAACGGCCCTAAAGATGGCTGCTTTATTTGTGGTGAATTAGATCATAAACGGAGTACTTGTCCTAACATCTTTACATCTAAGAAAGTTAACAAGTTAGTTGAATTCTTTTATTTACAAGAAAAAATTTTCCTTGTATATTTGTACAGAGCAATCCACCGAAGTACACAGTAATCAGAGGATCCAGAAATGCTAAATGCTAAATTAATTGTTGCTTTCACTGTTAGGTATTGTTTGCATAGATGGGGAGAGGGAGGATATGAAGGTGAGTCAAAGAGCTTAAAATTTTACAGGTAAGGCATGAAAATAACCAAAATATAAGGTAGAAAGTGACTCACTTCCTATATATTTGTGTAATATAGCTGTGTAATTCAGAGCAAAGTTATACCAATGACAATAGTATATTTAGAAAAACTATTGGTATTTCAACTGGGCTAACTTGAATGTTACACTTTTTTCCTTTTAAACTGAAGGGATTATAGCTATTGAGTCCTCTTGTTTTACTGATGTGAAAACCAGATAGCCAAGTTTAACATTATATGACCTTTGAGATCAGGATAAAAATTTTGAGCTATCATATGACTTGTGATGAAAAAAAATCTATTATTATTAGAAGTATCTGATGGTTTAGTAGCTACTTGTGATTGTATTAGAATTCTTTTCCATTTGTTTTTTTTTTTGGTCAGTAGAAATCATTTTTTTCCGTTAAAGCCCAGCCACTTGAATTCTGCCTAGTATTTAAACTACCTTTTCCATTACTTTTTATCAAATTTACTTTAAATAATTATTTCCACTAAGTAATCTAGGGTAGAAGTGGAATTTTAAAAATTAATTAAAGAGGTGTATTGAAGAGTCTTATAAAATATTTTTTTATAAAGCTTTAAGAATAGAATACAACCTAATAAAGGATCGATCTGGGGTTGTTGCACTATTACAATGTAATTCTCCTTGCAAACAACATGCTCAGCCTTTGATTCTGTGATCTTATGACACGTGGAAACTGGATTTGCATTTTGGTAATACAGTGTAGGCTCTTTATTGGTTCTTAAATAGCCTTGACTAGTCTATTTGATAGTAATATGTTGTTTTCATTGAGGGAAATCATGTAGTATCTCTTAGTACTAGATTTTATCAATTTTATTTTATTTTATTTTTTTTTGATTTTATCAATTTTAATTCAAGACCAAATTCCTTAGGATGTGGTATACCTGATAGTTATTAAATAGTACCACTTTCTTCTCTCAGAGAAGACTCCTAAACTGTGAACCGTGATCTTCAGATACTGCTTTCAAAAAAATTTTACGATGAAATTGACAATGCAAAATTTTTTCTTTATAATAGTAAAAAATAATTTTAATAGCTTTTTTAGCATATATGGCATAAAAGATCTTTTCATCTTATATGTTTTATAGTTGTCATGTTAATTTGGTTTTCCTTGGTATTAATTTTCCTGTGGTTGTGATCTGGAATGATGCTGGCTCCCTCTTGTGGTTAGAGCTCATTTTATCAGTTACATAAATACCTATAATTTAGAGGACAAATACTAGGTCAATTTAATTTTAAGGCAAAATGAAACAATCAGTTTATTATACTCAGTTTATCACTGTTGAGAGACTTTATCTCTGGAAAGTTTTGTTTATTCATATTACAAATGAACATTTTCTTTCTGTTTTTGTTTACTGTATCTTCTAGTGAAATCTGGTTCACGTTTAGTTCTTCTTCTGAGTGGACAAACCAAAGAAGATTTGTTTAAATTTTGTATACAGACATGCATAGCTTCATTGACTTTGCCATCAAGAGATTATACTTCATTAAATTTTCTAAATCTGGGCTTCCCTGGTGGCGCAGTGGTTGAGAGTCCGCCTGCCGATGCGGGGGACACGGGTTCGTGACCCGGTCCGGGAAGATCCCACATGCCGCGGAGCGGCTGGACCCGTGAGCCATGGCCGCTGAGCCTGCGCGTCCGGAGCCTGTGCTCCGCAACGGGAGAGGCCACAGCAGCGAGAGGCCCGCGTACTGCAAAAAAGAAAAAGAAAAAGAAAAAATTTGCTAAATCATCATTTATCAGGACATTATCCTACTTCTAAAAAATGGCTGAAGGGAAAGGAGATTTATGTAACATGCACAAAAGAGTATAAAGATGACTGTTTTATTTTGAACTTATAGGATACCCCAGTCCATGGTGAAAATTCTAAACATGGAAAAATATAAAATTGCCAAGCAAAATTCTGAGTAGTAGTCATGTGGAGCTACTAATAATAGCTAATATTTATTTATTAATTACTGTATGCTTAGCATTTTACATACCTGAATAATTTATAGTAGAGTATGTAGTATCAAGGTAATTAAGAACACAATTTCCTGAATCAAACTAGTTCTGCCACTTTCTCATGGATGATTTCATAGCCTCTGTTTCTTCCCCTAAAAAAAATGGGGGGGGGGAAGGAAAGGGAAGGGTGACATCTGCCTTGGCTCAGTCTCCCAGCTCCTTGAAGTCAAAGACTTTGTCCATTCATTTTTGTATTCCCAACACTTAACATGTATACGGAATGAACAAAAGGAGAGGCTGAGTTTGGTAGTAATATAGGAGATTATATACTGTTTATGAAGCTCCTTTCCCAGGTTTTGGTTCTGGGAAGATCAAGAAGGAGCATTTCCCTAGGACTCGTGGTGGTTTAGGAGAAGTGAATCTAACAATTGATATTGCTGGGAAGCCATGGAAATGCCCAGGTTTGCCATTACTGGCAGCCCCAGCCCATCCCTTCGTTCATGATATGATAAATGGCATGATTCTGCTAGCTTGGAGAAAGTGAATGGATAGAGCAGTAATCTTCCTCAGCTATAGATTGCCTGTAATGTAGTTCAGAGATCACCTGAAACAAAGGATCTGGGTGGTTTTGTTTGTTTGTTTGTTTTGTTTGTTTTGTTTTGTTTGTTTTGCGGTATGCAGGCCTCTCACTGTTGTGGCCTCTCCCATTGCGGAGCACAGGCTCCAGACGCGCAGGCTCAGCAGCCATGGCCCACGGGCCCAGCCACTCCACGGCACGTGGGATCTTCCCGGACCGGGGCATGAACCCGTGTCCCCCGCATCGGCAGGTGGACTCTCAACCACTGCGCCACCAGGGAAGCCCGATCTGGGTGTTTTTTTTTCCTGGTGTGATTTAATGTTTTTTAGAGAGTGAGTTTCAACTTGTTCATTTTTTAAAAAAATATCTTTATTAGAGTATAATTGCTTTACAACGTTATGTTAGTTTCTGCTGTACAACAAAGTGAATCAGCTATACATATACATATATCCGCATATCCCCTCCCTCTTGAGCCTCCCTCCCACCCTCCCTATCCCATCCCTCTAGGTCATCACAAAGCACCGAGCTGATCTCCCTGTGCTATGCAGCAGCTTCCCACTAGTTATCCGTTTTACATTTGGTAGTGTATGTATGTTAGTGCTATTCTCTCACTTCATCCCAGCTTCCCCTTCCCACCCTGTGTCCTCAAGTCCATTCTCTACATCTGCATCTTTATTCCTGCCCTGCCACTAGCTTCATCAGTACTGTTTTTTTTTAGATTCTATATATGTGTGTTAGCATACAGTATTTGTTTTCCTCTTTCTGACTTACTTCACTCTGACAGACTCTAGGTCCATCCCCCTCATTCCAAATAACTCAATTTCATTCCTTTTTATGGCTGAGTAATATTCCACTGTATATATGTGTCACATCTTCTTTATCCATTCATCTGTCGATGGACATTTAGGTTGCTTCCATGTCCTGGCTATTGTAAACAGTGTTGCAGTAAACATTGTGGTACATGTATCTTTTTGAATTATGGTTTTCTCAGGGTATATGCCCAGTAGTGGGATTGCTGGGTCGTATGGTAGTTCTATTTTTAGTTTTTTAAGGAACCTCCATACTGTTCTCCATAGTGGCTTCAACTTGTTCATTTTGAAGCTAGTCTTCAAGAAGAGACCACAAAATGTTGGCATCTTGTATGGCACTTGTCAGGACTTTTAGATCTACTGAGGAAAGGAAAATTAGCTGTAGGACTATAAGATGGGCCTCTTTAAGTCTTTTCAGTTTTTTCCATTGTGCTATTTCATTTTTCTACCACTGCTAACTGCCAGTGTGTTGGTCTTTTTTCTGAAAAATGTAATTCAGGGATTTGGAGATTGAAGTGCTGAGTTGAGCAGTACAGATGTACCAAAAAAAAAAAAAAAGAAAGAAAGAAAAACCAACCAAAAAACCTCCCAACTCATTGGCCTGACTATTTACTTCTGTGGCGTGTTTGTCCTGAATAGATTGTTCTAAATTTGTAGTCACCATGTTTCAAAGAAATTTCTTTTCTCAAACATTTTGCTTGGTCAGGACTCTATCTCCTTGTTATTATGGTTAGGATTCTGAGGATTTATGCTTATAATACAGTAAATTCTTCCCCTTCTGTTTTCTTATTTGGTTAGCTAGTTAATTAAACTTCAACATAATTACATAATTCACTGTGCTCATTCTACAAAATAATTTAGCACCTTGTTTTTCAGAGCTGTCAGAAAGCAGAAGCAAAGAAAGAGCAATAAGATGAAAATGGAGACCACTAAAGGACAGTCCATGAATCATACAACTGTTACAGGGAAGAAGAAAAGAAGAGAAAGAGCTCATCAATATCTGTGCTCTTAAATGTCCAGTGGCTTGCGAATAAGAAAGATTTATAGATTTATTTGATGCCATTTTCTGAAAGTGCCTCACTGGACTTAAATTCTGTTGCTTTCAAAGGTATGCACCTCTCTAAGCTTGAAAGTAGGCAGGTGGTTTATAGACCTCCTCACCCCCAGCAGCCCCTCTGGAGACCTGGGGAGTTGTTTCATCCTTAGCTGGTTTGCCAGCTCTCAGTGCCTTTTTTCTCTCTTTAAATCTCTTCCAGTCATATTATTTTAGCCTCTTTTATCTGAAAAATGGGCATAAAGCGTCCTTTTGCTAGAAGAAAGAAGAAAATGAGAATGAAAACCTGAGGTTTTGTTTACATTGAACATAAGAGTATGTTAAGTTCGATGTTTTAAATATTAAAGTATTGTACAATGGCTTAAACCCCACTTGTAAAGAGAAATACAATGTTTAATTTTTTTTTAGACAGACTCTGAAGATGATGGAAAGAATTTTGACAAAGGCAGTCTAAAGATATAAAGATTATGATTATGGTTACATTATTAAATATTTATTTTTCAAATACTTTTTGCAGTTTTCCTTTGATGGTATAGAATCACCTAAATGTTTGTTGAATGAGCGAGGTATTTAGAATTATGACGTGCTCTGTCATCTTAGTGTCTTTTAACCTAGGCAGTATGTTTCTGTCTTTGTACAAGTAGTAGCAGAAGGCAGGATATTTTGGTGATCATTTTGGTGGTCCTCATTCCTATTCTAACACTTTCTGGTTGTATGTCCTTAGCCAGGTCATTCATTCTCTAGAAGCTACTGTTTCTTCGTTATTATAATGGGGACAATAATAGTTAGACCTCAGGTTTGTTTGTGGTGAAATTAAATGAGGCACATGCCCCTGGCTCTCAGCTCTCCTGCCACCCGTGAGAAACGTTAACAAATGAAGATGGCTACGAGCACTAATGGTAATCACCGGGTGGTCAGGTATTGTAGCATGGAAGGGAGTAGTTTGAACAAACAGTTCATCGTCTCCTTAAGACTTAGTAGTTTAGAATGGCTTGCATTTGCACAATGACTCTTCTCTCTTTCCCAAATGACTGCTTTAGAGCAGGTTTGGAGGCATCTCTGCTTGGGCTTAGCTAGAGCCCTGAGAGTAAAGGTAGAAGAACTGCACTCCATCTGGTATTTAAATTCCACCCGGTATTTAAGTTAGGATGGTTTGTTGCCTGATGTGGAATATGCACATGTGGCCCTGATCAGTGTGGTCCTGGTAGATCAGGCTATATCAAAAAATGAGCTAAGCTCCTGGACTTAACAAGCATCAGAAAACTCTTCTCTTGCCCCCTCTTTAACATGGGTTCCTGTGGTGATAGGAGGGGCAGATTTTGATGTGATTGGATGAGATATGAACCTTGTACAATCATTGTGAGAGTTCCCCTCTCTGATTCAGGCATAGATGTGGACATTGCCTGACTTTCATGGTGTCCACAATACCATGGTTAAAATCTGTTGAAATGTCCCCCGAAACTCAGACAGCTGCGGGACCATGACTGCTGAAGAATTGGGTCCTGATGGCCAATGGTTTTTATCATCACCATATTTTCTTAGTTTTAAGATACCATCAGTTGTAAAATGCATTTTCGATGTAATCATAGCTTTTCAGGGAGAAAACACCTTTATCTCATTAATTGTATATATTAAATTTTAGATGTCTCTTTTTCAGAAATATTGAAAGGTGAAAAAAATGTCCATCTTAGTATTGAGCAAATAGGGTATTACTTATAATCAGGAATTCTGTACTTAAAAACTTCATTACCTCCTTAGAGAGTTAAAAATAGGAAATTTGATGGTTCTGGTTTTTTTTGTTCAATTAATACTAATTTTAAGGACTTAATCCCTTTCTTTTCTCAGAGGATAAACTAATAGAATGTAAAAATGTCTCTGGGAGGTAAAGTGTGATGGGAGATGAAGTCATTTGTTCTAATTAGAAATCTGCCTATCTGAACATTAAGATACTTACTCAAAATAGCAATAGAAGAAAATTCCTGAAATTTGACAGATAAAACTTTCTAAGCTTTTTAAAAGGACATTTTTCTTAAATAACTACAGCTAAATTTCATTCTACTTCTTGTTTATATTATAAAATGTAATGAAATACAAAGTTACTTTGTAGGCCCTGGATGATCGGATTTCAGTTTTTTTCCCTACATTTAGTCTGATAGTTAGACTAATTTATCTCTCCAGTGTGCCCCAATCTTTTCATCCTATTCTCTTCTTTCTGTTTGGAACATTTCCCTCCATACAGCCGTCTGTTAAAGTCTTATGGAGCCTTTAGGCCCTGGCCCAAGTCCCACTCTCTCCTGGGAAGCCTCACATGAGTCCCTGATAGCAGCCAGTACCTTCCTCTCCAAACCCCTTGCTATTCTGCGCCACATTTGAGGCACTTTTCATGTATTATTCTGTGATTATATTGACAGATTCTGTTTCCCCGAAAGGTTTCAGTTTCTTCAGGTCAGTACCCACTTCTTACACTCTCATGTCTTTCTTATGTGTTGTAGGTGCTTAGGAAAAAGTTGATGAAAACATGGAATTTTCTAGAGGTTTTCAGGTGGTAGGTGTATTCATTCGCTAGGGCTGCCATAACAAAAAGTCACAGACTGGGTGGCTTAAACAACAATAATTAACTTTCTCACAGTTCAGGAGCCTGGAAGTCCAAGATCAAGGTGTCTGCTGATTCATTTCCTGGTGAGATCTCTCTTCCTGGCTTGCAGATGGCACCTCACTGTGTCCTCACATGGTCTTTCTTCTATGTGTGTGTATTCCTGGTGTCTCTCTGTGTCCAAATTTCCTCTTTGTATAAGGATACTAGTCAGATTGGATTAGGGCCCACCCTAATGGCCTCATTTTACTTGTCATCTCCTTTTTAAAGGCCCTGTCTCTGAATACAGTCGCCCTCTGAGCTACTGGGGGTTAGGACTTCAACATGCAGATTTGGGGAGACACAATTCATTCCCTAACAGTAAGCATGCCTAAGATATGGAGAGGACTTGCTTTTTTCTCTTTCTCAGAAGGACTGAAAAAAGGAAGACAGACCTAAACAATACTGGGAGGAATTCAGAGCCAACAGGAGGGTTTAAATGTTGGGATGTGCTGTGTGAGCGAGATCGGCAGCCTTATCTGGAAGTCTTTAAACTTAGAATAATTCAGCTTTCAAGGTTATTTTAAGAAAAACACTTAAGTTGATTTCTGCCCTTTTTGAAGCAATTTATAAAATACTAGGCATCTGGGAGAAGCTTGACTATAGGCAGACATCAGAGAAATATTGTGGGTTTGGTTCCAGACCACCGCGATAAATTGAGTATCTCAGTGAAGGGAGTCGCATGAATTTTTTGGTTTCCCAGGGCATCTAAAAGTTGCATTTATACCACACTGTAGTCTGTTAAGTGTGCATTGTCTAAAAAAAAAAAAAATCCACATACCTGAATTTAAAAAGACTTTATTACTAAAAAATGCTAAAACATCATCTCATAACACAGGGATGCCACAGACCTTCAATTTGTAAAACAAACCACAATATCTACAAAGCACAATAAAACAAGATATTTAATTTTTAAATATAAAATCACAGCCTATAAAAAGGTGCTTGTCTGATACCACCTCCTTCCTGATGTCCTTGTTGGTGTCTCCAGTGGAACAGTACGTCTCTTACCAGTGAAATAAAAATAGGTGTGTGTTTGTGTGTCTTTTCATTTCTACTTCTTTTCAGGTACTTAAATCATGTCCTGCATTAGAACAACTCTTTGTGCTTGTTTCCCCTGTGTAGATTAGAAACTCGTTGATGGCAGGGGCCTGTGGACATCATCGTGAACGTTCACTGGCTCCCAGAGCCTGTGTCTTGCACATGGTGATATCAGAGACAACCAGTTGCAGTATGCATGGCCTCATTCCTCCTCCTACAAGCCTGGGAAGCAGGCGCCCAGGCTAACACCGTTCTCCACCCTCCAAGTAGAAGCTGCTCCTAAATACGGACCGGGTGAATGGAGATGGCCACTTACGCCTCCAAACCCAACTGTGCTGCCTGACAGTAAGACGCTAATACACTTAGAGCTCCCCAAGGAAGAAAAGCCTAAAAAAATGCAAAGGAAAATCCAATTTGACCTACTTGATGCGGTTTTAATTGGAACATTAGGACATGGGTTAAATTACTTGAGGGTCAGCTAGAAGGTCACTGCAAAAAAGTGAAGATAAGAACTCTACTATTTGATTTCAAGTGACTTAGTATAAATGTTAACTCAGCAAGACTGAGGGGGAAAAAAGCACCAAAAATAAGCAAGCAGATCGCAGAGATCTGAGGGGTGAGTTTTATCCCATTAGCTGGACAGTCACAAGATTCTCACACTACTGTGTTGCTTATAGTAGCCCTGCAGACTGGCAGTGTGACATCCGGTGATCTCTAAGAAACAAAGCCTGATTAGATGGGCCAGCTTCTTCATCTGAAAATGTGGAGGTGAGGAAAGGGAGAAAACTAGAGATAGACAGCCTAAACATTCCACATGCTTAGAGGACAAAAGGAGAAGTTGCTGCCTGCTAACTTTACCATTAATACATGAGCCAGGTGAGTCAAATAAAATGAAAAGTAACTAATTCTACCACCCAGACATAACCGCTGTCACACTTACGTGTGTGTCCTTCCAAAGATTGTTTCTCGTGTAAAAGCTATATAGACGCTCTAAAATTTCCCCCACAAAAATGGAACTATTAAAATATACTGTTTGTAATCCTCTCCTCATAAACATGTTGTGAACATCAATTTATACCTATAACAACGGTATTATTCTTCAGTATGCATGTACTGTATTTAATCAGTCTCATGGTTGGACATCTAAATTGTTTGCATTTTTCACTAGTGTAAACAACTCTATGGTGAACATACTTATACTCAAATTTTTTCTTATTTCCTTAAGGTAAGTTCCTATATATACAAATACTGGTTCTGTAGCTCTCAGAACTTTTTTTCCAGATGGGAGTCACATGAGTTGGTCTCCGAACAGCATCTGAAGTGGTCGTGGGAGACAAAGCACCACGAACTGATAGTCTAGACCCACATCTCCCAGACGCGCTTCAAACGTAAAACCACCCTTTGAGTAGTAATGATTGATTGTCATATTGAACACTATGGATGGGCCGCTTCGCCACCGTCACTCCCACCCGTTCCATCGTGTGCCTGCTGTGGGATTTGGGGGAGGGTTGACTGACATCCGCTCCAGCTCTTGGGGAGGACTTTTTATAGGGCATAATTCCACCCCCTTTACCTGTGAGTGATTTCAGCGAGGCTCAGGATAGGGGCTGGTCTAATTACAACGCAGCTCAGTACTTTAGTCTTGTGACTGGTGAAGAGACGCTCATTCTTCCTTCTGAATGAGGAAGCCTATGGCTCCAGGTGCTGTCGGCAGTCTTCCAGCAAACACATGGGGAGCCAGCTTTATGGTAGTGCACACCTTCAGCTGGGTCCCTGGTGACTCCAAGTTGCTGGATCTAGTCTGCCCTGAAGTTGGCCCCATGACTGGACTTGTAATTTACATGAGCCGACACATTCTAGTTATTACTTGTGCCACTGTGACCATGGCAGGGCAGAGAGAGTCTATCACTAACATTTATTTCTTTTTCCAGCAAATCCAGTTAATTTGCTTATTTTGTATGTTTCACTTATTTTTTGACTTCAAAATAGGCCTCTCAAAATAACAGCCTTTCCACCTGGCCTAGATCAGTCACATCCCACACAACTCCATCTTCCATCCCTGTACACTGTGAGTCCCACATCTCTGCTCGGGCCCTGAGCTTTCCCCTTCACACCTGCCTTTTCAGCTGCCTTTTGGCCATCACAGATGGATTTTCACACCACACCTCCACCTGAACTCCTTTGCTCTGGTCTACTTTGCTCAGTCCCCACTGAACTCCTTTGCTCTGGTCTGCTTTCCCTCCCTTCCCCTCATACTTCCCTCATATCCCACCCAACAACAACCAGTTCTCTACTCCCTGAGTCTGTGTGCCCAAATATCCCAACCTGTCTTGACTACTCCCTTGCTTTCATTCCCCCGATCTAATCAATAATCTGTTCATGTTATCCTACTTCAGAAATGTCTCTGGAATCACCTCCTGCAACCCCCGTCTCCCCTCCTCCGCCTCTACCCAACTAGTCTTCCTTCCTTTCTAACCCATCATCAGCCTTGGCACAAGAATTAAGGTCTTGCATGACCGATGAACCAGTGTGATGCCGTCAACAACACACCCCACCGCCAACAACCTCTGTTCTCAACTTCCTGCCTTTCAGAATCTAACCCCACACCGTTATAACACGTGGAAAGGTGCCGTCGGTGTGAGCTAGCCCAAGGGGTGTAGTGATCAAAGAAACAGCCTAGCTACCAAAAAGTTATTTCAAAAGAGCTAGCCACTGCATTTTCTTTTCAAGCACTAGGAAGAGGATACATTAATATACATCATGGGAATTCTTAAAGTCTATTTTCTCTTCATTTCCCTCACCCCTTTCCCACTTCCCACTCTGCACATTTGTATCTCCCGTCTTTGCCTTCTTAAAAAGCACCAATGCCTGATCCCGGGGCCTTTCCCCCTTTTCCTTTTGATCCTGTGCCACATAAGCACAAGTAAACCAATTTGACTAAGCAGTGTTTTCTTTAGAGAATGGGGAAGGCAAAGAAATGGAGTGAGTAAAGCCAAAGTCTCCTTTATGGGGCAATGAGAAAAAGAAAAGGCTGGAGATACCGTGTGTTGATAGCTCTTGTCCTATGGCTACTTTGGATCATTTCCAGTAACAATCCCTGGCACCCACTCCCACTGACACGCATGAGGTGCTATGGCCACATCTGGAACTTCACACCTATGCTGTTTCCTGTGTTGTTATACATGCCTTCTGGGTAATTCATACTCTTCTGTGAAGGTTTCATAATATACAGGTAGTTACTCTCTGTCTTGTAGCACTGAGTGTATAGTTCTATTAACAGTCCTTTCCATGTGTTGTATGAGGGTTCATATTCAGGATAAGTTTCAGGAAAATGGCATTCAGTTTTCATAAGATTGTTAAGCGGATAAAGATATTGGACCCCCACCATGTAGGTTATCTATTGCCACCTGTTGGAGGATGGAGAAGGTATCTTGAGATCAGACTATGAGGCAGGCAGCTATTATATAATCCATGGATACGCTTATCCAGTAACTTACAGGATGGGATCAAGCAGACAACGGTCTGGAAGCATTCACAGCTGCACTCGGCATCGCCAAAGGACCACTGGGACAATTTTATAGTTCACCTGGAGAAACCGGAAGTGCATTCGTTAAGTCAAGATTTATGAATGGGTAACTAGTCTTGTGGGTGCCAGGAATATGTCAGGGAAGGTCTTCATCATTGCTTGGGGACTAACAGAGCATAGAGGCCACCTGGTCCTAATGATTATTAAACAATTAACTACAATGCCCTTGACAGAGAAGTGATTTACCGCACAGTACAGTCTTGGGTAGGGCAGTGGAAGGACGGGAGGAACTGTACGTGCCCAAGGTGGCATCAGTTGTGCTAGCAATCACACACCACCCCAGAACATTAAATAATACCCAAAAACGCATTTCATGAATAACAAAGCTAAGTCCATTCTCACCTTAGGATATTGCCTGTGGGTGAATTTGGGGGACATTCTAAATTGTTTGCAGAAAAGGCAAGGGAAAAAGCCCATCTCAGGAAGCAGGGTAAACATGAGGAGTTACAAATCGCCTGGCACAAAAGAGTGCCTCGAATATTTGTTGCTGAATGCATTAGTCTACCTCTGTCACCTTCGTCCCAGGGGCTAGATCCAGACAGAGGGCAGGAAGACGGGGCTTGTTGCAAATTGAAGATCCTGCCTCCTTTCTACTTTGAACAAGTAAAAGAAGTGAAAGTTAGATAGATGGCTTTCTACCACAGACTTTAAGATCAAGAATCACAGGATGGTACTGTCACATTCTCTTAACCAGGTTCATAACTTGTGGAAACTTTTAAACAAGTTAACACATTTAAATGTGTGACAAGAAGCATCAGATGGGTTCTGATTCACATAACCCGCCAGGCTGACCTGTGAACCTTACAGAGCAGAGCCTCTGTCCCGTGCATTTGTGTAGCTCAGGCTCCTTCACATAGTAGATGCTCCAATAGCTACGGGACAAATCCTAGCTGAGCCCACAGTCCTCATTTATCATGGTGGGGGCTAATACTACTAATAAGTTGTAGGCATGGGATAAAGAATCAAGATATTTGCCTATGTCAGAGGTTTCAGAGTATGACTCTCCTACCTTGGCTGCAAAGTGGCAGCACCTAGAGCGTTTTAATAAATATTGGCCCCATTCCGTATTAATTCTCTTTTAATCGTCTGGGGTTCTGCCTGGGCAGGGTTTTAAAACAAAACAAAACAAAACAAAACAAAAAAACCCCACAACCCTCTCTACTGAGCACCCAAGGCTGAGACCCACTGGTTTAGAAACTATCGAAGAGGTTCCGGCGGTTCGAGAGCGCGCCTCCGTGCTCTCGCGAGGAAGTCCGGCTACCGGAAGTGCTCGGAGCGCGCGCGCGCGCGCGCGGCGGAGGGTGCCGACGCGCTGGGGGAGAACTGGAGGCAGAGGCTTCCCGGGTCGCGTTGCCTGCCGTGGGGCATCTGGCAAGTACCGCCACCCTCCGGGCTCTGTGCGAAGGGCCGGGGGCGGAGGCGGCGCGACGGCCGCCGCCGGGCCCGGGCAGGGCGGCCCGGGGTCCCCTGCCGGCCTCCGATTAGGTGTGTAGTTGCAGGGCCGCCCCCATGTTGCGTTTCCCGACCTGTTTCCCGTCCTTCCGGGTGGTGGGAGAGAAGCAGCTACCGCAGGAGATCATCTTCCTGGTCTGGTCACCCAAGCGGGATCTCATTGCTCTGGCCAATACGGCGGGCGAGGTGAGTGAACCGGCGTGCAGCCCCGAGGACACCGAGCCCGGGCCACCTGTGTACCCCGCCCCTTCCTCCAGCCCTGCTGAAAACTTTAAGTGAATCTAAGGGGCCACATATGGGAAAGGTCATTTATACGCCCACCTCCCGCATTTTATGGCCAGAACAACAGTTTTCATGCAGCTTAACGCAGTCATACAGTCCTGCATCCCCAAGACTTTCAGTTATGTGTTAAATGGGCTTTTTAAAGGCTCATGTGTCACTCATGAGCTAGACATAGTAGTAGGTCCACAGAGTCTGCAGTTAGTGTACTTGCAGTTTAGGCAGAAGAAAGATGTTATTGTCAGACTTGAGCTGCGATTGTGCGTGTCTATAGCTGCCACAGAGGATGTTTAAGAATCTTTATTCTGTTGTCCAAGTTATACAGAATGGGTTGGATAGCCATCACTGGATTCCTGATGGAATGTGCATGAGTGTTGTCAGTTAGCATTTCTAGTTCACATTGTATTACGCTTCATCAAGTGTAACCGGGTTGTAGCTTTCTGCTGAGAGTTTTTAGTTACTTGGCAGCCATTTTGTAAGGAAACCTTCACCTTGGCTTCTTTACTCCTTTGGCCTTTTGGCAGGGCTCCTGATAGTTATCTGGCCGGGTGAGAGTTGTGTGGTGTGCAGCCAACCTTGGAAACTAGGTGGTAAAGAGAACTTAGCAGTCAGGGAAACTTAGCAGCCTGCAAAACTGTGTTGACTATCATGACCTCGTTGTCAGGGTATTGATATCTGCTTTCTCAAGGCCCTCTATGAAATCTTCTAGTCTCCCTCCACTGCCAGGGTGTTTTGGAACGCTGTCCTGGCCCTGAGAGGAGTGCAGTTAGTACAGCCACAGCAGTAGGAGAGAAGGGAGAGAATAGGAGCATCATTGTGATCAGATGGATAGATGTAATCAATTGTGGGCATTCGTTGCTTCCGTTTTCTCAGTGAAGAAGAAGGGGCGCTGTTTAGGAGTGAGGATGGAGAAGAAGATATTGGAATTTTGAGGAGAAAAGAGAGGTATGAAAAAGCTGACAAGTGGCCTGGTGAAACTTGGTAGGATTGTTCGTCAGTATTAAGAGCCACATGGGGTTAGTGATTTTGTAGTGAAACTAGTGAGCATGGTTGTATGTCTCTTCTGTTCAGCTGTATGGGTGCAGGCGTGGTTGGGTTTAACCAGAGTTGTTGTGACTAACTGTGACAAAGCAAGAGAGATGCAAGGGGGTTGAAGTTATATGTAAGAGCAATGATTGTAATGATGAACTTTGGATTGTAACCTGATTAAGTAGGGAAGTGAGGTCACGTGTTGGGTGAGGGACAATGAGTTGGTCGGTGGTAGAGTCAATGGCTTGTATGTCTTGGTGAGGTTGAAGAATTGAAGTTGGGTGTCTGGGATGAGCAGGAGAGATACAGGTGGTGATGGAAGGTGGGAGGTTTGCAGCTGAAGATTATGGCAGCATTTATAGTTGTTGGTAATGACAAGGTCGCAGGCATGACCCTGAGAGTGACTGAGGTGAGGTAGAGGATGTGATCATTGAAGAAGAGGTAGTTGAGCACCAAAAAGCCAGGACATTGTATCTCTTGAAATCGCCAAGAATGATGATGAGTAGTGTTGGAAAGCATGAGTGAGCCAGACAGGAGTCCAAATCTCCCAGAAATGGGGGGGGCGGGGGCGGGGGGGGTGCCTAGGAGGCTATAGGCGACTGCAGTTAAGAGGGATAGCAGGTGGTATGGTCTGATTGCATATGATTCAAAGTTAGAGGATTTTAGAGAAGAGAAGAAAAACCAGCCAGAAATGACATCAAGGAGGAAATCTTTATCTCCTAGCCCAGTAGTAGTATAGGGCACATGGTGTGCAAAACGGCCACCACCTGAGAATCCTGTAGGGAAGCAGTATCCTCAGGTGAGAAGTACATTTCAGGGAAGACAGTGAAGATACAGGGGATCTTGATACCTGACCATGAATTCCAGAGGGCACAGAGGAAGGGTTTCAGAAGTAAGGAGAGTCAGAGATGGGCTCAGAAAAGAGCACTGGGTCTCGGGGATGAGCGATTCTTTGGGAGTCCTGGCTTCCCTGTAACCAAGAGTGAAGGAAGGATGCTATGAGATAAGGCAGGGAGTGGTAAAGCTGTGAGTACAGGAAACTACGAAGGTGTAGGGTAGGGGGGGAATCTTCAGGAGCACATGCAGTTCGAGGCCTTTTCTTCATTTCTACCGGTTGTATAGAGGAGAGAGTAGGGACAGTTTCACTTTTGAAGCACAAGGAGATCCAGGGCATCATCTTTATCCTCCAAGGTGGGAATATACCCGGTGGAAATGGAAATTTAGAATGACTAAGTGACTTGTCTGAGATCCATGGCCAGTAAGTGACACAGCTGAAATTGTCTGATTCCAAGTTTAGTATTACTTGATCTTACACAGCTGCCTTTCTAGTTCTGTTTGTGTCCTTTATTGCTTTTTTCGTTATCTTCTTGGACAGCCTTATTCCTTTTCTAAAAGGTAAGTCTCTTATTGACATGAAAGTTAGGAAATGTATAGGGTACAGGGTTAAATTAGACCTTGTTTCATCCATTTCTTTGAAAATACCTTAAGTTCATTCAGACACTTTTGTCTTCGAATTTCTTCTGATAGCTAAATATTATATTTGATATGATTTTTAAAAAAATTTATAGTGGGGATCTAGGTATATTTTATTTTTGGAAACGGATTTTTTATTATTTGCCATTATTATCTGTTTTGTCTCAGGTTTTACTTCATCGACTTGCAAGTTTTCATCGAGTGTGGAGTTTTCCACCAAATGAAAATACAGGAAAGGAAGTGACCTGTCTGGCTTGGAGACCAGATGGCAAACGTAATGATAGTATTGTAAAAAATACATTTTTGTTTTTCAGAAGAAGTATTCTGTAAAGAGAACTTATTTCCAGAAAGAATTTGTTGTTCTTATTATATACTAGAATTCTAAATTTGGGAACTTTGCCTTTTTTTCAAATGCTTTAAAGTGTTTTCATAGAACTCAGATTAATTCTACCATCTTGTTTCTTGGCAGAGATATCTCTAAAATGAAATCTGACGTCTTGGCAAAGATAAGGCTGAAAAGAAATTTGATAGGAATATACAGAGTACTTTGGTTTTGTTCTTTCGCTGTCGTGTTGTCCTGCACTGTTTGCCCTAAGCTTCATTTGTCACTCACTAGTCAGTTCAGTGCCATCATGGCCCTTTCCTCCCCAGAATGTGTTTTAGCATTAAATGTGTGGCTCATAAATATTCCCTCTGCACATTTGCTTGCCTCACCTGAAGGACTGTCAGTTCTGACCCTCTTCCTGCAACTTCTGTGTGATCTTACTCCTTTTGGTGCCCTGTATGTTGTAGCTTGCTGCATTGTAGCTCTGAGGACTGAACTCTCCTCTTCCATGTGTTGTTACAAGGACAGTCATTGTTTGAGCTGTTGTACATGTCCAGTCAGCACAGGAAAATGCTACAAATCATACAGCTTAAAGTTCATCTGTATCATTGGTGCTTGAAAAAAGAAAAAGAATTGTTTTTGTAAAATGATATGTACTCCTCATTGCTTACTTTTTTCCTAGATAAATATAAGTATGTAAAAATGCCCTGAAAGCCTGTCACTTTACAGATAACCACTATTTTTGTCTGTACTCATTTTGCTCCGTTCTTGTTTCATCTTTTACGTAAAAACAAAGTATGTGTAAAATTAGAGAACTTTTGTAAGTAATAATTTGAGATCTTGTACTATTCATCCAAAAATGCCACGATCTCAAAAATTATGAAAGTCAGTGTGTGTGAAAATGTATTTAAGTAGATGATATTTTTATCATTAAAAAATGTCTTGTGATTTTCGACGGTAAAATAGGGTTTTTTTTGGTAATGATTATTTCAAGATTGCTTTAAATCGTTTTGAAGAAGAGGAGACTTGGATTGCCTCACATCTAGCAAAGCTGCATATATTGGTATACAGTGAAACTCACAGCCCTCTATTTAGAAATTCTTCAATTTGATATGTTAGGACGATGTTGATGACTTACGTAGAGAAACTATACTAGATAATTCAGCCACAGTGAAAGGAAGAAGACCCATCGGTATTTGATGGCCCTGTTCATTAAGGGTTAGAAATAAAAAAGGAATAAAAAACCTTCCAAGAACCAAGCAGATGGAATCACTTTTCAGCTTTTGGGTGGGGACCAATATGTCTTGGTGATAACGATATTATTCTTTATTTGTTGATGCCTGTTCTGTATTTTCTGCTTGGCATCAAGGTTCCCAGTCTAGAGGCTGTGATATGTAAGATGTTAAGAACAGTACACGAGAAAGTAGTAGATTGCTCGTGAAAGTTTGAGCATTTGAAAATAAGCGTAGGTAACAGCATAACTATATGCAAAGATATCTTTTAGTTTTTTAATTAGTTAAAGCAAGGATTTGGGGGTTAAATCATTTCTATGATTATGTTGTATTTAAAATAGTAAAATTGGGGAAGCAATGAAATACCCATTTTTCTCAAATATTACACTAACTCATTCTGATTATTTCTTCTTTAGTTTTGGCCTTTGCTCTTGCTGACACCAAGAAAATCGTTTTGTGTGATGTAGAAAAACCTGAAAGCTTGCACTCTTTTTCTGTGGAGGCTCCAGTTTCTTGTATGCATTGGATGGAAGTGACCGTCGAGAGCAGGTTGAGTAATAAAAAAAGAAAAACCCCAGTAGTCACAGTAGGATGTTTTTGAAATTCTCATTTTTTAAAAGTGGAAACTTAGGAGTATCTGGGTGTTGAGTATGTGTACATTGCATTTAACTTTTTGTTTTAAGCTTATCAAGATGCAGTTTTTTTAATGCTCTGTTGGGTTTTTTTTTCTCTTGAAAAAATCTCTTTTCTTATTGGAGCAGTAATGCCTCAATGGCCAAGATTTTTCTTTTCAGTTATTTTTAACGGTTTATATCGATGAGTTATACATTCAAGGAATATTAATTAAAATTATTGACTAGCAAATTGAGGTTCTGTTTTACTTTTCACCATATATTTCACCTGGAGCTTTGTGTTTTTGTGTCCCAGTAAATATTCTTAGAGTACAAAAAGTGCTGAATTGAGCATTCTGTTTTGATGCTGAATGGGTTCTTTCTGTGTTCATGGTCCCTATAGTTTCCTTATTTTGTGAAAATAGTTTTGCCTTAGTCTGTGAAGTCAAGTACTACGCCAGGTTTGCAGTAAAGATGGCTTAAAGAATCAATGGGCTTAGTGAATACTGAAAATAAAAGTTTCTTTTTTGAGGAAATACGATAATTTTCTTTTCATTCTAATTAAGTTTTAAGTTAATATCAAATGAATGTGTAAATCCTGATTATTAATTGACAAATTTCCTAAGAAAGGGACTGTAAAGCATTAGATAATAAGGTCTAGCCTGGGGTTTGAAATTCACTGTAGATAAAACAGTGATTAATCCATCATCAAATAAAGGTTGTAAATGGTCATGTGAATTCATAGAAGATCAGAGGAACAGAATATACCATGTAACTTCTATCTCAGTCCAGTTACCTGCTAAGTGTATTCCTAACACACTTTTCATTAAGAGTTCAGAAATATTATGTGGAGATTCCAGGGTCTCTCAGGACACTACTTTTTCACCTTCTTACTCATTTATTTCCAGCCATATTCGGAGGTAGGATTGAAAGAAAGGTGTGGGGGGATAAATAAGACTGTTTCAAAATACGTGGTGTCATCTTATGTACCTGCTGGGTTTTTGCATCTTCATATGTATGTAAGCTATAGAAGCCATCATTACATTATATAATAATTGCAGTGTTCTCTACAGTTACTCTTGGAACTCATATGTTCAGTGTTGGTTCTTAGAGGAGACTTAAGTCAGTCATTCTGTATCTGGTGCTGATACTGAATACATTTGAATACATTTCATATGCTGAGAAAATTGTTTATAAATATTTGTTCCTCTAAATGTAAAGTGGGTAGGCTGATTTTTTTTTTCCCAGAAATAACGTTATAAGTAAATGGAGAAATTCCAACTTTTCTATTTCTTGTTTGTGATTGTTATAGTGACTATTTTACAGTGATAAACTGTGTGGCATCTGTTTACTTGGTAATGTGTGATGTATAAAATTGGGCATTTAAAAAAATTAGTATTTTTTAATGGAAAGAAAAGTAGAATCTTTGTTTTTATAATACTTGTTTTTGTTTTGTTTTCACCTTTTTAGTGTTCTAACGTCCTTTTATAATTCTGAGGATGAATCAAATCTTCTCTTACCGAAACTTCCTACACTGCCCAAAAAGTAAGTATCAGAGTTTAATTTCATTGGAATTAATCTTGCAGATTTCTTTCCTTTCCTTTTAACACTGACAATTTTCTCATGTGTTTTAAAAAATGCATTTCTGGTTTTTTTCCAGTTATAACAACACCTCAAAAATATTTAGGTAAGATATGCCTTTCTTCCTTGCGAGTAAGATAATCTTTTATTATTTGAAAGATATAGTTAAAGATAACCCAATTTATTTTTATATTTTAGTGAAGAAAATTCTGATGAAATTATTAAGCTTTTGGGAGACGTCAGGTAAATCTTACAGATATCTTAAATATTTAACAAGTCTTATATTCTTAAATTTTATATTTGTTATTTGAGGCAGTTTTTAGACTAAAGTTCCAAGGACAATTTCCTTATTTGTCATGTTATTTCATTGCTGACAAATACCTCTGAACAATAAACAGACAATATCTATTATTTACTCGTTCTTATTCTATGATACTTGGTTGTGTCAAGTTTAATATTATGATGTACTTTTATTTTAAAAAGTAAAGGAGGGTGGAAGTGCTAGAGTTTCCAAAATTTAAATTTAAATGTTCAGGTTCTTTAAGCACACTTAATGCATTTAGCATCAGAGTCATGATAAAACTGTTGGCGCTTTATATTAACTGGAAAAGAGATGATTTTGTTATTGAGAGTATACAAACATAATCATCATTAAAATAATATATCCTTATTTTACTGTAAACTGATGTTTTTTTAGGCTGGATGAAATTTATGTTGTTCCTTTGAAAGAAAGGAATAAGCCCAATGTGATTGAGGCTTGGTGAATTTGTTGCGGGATTCAGTTCCCCCACAAGGAATCTTGAACATGCAGATTTTGTGAGGGTAGGAGCATGTCTTGGTTTAAGAACTCGCTCCTGTCTGTTGTCCTCAGCTTGTTGCATTATTTTTAATTAGGCTTAATATTCTTGTCCTTGGAGGAAGCTCTGCATTTATTGAGCTTTATGCTTATGGAATGTTCAAAATTGCTCGAGTCAATGGGGTAAGTTTTTCTTTAAAATCTTCCTTTTTGTTTCTCTTAGAATACAGCAGCTGACTGATTTATGGAAAAAGAATAAAACATTACTTTTTTTCATAATTTCAGTTATTGGAATTATTTGTTCTTAAGTGTTAAAAGGATAATTTTCCTACTAAGAATAGTGATATGATGTCTATGAAGATCAGAGGCTCTTAGTGGAATTAGTCAAAAATTTTTTTCTTACCAAAAAGATTGGTATGATCCACTGGATTATGATTTAATGTTTTTCTAGTCTTGTGGTGTTTAAGAGCTACACTTTGTGATTGGAATTTGATAAACATCATCAGAAGCAATCTTATGCTCAGTCTCGGTCTTCTGTGTATCTTTTTCTTCTTATTCTTACAGTTCTCTAAAAGGATAGAAAATGTTATAGGCTCTGTGGGAATGTTAGTTCTCCAACACTTAGTTTGGGCCCCTTGTTGGGGGTGTGTGTTTGTGTCCTTGCAACTAAGAGGACACATGCCTTCATGTGCCACGTGTATGGCGGGAGCCAGGCATGTGTTTCTGCTTTTTAGAGCTCTGAATATTTGCCTCCTATATTGTAAGCAGATGCAGTCTAGCAATAACACTAAACATAATGGAGATTTGACTGTTTTACAGATTGTTGGTACTTGTCTTGCATTATGTCTGTCAAGTGATTTGAAATCATTGTCAGTGGTCACAGAAGTTTCCACCAGTGGTGCCCCAGAAGTTTCGTACTTTCAGGTGAGTACTGGAACCTAATAGCAGCAGAGGGTAAATATATATTTTTAAAGGTTTTATAGTTTTTTATTATCCATTTCATTGGATTCTAAGGTCATTAAAACAAAACAAAGCAAAAAAATCGACTTGGAGCTTCTAAGACATATATAGAGTCTTACTGGTGAATACCTTACCATTCCAATGGTACAGCACAGTTAATATGGTCTATTAATGACTATATTAACTCATTGCTATACCAATTCCATCTTTGTACCAAGTGTTTTCTTAGGATTCTGACCCTAATAATAATAAAAGCTAATATTTATTAATTGTTTAATATGTGCCCAGTACTGAGTGATTCAGTGTAACTCATTTGAATCCTCACAATAACCTAATAAGTAGGTACTATTATCCCCATTTTACAGTTGAGTACATGGGCACACAAACTGTAATTTGCTTGGTGAGCATTGGAAAGTCATGCTGCACGGTCTGGCTCCAGAGTTGGTGCTCTTAACTAACACATTGCCTCTTGTGTAAGATGACTACTTAATGTTGGGAAAACCCTTTTTCATTGTGTGCTGTTTGTATCATAGATTGTGGAAACTGGGCTCCTGTAGATTATTTAGATTGTAGCCTTGTCTTCAAGAAAATCTTCCCTAAAATTTCATCGCAGATAACCCAGCCACTTAGCCTAAGAATGCATGAACTCTCAAACAAAAGTAGGGTGAAAAGATGCAAGGTGTGATGCATGTGATGCCTTCCAACATTCGTTGTATTCAGAACATCAGAGAACTCTTAACTTCCTGACGTTTGCTGGAACGGTTGTTCATATTTGCTCTTCATCTTAAGGTTCTGTGAAAATGTGATTTCCAGGATTGCATTTGGTGCTGTAATAAAATGATTCACTATTAATGTGAAATTTGTAATAGGTATTTTTCAAACAACTTTATTGAGATAATTCATGTACCATTGTAATAGATATTTCACTTGTATTTATCAATAACTATAATTCCTTTAACATTTTTACAGAAATTTGTGATCACTTTTTAAATTCCTCATAAGAGTGTTATAAAATAGATTATTACATTTATTCTAACTATGTAGAAGGGGTTGCCAACCTCGAGAGGGTGATCTGTGCATAGATAGACACTGCAGATTAGAAAATCCTAAGATTATATTCTGTTACTCTCCAAACCGTTATGCTCAAAAGGAGCAGAGCCTGGCATAGTCTTTCTGATATGTAGTTAGACTTTGACTCTTCTTTAAAAGAAGTAAATGTGTCTGCTTGTAACTTACTTTATTATTTTGATTTGACAGCTTGAAACCAATCTATTGTACTCTTTCTTACCTGAAGTAACTCGAATGGCCAGAAAGTTTACTCACATTTCGGCTCTTTTACAGGTATTTATTTATAGCTTGTTTTATGTGACTGTTTACTATAAATCTCTAATGTTCTGTAAATAAAAAACTTGAAAATCTTACTTCTTAAAGCCAACTTTATGTGGCGGAGGTGTCTAGTCTGATAGACAAGTTTATAATGTCCATTAAAGCAAGAAAGAGAAATTTAATTGAAAATCTACTCTCACCCATCTCTATTTCTCCAAAGGAAAAGAAAAAAAGTAGTTTAAACCTTTTTCAACATTCTCATAAATAAAACAATATTTTGGAATTTTAAGTTCTTTACAAATAAAGTAGTATGGAAAACATCATATCAGTTAGCTTTTGTACATGATAAATGCACCCCAAATTAGCTTGTGATTGGTGTTCTAGTCGACAGTTTGGGCTGGGCTCAGCTAGAAGGTTCTGTTGTTCTGGGCCAGGTTCAGCTATTCGGGGCTGGGCTTGTTCGTACATTGGTGGTCAGCTGGCTGGTCCAAGTGTCCCATAGCTGTGATGGCTTTGTCTGGACTGCACATTCCTCATCTCCCAGCCGGCTGGACCAGCCTTGTTCATGAAGTGGTGGCCACGGCAGGGGTGTCAAGAGTGCAAGTGGAAGCATGCAAAACCTTCTGGGGCCTTAGACTTCTGCTTTCGTCACACTAAGACCCAAGGCCAGCCCGGATTGAAGGACTGGAGAAATTGAGTCTACATCTGCATAGAGGAGTTACATGTACTTCATGTCAAAGATTTCTGGAGATTAGTGTCTTTTTAAAAGGATACTGTTTGAAAATTGAATAGTTGACCAGTCAGCGTTTTGACAGTTGCTGTATATAAAATGCATCTTATATGTAGAAAGCTGGAAAATATCTGTTTTACCAGATAAAAACTGAATTTGAGAAAGTTTGATAGTTAAATGATTATCAAGTGTTAGCTATAGTCTTTTCTTTCTCAGGCTTAACTGAGTTAAAAGTGATTTATAGTAAATTTTGGATTTCTTTGAGACAGTTGACAGTAAGAAACATGTATTATTTAGTTAGCATGTTGACTTAAATATTTTTTGCTACTTTAATGTTTTTTTCTTCTTGTTAATAGTATATAAATTTGTCACTGACATGTATGTGTGAAGCATGGGAAGAAATATTGATGCAGATGGATTCTCGTCTCACCAAGTTTGTGCAGGTAATATACCTGGAGTTTCCCACGGAAGGTGTTAAAGAATGCACGTTATCCTTATTTACTTCATGAAGGACATGAGAAAAATCAGGCTGTTTTGTAAAAGGCTCAGATCATGATTTCTTTCAAACGGTTTGGTCTAACCTCATACTATTATCTCAGAGAGTGATACACCAGCTCTTCCCCTTGGTACAACTTAGGTGGGGACAGGATTGTGAAGTGGAGCTGGTAGGGCTTGGGGATTAAGGACAGGAGTTGGAAGAGCTGACTGGTTGTTTTCCTGTAACTGCTATTCAGATAATCAATTTAAATATGAATTTGAGAGAAGGCTAAGGATAAGAAAGGGAGACATGTTCCTGTAATTCTGAATAAATATGCTTATAATTTAAAAAATACCTATTATGATTTTATTGATCTTTCTCTAGGAAAAGAATACAACCACATCAGTGCAAGATGAATTCATGGACTTGCTGTTGTGGGGGAAAGCAAGGTAATGAGCTCATATTAGGTACTCTTGCCTTTCCTTCTCTTTTTAATGTAATTTATTTCAAAAGCAATTCACATTCATTGTAAAAAAAAAAAAAAAAAGAAAATTCTGGTGCACAAAGACCAAAAAAGTAGTATATATTTTTCTAGGCATTTTTATTCACATATTTATTTTTTACATAAATGTGATCATTCTGAGTGCATGTATAATATATGTAAATATATTATATATGTACCTTTTAAATGTATACAAATTTTAAAATTCTTTGTAGCCAAATCAATCTTTTCCTTTATTGTATTTGCCTTAACATTATTCTTAAAAAGATCTTTCCCATATTAAGTGTTCAAAGATCTGTATTTTCCTCCAGAGATTTTTTTGTGGTTTATGTTTTTATTGCATTTACATGTTCCAGATGTGATTTATTTGGTCATATGCTGTGGAAGACTAACTTCTTTTTTTTTCAGTGTTCAGGTAATTGCCCAGTATAATTCATTGAGTATTACACCTTCTTCTTACTGATGTGAAATACCATTTTAGCATATAGTACATCCTTATATCTACTTCATTCTGTTCCTAGACTTTATTGTTTCCTGTTTTGTCCATTTCTTTGTGAGTACAACAAAGTCTTAATTTTTGTTGGGCTATTTCTTTTTATTTATTTTGTTTAAAAATCTTGTTTGTTCTTTGAAATTTAAACGTTTTAAGTGATGCATTCAGATTTTGAATAGAGGAGACTAAAAATACTTTCTTTTTCATTCTAGTGCTGAACTTCAGACCCTCTTAATGAACCAGTTAACAGTAAAGGTGCGGTTATCTTTGTATTTTAATGACTATGAACACATTCTTAATTTTTTTTAGAATGGCATATAGTATCTTACTTGTATGCTGAATACTTTTTTTTCTCTTAATTAGGGCTTAAAAAAGCTTGGCCAATCTATAGAGTCATCATATTCCAGTATACAAAAATTGGTTATAAGTCACTTACAGAGGTATGAAGGTGATGTAGACTCTTTTGGTATTGCCTCTACACGTACTTGGCATTGGTCTTCTTTCTGCAACCTTCTTTTCATCATCTGGCATTCTCTGTTTGAGCCTCTTCTGGCTAAAATTGTTGCATTAGCATTTGAGGGGACTCTTGGAGTGCCCAAGATTTAAAGAATCAATAATGGTAGTTCTGCTTTATGAAATAACTTTCCAACATCTTTTCACCACCCAAGGCCCTGTCTGGGCTTTTATCTCACCCAGACAGCCATGAGGTATGTCTTGAATAGGGCATATACCCTTTTTTGAGTGGTGAAATTAAGTAAGTTTGTATATCATTTTATATGTTATGTAAAAGCATGTATATATTTTTGCATTTAACTCCTTGGCAAGGTGTTGGTTATGATTATCCTCATTTAGAAGAAACTGAAGTTCAGAATGGTTATATATGGCTGACCCAAAGTTATTAAGTGTCCGAGCCAAGACTGTCCCAGATCTTCAAGTCTCATGCTGTTTCTAGCTACAGCTACCTCAGTGAAGCAGTTTGCAGGTAGATGTTCAGTGTTTGACTTAAATTTTGATAAATTTCTTTATGCTGAGACCCTGGGCCTTACTTTATCACCTCCCGTTTTGATCACTTTAGGACCCTCTGGCCTGGTCTCTTCCAGTCCACACTATTCCCCTCAAATATATTCTCCACAGTGGATCTGATCATGTTACTCTTATTTAAAAACTTCCAGTGTCTTCCCATTTCTTAAGACTAATACCTTTGGATGGCTGTCTATCTGCTTCACCTACACTGGTGGCCTTCTCAAACTTGACAGTTTTTCTCCTACCCGGGGCCTTTGTACAGCCCTTTTGCTTTCTGGAACACTCCCACCCTGTTCTTCACTTGCATTCTCTAGCTCTCAGCTCAAATCTCACTTGTTCAGAGAAGCCTTCTCTAATCCCCAGATTAGATCAGGTTCTTCTGTTAGACCTGCACCTGGTGTGTTTCCTTTAAAGCATTTATGGTAGTTGGAATGATATACTGTCTGATTGTATGGTTATGACTGTCTCCCCCATTAGACTGGCAGTGTCATGAGGACCCTTTCGTTTTGTTCACCATTAAATCCCCAGTATTTAGCATAGTGCCAGACCTAAAGTTGGAGCTTAATAAATATTTGTTGAATGTTAAATACATAGCTGTTGGGTGAACAATATGACTATCTTAAAAGTGCCAGGACTAACTGTGGAACATAATTTGATTTTACAAAGTTTAATCTTGTGGTCATATATTCATCTCACTAGTCATGACAACCAAATGATTCTTCTACAGCTTTTCAAAATAATTTCGAGAAATAATTATTTCTCATAGAAAGAAAAAGTTACTTTCAGTATTTATTTCTGAAAACTTAGAAATATTCAAGCAAGATAGTAGCTGCCTGCCACCTTGATGATGGTGTTTCTGCTCTGTTTTTGATAGTGGCTCAGAGTCTTTATTATACCATTTGAGTGAACTGAAAGGAATGGCTTCATGGAAGCAAAAATATGAACCTCTTGGACTAGATGCTTCAGGAATTGAAGGTGGTAATTTAATTCCTCAATAGAATGCATTAAATCCACTTTACTTATTTGACAAATGATATTTATTTATTTACTTCCTTTTAGATGCTATTACTGCAGTGGGTTCTTTCATACTCAAGGCAAATGAACTTCTTCAGTAAGTATTGGGGATACTTGAATATTGGAATCATTGACTTGAGAATGTTTTACTTTTTACTTATAAATAAGAACCTAGCAAATTGTTGCGATTTTCTAAAAATGAGTTTTTAAGTTTTTATCAAAATTATACCTTTACATGATTAAAACAATCCAATAGCACAGCAGTTTCGTACATTAAAGTGGTATTTTCCTGTCCCGCCCATCCTCACCCCAGGTCCTCTTTCCAGAGGGAATCCTTTTAACTATTTCTGGTTTTGGGTCTGTAGGTTACTTCCATATTTCTAAATTGTATGACTGTACTGCCTTTCTTTTACTTACCAGTTTTGAGAAATTATTCTTCTCTGTGTGTCTGTCTTTCCTAGACCCTGCTTGCTTTCTCCTTGCACAGTCTGCCTTGCTCACATCCTCAGGCTCTCCGCCGTCTCAGGGGCAGTGTCACACCCCTGGAACTGCCTCTGTCCCTGCTGCCTCCTCCATTAGCGTCCCCCTGCCTGCACCAGCCTGCGTGCGGGCTCCATCTCGTGCAGCCACTGCCCTGGCGTTTTCTTCATTGCTTTCATGGGTTAGATCCTTACTTCCAGGATCTCCTCTGTTTCTTGGTTCATTTAATCACTTTGTGGAAAATATCTTCCAGTAACTTAGAAAACGGATGTGTGAGGGTAAGCTTTGTGTGTCCTTTTGGGTCTTTTCTCCTTCTGCCACACTTAATTGATGGTTTTGACTGGGTATAGATTATGAAGGGGGATTCATTTTCTCATAGAACTTTCAAAGCTTTGCTCCATTGTATTTTGGCCTTTTTGTTGCCAGTGGACGGTCTGGTGCTTCTGATTCTCATTCCTTTGTGTGCTATTTTTTTTCTCCTCTCAGAAAGCTTTATTCATCCTTGATATGTTGAAATTTCACAATAGAGTTTTAAATGTGGGTCTTCTCATTTGTTGTACTCATAATAAGAAAATGCCATTTTAACCTGAATTCTATATTGTATTATTATTTTGATAATTTCCTCTTCTCCCTCTCCTTTTTTTTAACTAGATTTTTGTTCTAGAAATCTAGTTAGTCAGATATTAGACTTCATGGATTGATCCTCTGTGTCTTTTATTTTTACTCTCATTTTTTAAAATATCTTTGTCTTTTCTATTTCCTGTGAAATTTTCTTGACTTAATTATCCAATGCTATCATTCATCATAGACAATTATTGAGCATTTAACTATGTTTTAAACACTATTCTAGATGCTGAGGGTATAGCAGTAAACAAAACTGATAAAAAAAAATCTTGCCTTCATAGATATTATATTCTTACATGATGAGACAGACAATAAAGAAATGAATAATTAAAACATACAGCAAGTCAGATAGTGATAAGTAGTGGTGGGAAAAGCTAACGAGGGAAGGAGGACCTAGGGCATGCTGGGGGTAGGGGTGCAATTTTTTGGTCAGGGAAGGCCTCACTGAGAAGGTGATGTTGGAGAGAGGAGGGAGTGAGCCCTGTTACTTTGGGGGCAGAGGAGACAGCAAGTATGAAGGCCTTGAGTTTGGAGCATGCCTGGCATATATGAGGGACCTCAAGGAGCCACTACAGTTAAAGTGACTTGAACAACAATGTGAGTTGTAGGGGATGAATTGAAAGAGGTCACAGAGGATGGGACAGGTTGTGTAGAGCCTGTAGGCAGTTGTAAGGACTGTGGCTTTTACTCTGGGTATAATAAGCTCTTAGGGAGTTAATAGCAGTGGAGCGACAGGATATGACTTAGGTTTAAAGAGATCCCTCTTGTTATTTACTTGGTATTGAGAATAGATTATATGAGGGCAAGGACAGAAGCCATGAGACAAATGGTGGTCAGAATCAGAAATGGTCAGAACCTGGATATATTTTGAAAGTAGAAATAACAAGATTGCTGAATGGTTGTGTGGATGGTAAAAATAAAGGAGTCACGGATAATTACGAGTTTAGGTCCTAAGCACCTGGTAAGAGTATGACTAACATTTACTGAAATGGGGAAGACTTGGGGGAGAATATAGGAAATATATATGTATTTTATGTTCCTCAATTTGGGTTTATCTGATTTTTTCATGGTTTGATTCAGGTTATACATCCCTGGCCAGAATATTACATAATCGGTGGAGTGTCCTTCTCAAGGTGTCAGATCCAGAGGCAAACAGTGTCCGTCTACCTCTTCTTATTGATGTTAATTTTGATCACATGGTCAATGTATTAGGCATATTAAATTGAAATGTCTGTTAGATACCCTGGTGGAGCTGTCCAGCATGTTGTTGATTGTATGAGATTATGTTCAAGTGAGGGATCCAGGCTGGAAATGTAAATTTGGGAGCCCTCAGCACATTGGTATTATTTTAAGCCATGAACCTGGATGAGATAGTTAGTGCGCTCAGAGGAGAGATGGGTGATGGGCTTTCCAGTGTTAGAAATGGGGTTGATGTGGAGCTAACGAAAGAAACCGGAGAGGCAGAAAGACCAAGGAGTGGGTGTCCTGCAGGCTGAGTGAAGGACGCATTGCAAGAAGTAATGAGGGATTGGTTGTCTAATGCTGCTGAGTCAAGTAAGGTGAGGACCAGAAGTGGAATAGATCAGAATATTATCAGAATAGATGATGGGTGACCTCGATGAGAGCCACTTCTGTGGCGTCATGGGAGCAGGTATGATGCAGAATGAGAGCAGATGCAAAGAAAACAACAAATGTAGTCTTTTGAGTTTTGCTGTAAAGGGAATGGCCAGCATTTAAAAATAGTCATTGGGTTTTTCTTTCTTTTTACAATGGGAGCAATTAGAGTATGTTTATTTATGATGGGAATGTTCTTCTGAAGGGGAACAGTTGAGATGGCAAAGAGAGGGAAGATTGCTAGAACAAGAGGATTCAAGAGGGGATGGGATTTAGTGTGTTAGGGAAGGGGCTGGAAAAATAGTTCCTCCATAGTTATAGGGGAGAAGGCCAAGACAGGGGTCACAGATGCTGGTATATGAGCAGATGAGGGCTTGGGGATGTTCACTTCTAATTGTTTTTATTATCTTAGTGGAAATATGAAATGTTCTGTCATCAGCTGAAAGTAAGGATGGGGAAGTGGTATTGAGCTTTGAGAATAAAGGAAGAGGTGTGAGCCATTTGTCTAGTACAGTAGGAGCGTGAATGGGCTGATGAAGCAGGAGGATTGTCAGTAGTGCTAAGGGCTGCTTGGTTAGCGTTCCCAGGAGCATTAAAATGAGACCAGCCAACATGGCTGTGTGGTTTTCTCCAGCCAGGGTCAGCTGTTCGAGTGGGAGCACAGAATAGGTGAGCAGTTTGATTTACTAGGCTTGGTGAGTAAAAGGAAGCAAAGGGGAGGCAAGAAATTGAAGCAAGGGCATGATTAAAATGATAAACCTCAAATCTGTACTGATTTAGGAGGGAAGTGAGGACACAGGGCAGGTGCGAGACAGTGAAAGGTGGTAGAACTAGTAGGTGGTAATCTTGGTGGGATGAATGTTGGGCTACTGGAGAAAAGTCACTGGAGAGATAGTTGCTGTTTGTTGGTGAGCAGGGTGCTTTAAATTGAGATTTAAAATGTTCACGTTGGTGGACTTCCCTGGTGGTGCAGTGGTTAAGAATCCGCCTGCCAATGCAGGGGACATGGGTTCGAGCCCTGGTCCGGGAAGATCCCACATGCCACAGAACAACTAGGCTCGTGCGCCGCAACTGCTGAGCCTGCGCTCTAGAGAGCCCACAAGCTGCAACTACTGAGCCTGCATGCCACAGCTACTGAAGCCCGCGTGCCTAGAGCCCGTGCTCCACAGCAAGAGAAGCCACCACAGTGAGAAGCCCATGCACTGCAGGAAAGAGTAGCCCCCGCTCGCTGCAACTAGAGAAAGCCCATGTGCAGCACCGAAGACCCAACGCAGCCAAAAATAATAAATAAATAAATTTAAAAAACAAGGTTCACGTTGGTAATGAAGGTCTAGGGTGTGAACTTTAGAATAAATAGCCCAGGTGGAGTGGAGGACGAGATCTTTGACCTGAACCATGCTATTGAATGTCTTACTATGGCAGTCCCGTCTTTTAATTTCTAAGTATTTTCTTATTTGTTTAATCATTTTTCAAAGCTGTGCTCTTGCTTTGTGGATGCGACATCTTCCCACAGCTCTCTGAGGACGTTAATTAGAGTTTTAAAAAATCTCTTCTGCTCCCTGAATTATCTCCTCTTTGTGTGTCACTTTGCTGTTTATTTTGGTCTCTTGTTGCAAGCTTTCTTCAAAAACCTGATGCCCAATTGTTTACTCATATTTATTTGTGAGGCAGTTTAAAGTTGCCTAGAATTGCTGGGTGCAGAGCGGCCCAAAGCCAGCATGAGTGCCAGAGCATGTGGACCTATGCTGTGGGCAGCCAGTGCCGACCCAGAACCGCCTTGGCTCTTCCCAGTTTATTCAGCTTCTTTGAAGAACTCTGTTTTTGTCTGGAAGGTAGTAAACGCCTAGGCATTCATATTTTGGGGGAAAGAGTGTATTGGCCAGTCTGTGTTTCAGCTTGTCCTCCTTTGTCCAGCCCCAGATGTCATCCTAATGTCTTCTGTTGAACTTGATGTTTCTAAGGACTGAGTATCCTTGGCGTCTGCCGGGTGGATGACTCCTTGCTGCTCTCTTTCCACAGTGCCTGACACGTGGCCACCTCTGGTGACCTTCACCAATCACTAGTCTTCTGTCGGCTTTTGACATTTCTGAAACTTAAAAAAATTTTTTTTCTAGTGTCCTCTTTTTGTGTGTGAGTTTATAACACATACACCTCTCCCCACCAATACACCATCATTTTAATGGGCTTTTATTTTTTTTTAATGAATTTATTTATTTATTTTTGGCTGCATTGGGTCTTCGTTGCTGTGCACGGGCTTTCTCTAGTTGCGGTGAGCGGGGGCTACTCTTCATTGCGGTGCGCGGGCTTCTCATTGCAGTGGCTTCTCTTGTTGCAGAGCACAGGCTCTAGGCGCACAGGCTTCAGTAGTTGTGGCTCGCAGGCTCTAGAGCGCAGGCTCAGTAGTTGTGGCACATGGGCTTAGTTGCTCTGCGGCATGTGGAATCTTCCCGGACCAGGGCTCAAACCCATGTCCCCTACATTGGCAGGTGGATTCTTAACTGCTGCGCCACCAGGGAAGCCCCTAATGGGCTTTTAGAAGGTAGAGCTTATTACAGATGTGTGTGCTCAAAGAACAAAGCAGGAGGAGAAATGATATTCCTTTTCCTGAATGTTGAATAATTTTTTGGTTCTCCATATTTGCAGAGAGTAAACATAAAATATTAAGCTTTCTGTGATCACCTTTAACGTTTCAGTGAAAGGTAGTTTTTGATTTAACTTCTTCCTCCTTTGAGATAAGTAGAATATAGCATTATTTTAGGTTATAATGGAGAAACTGAGGCAGTGAGGACTTTGACGTTAGCCTATAATAGATCAGTGGTTGCCTGGGGTTGGGGTGAGAGTATTGACTGGGAAAGACAGAAAGGAACGTCTTTTCTGTTTTTCATTTTTGCTGCAAGAGAATTTTGATCATAGTGCTTGGTAACGCAAGAGATGTTACAGTCTTTTATGTCAGGTGTTTTACTGTGTACAGAAAGGTTAATGATGCTGACCTACTTCTCCAGTAGTATTATGACATTTAATGCTTGGAAGGGACTTTGAGATTTAGGGGTGAAAAGTGCACATATTATTTGCTTAGAGTAATTATCTTACAGATGTGAGCTTAAAGAGGTTTTTAAAAAAATGATATCCATCTTTATATTCAGAGACAGTTTCATCAAAGGGAAGCTGACTTCCACTTATAACCCTTAATCTTGGGGGTACATTTGTGTAAAGCCCAAAGAAATTCAAATTTTGAGATTCATTACTGTAAGGATAAAAAAATCAACTTCCAAAAGTAATGTCTGTTGATATCAGAGCTAGTGGTAGTGACATATTACAAGTTTATAATAATGATTTTCTTTTGTGTTTGATGTTTTTTTCTTCTTACTGATCAGTGAGTATTTTTTTTTAAACTGAGAATGGTGCCGGAAACTTTTTTTCTGATTTCTTTTATTTCCAAAGTTAGAAAAGGATTTCGTACTTTACTGAATGCCCGGAAAGGAAAGACTGTTACACAGTTTGTGGCAAGGCTGTTATAATCAGTTAGAATCTGAGTTATTTGCTTTTTTTTTTAAGAGAATCAGGATTTGCTTTTTTGAAATTTTATTTTTGGGTATGTGTTTTATTTGTTAAATCTGTTGTAAAGGCTTAAATGTCATCCAGATAGGATATAGTAGAACAAAAAGGATTATTATATTCTACAATAATTGAACAATGATACATGAACCCCATATAATAATTTCATTTCTGATTTATTTTTATCTTCTAGAGTTATAGATAGCAGTATGAAAAACTTCAAAGCATTTTTTCGGTGGCTGTATGTGGGTAAGTGAATTGAATGAAGCATTCTTGTATTTTTAACACTTTTTAAAAAAATTGTGGGAGTATCAGTTTAGCATATTTCAATTACTGTAGTAAATTTTAAATACCTATTGAAGTAGAGAGAATAGTATAAGTGATCTGCCTTCTACTCGTCACTCAGTTTCAGGAGTTTTCAACATATGGCCAGTCTTATTTCTTCTATACACCCACCCATCTCCACCTCCGCAGATAACACCTTCTAGCATTGATTGTCTCTGTCACTCACTGAGAATTGACCCTTACTTACCTTGTAATGTCTCCTTAGGTTAAAATAACATTCTTTAAATCTCTGCTTTGTATTAGGCATTGTTAGGTGTTAGATTTGGGGGAAATGCGGGAGAAAAAATAAGACAAAACCTCTGCCCTTGAATAGCTTAGCTCCTGTTTTATACTTTGGTCTTCTGTCTCTAGATCTGTGCCCTTCATTATGGTAGCCACTAGTCATGTATGGCTGTTTCAATTAGTTGAAATTATGTAGAATTATAAACGCAGTCCCTTAGTCATGCTAGCCGCATTTTAAGTGCTCAGGAGCCACATGTGGTTAGTGGCTACCAGGTTGAACAGCACAGAGCTAGAACATTTCCGTTATCTCTTCTATTGGACAGTGGTGCCCTAGCTAAATAGAATGCAGACCACTTGTGGCCTTTCTTTATGTCTCCACAGTATCTTTGCATTTGTAGGTAATTAACAAATCGTTACTGACTTCATATTAAATGTTTTAATGCTCACTCTACAGGATATGCATATTTTATTTAGGTCCATTTGTACTGCTATTTTTGTGACCTCTATTAATATCTTTGAAATAATTTAGCATACATTTCCCTCCAACATATGCAAAATTTAGTTGTAAATGGAATTTATCCCATATTTGTTAAAATTCTAAAGAGTAAAATAGAAAGTAAATTACCTATAATGTGCTAATATCCTTGAAACAAATGCCCAGATCTTTAATTCTCATATTTTTAAAACAGACTTTTCATATTTGTTAGCCTAGTACAATTGCTTTCAATAAAAAAATGAAAGCGATCTGTAGATGTTGACATTTAAAATTCTTATATTTTTCTCAAAACCATACCAACACTAGCCAGAATGGGGAGCCAGAGTGTTTATCAGGCCAGCCTGTTTAATATCAGAGTTAATTAGAATAAATTACAATGTTAAAATTAAATGAAACCTTAGAAGTGACTTTCTTTTACAGAAGTAGTAGCTTGGTTTTACTGATAATTATTGGAGTAATTAGGCAGTTTATATTCTTATTGCCTATCCTAACTGTAATAAGAAGCTGCATTAGAAGATAAATGAATACTGCTCAGTCCTTATCATTAGAGCAAAGCACACTGGATTGGAGAACTGGAGACCAAACTGTAACTGGGTGCTGCCACTAGTTAGCGCTCTAACCTTGGTTTGCTCTTGTGTGAAATGCAGTCTCCATGAAGGCAGGGACTTCTTTTATACTGCTGTATCCCTAGTACCTATATTACACTCAATAATTAATTTTTGGATGGATAAATGAATTAGTGGAACCTAGATTATGGCTGGTTTTTTAGATAATTTAGAAGTTTGAATTAATTAAAAACAGTTTCTTAAAATAATCTATATTTGCAGAATAATGTCCAACATGCTTTTTCTCAGCCAAACATAAGCATATTCAAACACTATGCAAAAGCACATGCAGCATACTTCTTGACTTAGGTGGATGTAATGTATAGAAAACACGGTATTGATAAAGACACCCCTATGAAAGGACAAAAAGAACCAACCACAATATTAAAGAAAGTATATAAATATATATATACACACATGTAAGTGTGTGTTTACACACATAAGTCTTAGTGCAAACATCTTCATGTAGCAAAAAAGCCCAAGGGAAAGAAATACATCTTTTTGGTATTCTAAGACTTTGGGAGGAAAGAACTGCTTGCACATTTTAAGAGAAGAAACATCACCGAGTTAGGAGGAATCCCTACACACGTAGTCTTAGCTCAAGGCAGCAGTTAGGTTTCTTTGTCTGGAGTGGCAGTGGGTTGAATTGAAGGAGAAAATGAAAAATAATAGTTTAGTATGGCTATACCCAACCATTTTGAACCTGAAAATATAAATCATATTTAAATTCTTTTAGTTCTTCAAAGAAAAATAAGTTTTCCTTGGTGACAAGAAGCTGTTGAAAATGGAAAATGTAGTCCAGTGAAATACATTTATTTTTTGAAATGCATCTATAATTAAAATTATGTTTGTAGTTTCCCTTTAAAGATAGTTTTAAAATTTATATTTCCAGCAATGTTGAGAATGACGGAAGACCACGTACTTCCTGAGCTGAATAAGGTATATAGTAGTATTTTTTTCCACATCTTTATTGGAGTATAAATGCTTTACCATTGTTGTGTTAGTTTCTGCTGTACAACAAAGTGAATCAGCTATATGTATACATATATCGCCATATCCCCTCCCTCTTGAGCCTCCCTCCCACCCTCCCTATCCCATTCTTCTAGGTCATCACAAAGCACTGAGCTGATCTCCCTGTGCTATGCAGCAGCTTTCCACTAGCTGTCCATTTTACATTTGGTAGTGTATATGCGCCAATGCTACTCTCTCACTGCATCCCAGCTTCCCCTTTCCCCCATGCCCTGAAGTCTGTTCTCTATGTCTGCGTCTTTATTCCTGTCCTGCCACTGGGTTCATCAGTACCGCTTTCTAAAATTCCATATATATGCATTAGCATATGGTATTTGTTTTTCTCTTTCTGACTTACTTCACTCTGTATGACAGATTCTAGGTCCATCCACCTCACTACAAATAGTTCAATTTTATTTCTTTTTGACTGAGTAATATTCCATTGTATATATGTGCTACATCTTCTTTATCCATTCATCTATCGATGGACACTTAGGTTGCTTCCATGTCCTGGCTATTGTAAATAGTGCTGCAGTGAACATTGTGGTACATGACTCTTTTTGAATTATGTTTTTCTCAGAGTATATGCCCAGTAGTGGGATTCCTGGGTCATACGGTAGTTCTGTTTTTAGTTTTTTAAGGAACCTCCATACTGTTCTCCATAGTGGCTGTATCAATTTACATTCCCACCAACAGTGTAGGAGGGTTCCCTTTTCTCTACACCCTCTCTGGCATTTATTGTTTGTAGAGTTTTTGATGATGGCCATTCTGACTGGTGTGAGGTGACACCTCATTGTAGTTTTGATTTGCATTTCTCTAATGATTGGTGATGTTGAGCACTCTTTCATGTGTTTGTTGGCAATCTGTGTATGTTCTTAGGAGAAGTGTCTGTTTAGGTCTTCTGCCCATTTTTGGATTGGATTGTTTGTTTCTTTGATATTGAGCTGAATGAGCTACTTGTATATTTTGGAGATCAATCCTTTGTCAGTCGCTTCATTTGCAAATATTTTCTCCCATTTTGAGGGTTGTCTTTTCATCTTGTTTATGGTTTCCCTTGCTGTGCAAAAGCTTTGAAGTTTCATTAGGTCCCATTTGTTTATTTTTGTTTTTATTTCCCTTACTCTAGGAGGTGGGTCAAAAAGGATCTTGATGTGATTTATGTCATAGAGTGTTCTGCCTATGTGTTCCTCTAAGAGTTTTATAGTGTCTGGCCTTACATTTAGGTCTTTAATCCATTTTGAGTTTATTTTTGTGTATGGTGTTAGGGTGTGTTCTAATTTCATTCTTTTACATGTAGCTGTCCATTTTTCCCAGCACCACTTATTGAAGAGGCTGTCTTTTCTCCATTGTATATCCTTGTCTCCTTTTTCAAAGATAAGGTGACCATATGTACGTGGGTTTATCTCTGGGCTTTCTATCTTGTTCCATTGATCTGTATTTCTGTTTTTGTGCCAGTACCATACTGTCTTGATTACTGTAGCTTTGTAGTATAGTCTGATGTCTGGCAGCCTGATTCCTCCAGCTCCATTTTTCATTCTCAAGATTGCTTTGGCTATTCGGGGTCTTTTTTGTTTCCATACAAATTGTAAAATTTCTTGTTCTAGTTCTGTGAAAAATGCCATTGGTAATTTGATAGGGATTGCACTGAACCTATAGATTGCTTTACGTAGTATAGTCATTTTCACACTATTGATTCTTCCAATCCAGGAGCATGGTATATCTCTCCATCTGTTTATGTTATCTTTGATTTCTTTCAACAGTGTTTTATAGTTTTCTGAGTACACGTTTTTTGCCTTCTTAGGTAGGTTTATTCCTAGGTATTTTATTCTTTTTGTTGTGATGGTAAATGTGATTGTTTCCTTCATTTCTCTTTCTCATTTTTCATTGTTAGTATATAGGAATGCCAGAGATTTCTGTGCATTAATTTTGTATCCTGCAACCTTACCAAATTCATTGATTAGTTCTTGTAGTTTTCTGGTGGCATCTTTAGGATTTTCTATGTATAGTATCATGTCATCAGCAAATAATGACAGTTTTACTTCTTCTTTTCCAATTTGTATTCCTCTTATTTCTTTTTCTTCTCTGATTGGTGTGGCTAGGACTTCCAAAACAATGTTGAATAAGAGTGGCAAGAGTGGACATCCTTGTCTTGTTCCCGATCCTAGTGGAAATGCTTTCAGTTTTTCACCATTGAGTACGATGCTTGCTGTAGGTTGTCATATATGGCCTTTATTATGTTGAGGTAGGTTCCCTCTGTTCCCATTTTCTGGAGAGGTTTTATCATAAATGGGTGTGGAATTTTGTCAGAAGCTTTTTCTGTATCTATTGAGATGATCATATGGTTTTTATTCCTTAACTTGTTAATGTGGTGTATCACATTGATTGATTTGTGTATATTGAAGAATCCTTGCATCCCTGGATAAATCCCACTTGATCATGGTGTATGATCCTTTTAATGTGTTGTTGGATTCTGTTTGCTAGTATTTTGTTCCGGATTTTTGCATCTATGTTCATCAGTGATATTGGTCTATAATTTTATTTTTTTATGATATCCTTGTCTGGTTTTGGTATCAGGGTGATGGTGGCCTCATAGAATGAGTTTGGGAGTGTTTCTCCCTCTGCAATTTTTTGGAAGAGTTTGAGAAGGATAGGTGTTAACTCTCCTCTAAATGTTTGATAGAATTCACCTGTGAAGCCATCTGGTCCTGGACTTTTGTTGGTTGGAAGATTTTCAATTACAGTTTCAATTTCATTACCTGTGATTGGTCTGTTTATATTTTCTAATTCTCCCTGGTTCAATCTTGGAAGGTTGTACTTTTCCAAGAATTTGTCCATTTCTTTCAGGTTGTCTGTTTTATTGGCATATAGCTGCTTGTAGTAGTCTCTTACGATCTTTCGTATTTCTGCCGTGTCAGTTGTAATCTCTCCGTTTTCATTTCTAATTTTATTGGTTTGCGTCTTCTCCATTTTTTTCTTGGTGAGTCTGGCTAACAGTTTATCAATTTTGTTTATCTTCTCAAAGAGTATTCTTTTAGTTTTATTGATCTTTGCTATTGTTTTCTTTGTTTCTATTTCATTTATATCTGCTCTGATTTATGATTTCTTTCCTTCTACTAATTTTGGGTTTTCTTTGTTCTTTTTCTAGTTGCTTTAGGTGTAAGGTTAGATTGTTTATTTGAGATTTTTCTTGTTTCTTGAGGTGAGCTTGAATAGCTATGAACTTCCCTCTTAGAACTGCTTTTGCTGCGTCCCCTAGTTTCTGGCTCATCGTGTTTTCATTGTTATTTGTTTCTAGGTATTTTTTGATTTCTTCTTTGGTTTCTTCAGTGATCTCTTGGTTATTTAGCAGCACACTGTTTAGCCTCCAAGTATTTGTGTATTTTTTACTGTTTTTTTACTGTAGTTGATTTCTAATCTCATAGCGTTGTGGTTGGAAAAGATGCTTGATACGATTTCAGTTTTCTTAACTTTTCCAAGGTTTGATTTGTGACCCAAAATGTGATCTGTTCTGGAGAACGTTCTGTGTGTACTTGAGAAGAAAGTGTATTCTTCTGCTTTCTGGTGGAATGTCCTAAAAATATCAGATAAGTCTGTCTGGTCTGTTGTTTTATTTAAAGCTTGTGTTTCCTTATTTATTTTCTGTCTGGATGATCTGTCTATTGGTGTAAGTGGGGTGTTAAAGTCCCCAACTGTTATTGTGTTACTGTCGATTTCTGCTTTTATGGCTGTTGTCATTTACCTTATGTGTTGAGGTGCTCCTGTGTTGGATGCAGAAATATTTATAATTGTTATGTTTTCTTCTTGGACTGATCCCTGATCATTATGTAGTGCCATTCCTTATCTCTTGTAACAGTCTTTATTTTAAAGTCTATTTTTTCTGATATGAGTATTGCTGCTCCACCTTTCTTGTGATTTCCATTTGTATGGAATACCGTTTTCCATCCCCTCACTTTCAGTCTGTATGTGTCCCTAGGTCTGAAGTGGGTCTCTTATAGACAGCATATATCAGAGTCTTGTATCCATTCAGTCAGTCTGTGTCTTTTGGTTGGAGCATTTAATCCATTTAGATTCAAGGTGATTATCGATATGTACGTTCCTATTACCATTTTCTGAATTGATTTGAGGATTTTTTTGTGGGTTTTTTTTTTCTCTTGTGTTTCTTGCTTAGAGAAGTTCCTTTAGCATTTGCTGTGAAGCTGGTTTGGTGGTGCTGAATTCTCTTAGCTTTTGCTTGTCTGTAAAGCTTTTGATTTCTCCATTGAATCTGAATGAGATCCTTGCTGGGTAAAGTAATCTTGTTTGTAGGTTTTTCCCTTTTCATCACTTTAAATATGCCCTGCCACTCCCTTAGGGCTTGCAGAGTTTCTGCTGAAAAATCAGCTGTTAACCTTGTGGGCATTCCCTTGTATGTTATTTGTTGCTTTTCCCTTGCTGCTTCTAATATTTTTTCTTTGTATTTAATTTTTGATAGTTTGATTAACATGTGTCTTGGCATGTTTCTCTTTGGGTTTATCCTGTATGGAACTCTCTGCAGTTCCTGGACTTGATTGACTATTTCCTTTCCCACATAGGGAAGTTTTCGGCTATGATCTTTTCTAATATTTTCTCACACCCTTTCTTTTCTCTTCTTCTTCTGGGACCCCTATGATTCAAATGTTGGTGCGTTTAATGTTGTCCCCGAGGTCTCTGAGACTGTCCTCAGTTCTTTTCATTCTTTTTTCTTTATTCTGCTCCCTGGCAGTTATTTCCACCATTTTGTCTTTCAGCTCACTTATTCGTTCTTTTGCCTCAGTTATTCTATTATTGATTCCTTCTTGAGTACTTTTAATTTCATTTATTGTGTTGTTCATCACTGTTTGTTTGCTGTTTAGTTCTTCTGGATCCATGTTGAATGTTTGTTTTATTTTTTCCTTTCTGTTTCTGAGATTTTGGATTATCTTTACTCTCATTGCTCTGAATTCTTTTTCAGGTAGGTTGCCTATTTCATCTTCATTTATTTGGTCTTGTAGGTGTTTACCTTGCTTGTTTGTAACATTTTTTTGTCGTTTCTTTTTTTTTTTTTTTTTTGATGGGTGGGCTGTATTTGTGTCTTACTGGATGTTTGGCCTGAGTCCTCCAGCACTAGAGTTTGCAGGCAGTTGGATAGAGCCAGCTCTTGGTGCTGAGATGAGGACCTCTGGGAGACCTCACTCCAACTAATATTCCCTGGGGTCTGAGGTTCTGTTGGTCTAGCAGTTTAGACTCGGAGCTCCCACCGCAGGAGCTCAGGCCCAGCCTCTGGCCCGGGAACCAAGATCCCACAAGCCATGTGGCGTGACAAAAAAAATCAAAAATAAAACAAGGAGCAATATAATAACAAGGAATAAAAAGCAAAATAAAATTAGAAAGATAAAAAATATATTAGGAAAATTAAAAGTATAATTGAAACAACTGCAACAAGGTAAAATAAAACCACAACAGAAAAAAAGGGGGGGAGGGAACAAGCCAAAAGGAGAACAATAACAAAGTATAAAGAATAATATAAAATTAGAAAAGTAAAAGATTTATTAGGAAAAAATAAAATATAAATGAATCAAAAAGGTAAAACAGAACCTCAGTCTAAAAGAGGAAAAGAGAAGAAAAAAAAAAAAAGCCTTGGCTATGGGGGCAGAGTTTAGGTGGGGATGGAACTTAGGGGTGGGGTTTAAGGTGGGGTGGAGCCTAGGTGGGGTTGGGGGTGGTGTTTTAGCATGGGGCGGGGCCTCTGCTTAGGACCTGCACCTTAAGGGGAGAGGCAGCATCTCCAAAGGAGGGCTTTCCAGCTGTGGAGTTCCGGAGTGTGGAGGCGGGGCCCTGGGTGGGGGAGTGTGGGTGGGGTTTAGACCCAGTGCAGTTGGAGGGGTTCTCAGAGGGTGTCTCCGAGTGTGGAGGTGGGGCCCTGGCTGGGGGTGTAGGGGCGGGGCTTGTGTTCTGCACGGCAGGAGGGAGGCTCTGAGGGCAGAGGATTAGGCCCGAGAGCCCCAGAGCCTCCCCGGTACCTAAGTGGACAGGGAAAGCACTGGCCACATTCCCTTACATTCCTCCACGCCCCCCCCACCAACAGTCTCCCTCATCCCCGCTGGACCCCTGACTATGCGAGGGCCTCTGGCTGTAGGAACTCCTCCCCTCCCCCAGCCACCCCTCAGGGGTGCCGGTCCCATAGGTCTGGCCTTTATTTTTGCTCCTCCTTCCCTCCCTCCTACTCCCTCAGGACCCGTGGCTGGAGGGGGCCTCGGTGAGCAGGGGAAACCCGGCCACACTCCCTTTTGTTCCTCTGCCCTCTCAGTGGTCCCACAATTACCCCCTTCGGGCGTGGGATCCCTTCCCCTCCCCCAGCTGCCCTTCAGGGGCGCCAGTCCCGTCCTGCCTCCACTTCTCCCCCATCGCTCCCCCCACGCCCCACGTTCTACCCGGTCGCTGGGGGTTCCTCTCATCCCCTTAGGTGTCCATGGCCCCCCACTGTGCCTGGTAGGTGCCCTAGTTGTGCAGAGACAGAAATTCTCCGTCCTCCTAGTATGCCATCTTGACTCCGCCCGTCTTCTAATATATTAATATTGCCCTGGTTGAGCTCAGCTTTGCTGGTCATCTTGGTAGTCTTATGCAGTTATTAGTTAACAAGATGTTAGGCTGTAGACACAAGACAGATCCTAGTAAGCCTTTTTTTTTTAAATTTGTGTGTTTGATATTTTTTTTAATCTCACAGAACACCTTTATTATGGCTGTCTAAGTTTATTGTTTTCATGTTTGTATAAGATTTTGTAATCTATATAACATAGGGTGTTTGGATTCCTTACTTTAACTTCCTAAAATGTTAAATGCATTTTTATTTTCCTTGGAAAGCTAGTACTTAGGTATTAGTACCTATGTTGAGGTCTGGCAAACACCAGTTTCTTTCTGACTCTAAGGATTGTGACAAGTAGCAATGGAACCTTCTTCTAGAAAAATCTTACAGAATAAGGCAAAATTCCCACTTAGTTCCTGCAGCTCGCTCATCCTCACCCCTGCCCAGACTGCCTGATTCAGATAGATTAGGTAATCTTGAGTCTGAAAAAATGGAGAGCATTAAGATTAGCCTTGGGCTTCCCTGGTGGCGCAGTGGTTGAGAGTCCGCCTGCCGGTGCAGAGGACACGGGTTCGTGCCCTGGTCTGGGAAGATCCCACATGCTGCGGAGCGGCTGGGCCTATGAGCCAAGGCCGCTGAGCCTGCGCGTCCGGAGCCTGTGCTTCGCAACGGGAGAGGCCACAACAGTGAGAGGCCCGCGTACCGCAAAAAAAAAAAAAAAAAGATTAGCCTTGGTGGCCCAGATGAGTAAGATCACAGCTTTTATACAAAGTAGATCTTTTGTGCTGTGGATGACTGGCCTTGCAAACCAGAGACATTCACCTTAGCTGTTTCTCTGATATCACTCTTAGCTTTATTTGGGGAAATATAATATGTTACTTCTTGGGAGAGCCCTCAATGTGTAATTTTTTGAGGGCTGAAGAACCGGGATAGGGAGAAGGCAGGGTCATTGAAAGAAGCAGAGGGCCAACACTGAAGCGCTCTTGGGTTGCAGCCCTTAACTCACATTGAGGTTAT